>NC_088345.1:35727500-36080000 GCF_036884655.1 Musa acuminata AAA Group | reverse complement strand
CGATGCTTGATGATTTATACTATGCATGAGAATTTAAAGCGATGATGATTTTGTTGAATCTTGGATTTTGATGATGAAACCAATTAATAAGTATTTATGTTTTAATCTATGTTTTGAGTGATGCAGGATGCTTCAATCAAGATGAGACAATTAAAGCAGGAAAAATCATGTTTGGCTGGAGGAAAACATGTCAAAAGATTGGACGTCGAGCCGTTGGATCGGTCGACATGTCGACAAAAGGCTTCGGGCCATGGATTCAGGCATCAGGCTAAGAAGAGTGAATATTGCGCTAAGGATATTGGAGTTGTGGAGTCAACTGGCCGATTGGGTAATAGGCCGCAAGAGAGAACGATGCGCCGAAGAATTGGACGAAGCGTCGAGGGACCAATGACATCCCGGACAATATGATTAATGCTTAGTATTAATTGTCTAGATTGAAGTGTGTTTTACATGTGCAGGATTAACTACGATAGCAAGGCATGAAGCAAAATGAAGTCCCGGAGTCAAGGACGCGATTTCGTTGGGAGTTCGAGAGTTCGTGGGAAGTTCGGACGTTCATCGAAAGTTCTGGTGGAACCAGCCGAGAAGTCTCGGAGCTTACCAGAGAAGCTCATCGAAACTCACCAAGAAGATCGTCATGAAGTCCAGGAGCTTGTCGGGAGTCCACCGGAACATTATCGAGAGATCATCGGAAGTTCGCCAGAAGATCGCTGGAAGCTCGCTGGAAGATCACCGGAAGAAACCAAGACATAGGGACTTATTTAGCTTAGCAAATGTCTTAGGAATCATAGTTAGCACGTAATTGGGTTTGGATTTAGGCCAACCCAATTATGGGCTAGCTAGGCCCATGTAAGGACTATGTTGGGCCCAATGAGAGGCCCAAATAGTGCCCCAAGAAGTGGCACTATCGTGGCACAATCTTTGAGACTATGTTAGGTGGTGGTACCGCTAGTCTAGGCAGTTGTACCGCCCCTAGCTAAGTGCCAGGCAGTGGTACCACCAGTCTGGGCAATGGTACCGCCTAGCACAACATCTCAAGTAGTGGTACTGCCCAGTGCAGTGTCAGTGTCAGACTGACACTAGCGGTGGTACCGCCCAGTGCAGGCAGTGGTACCACCCGTGCCCGGGAAACCTAGGATGAGATGTTTTTAGGCTCCAAGTTTGAATCAACTTGAAGCTTATAAAAACCCCTCTCATCCCTAGTTAACACATACAAGCATAGAGAGTTTAAAAGTGAAGAGACGCTACTGTAATCTCTTTAGAAATTCCCTCCTCCACTCTAAGTTTAGAATTCTATAAGAGAGGAGTGAGTGCTTGTAAGGGTTGTCTCCTAAACTCGGGAAAAGGAGAAGAGGGGTGTAAAAGGTGGTTGGTCTTCGCCTATTGATGGAAGACCAATAGTGGATACCGGTGGCCTCGATGGAAGAGGAATCAGCGAAGTGGATGTAGGTCACGACGACCGAACCACTCTAAAATCTAGTTTGTATTTTATTTACGCAATTTTCTTTAACTACAAACCTCCTTACTTGCTCTTTACATCCACTACTCTTTTATGAACATGCTTTCAAGTTAACATCTTTACGAAACCGATTTTATCGTAATGAAGTTTTTAAATCGACGTTGTTTTACCGTTGCACTAATTCACCCCGCCCCCCTAGTGCCGACCCCGTTCCTAACAATTGGTATCAGAGCCTCGTGATTTCTCAATTAGTTTAACACCCAAGAGAAATATCTCTTTTCTGCTTTTAAGAGGGTCACTCTCTCATTCGTCCTCCCTTTTTCAATGGAACGGACTACACTTATTGGAAAACTCGAATGAGAGTTTTCTTGCTTTCTTTGGATTTGAACTTATGGAACATTGTCACATCCGATTTTAAAAGGTCTTCTCTTCAAATGAAAGATTGGAATGATTTGGAGAAGAAGACTTTTTCTTTAAATTCTAGAGCTATGAATGCTCTATTTTGCGCTTTAGATAAAAACTGAGTTTAATCGAATTTCTATGTGCGAAACAGCTTTTGACATATGGCACACTCTCGAAATCACACATGAAGGCACTAATAGAGTAAAAGATTCAAAGATTAATTTTTTAATGCATGATTTCGAGTTATTTCAAATGAAACCAAGTGAGAGTATTGGAGACATATACACCAATTTTACGGATATCGTCAATAGTTTAAAAGCTCTTGGTAAAAGCTTTTCGAATTTTGAACTCATTAATAAGATTTTACGATCGCTTTCTAATAATTGTGATTCGAAAATAACGGCTATACAAGAATCAGAAAATTTGAATACCTTTTTGATTGAAGAACTTATCGGGTCTCTAATGACCTATGAAACGACGTGAAATACATGTAAAAAACTTGAGAATCACCTTCCAAAGAACAGGAAGGATTTCGGACTTAGAACAATCGAAGACCACTCGAGCATAAGCTCAAGTGATGGTGAACTTGAACTTATTACTATGAATTTTAAAAAGTTCATTAAACAAAAATTAAAGAATAAAAAAAATAAAACTACTTGCTATGAATGCAAAAAGAAGTTACCAAAAGATGAATCGAGCTCCTCCGAAGATGAGGAGAAAATCAACAAAAGCAAGGTGGCAAACTACGCCTTAATGGCTTTCGACGATAAGGTAATCGAAACCCCCTTAATTTATTTCGAAATTACATGATGCTTTTCATGATGCATTTACTTTTTTCTAAAATAATTATTTTTCTTGAAAATTACATGTTTAAAAATGAAAATACAAAAATTATGATCATGCTAGTAATTTTGAAAATGATAATGAAAATTACATGTTTTATGTTAATAGAATAAAATGTTAGATTTAAATCTAATGATGATCATATGAATATTTTTCAAGAAGAAATAATATGTATCTTGATGATTTCCGATTTTGATTGAAACCATGCTTAATGTCTTAATAAAAATATTAAGAAGTTTGATATCTGGTAAGACCCTAAAGTCTTATCGTAGGCTCTGATACCAAATGATAAGACCCTAAGTCTTATCGTAGGCTCTGATACCAAATGGTAAGACCCTAAAGGTCTTATCGTAGGCTCTGATACTAAATGATAAGACCCTAAAGTCTTATCGTGGAAGAAAGGGGAGAAATGAGGATGATAATGATCGCTTCGAGGGGATCGGCCTCCTTGATCACTTCGAGGGGATCGGCCCTCCTTGATCGCTTCGAGTGGATCGGCTCTCCTTGATCTCTTCGAGGGGATCGACCCTCCTTGATCACTTCGAGGGGATTAGCCTCCTAGGGTTTGTCCAAAGACAATAGTATTTTTCATTGATTTCTGAAAAGAAGCAGTTACATCCCTATTTATAGAGTTCCACCCAGAGTCGATCAGGACTTGAACTCTAATAATAAATAAATATTAAATAGATCTCTACTTGACTCTAACTGAACCAAACCGACTCAATAAACAATTGGACTAAATAGACTCAACAAACATTATTCAAAAGCTTAGAAAAAGGGTCCTAACAGTTCCTCCCTCTTCAAATCAGCCTTGTCCTCAAGGCTGAGCAGCATCAATCTCAGGGAGTTTCTCTTCGGCACTTTAGCCATAGACTATCTGCAACGCATCACAACCCGTTGATCAAGTAAGTATGGTCTCCACTTTTTGAGAGTGTAAGCAATAGGTTGATTTTTCAGTGTAGTAATCGTTGCATGAAACTTCTGACCCTGTATAATCAATTTTATCTTTGAACCTTTGCTATCACAAGTGAAAATCCGTCCATCAATGATCTTTACTTTGAATCTGTCACAGTCTTCAATGTGTTGGGCCAATCGGTCAACAGTCTCACTGTCCATAGAATAGTTAGTGCTACCAGTATCAATCAAAACTATAACAGGCTGATGTTCCAGAGTTTCGGCAACTTCCTTAGTTTGCGGTTAGAATAGTCGGCTAATATATGCATTGTATGTACGGTAGGTTCAACATCTTTATTAGAATTTATACCTTCATGATCGGAGTCCAACTCTTCTGCTTTTGGTTCCTCTCCAATTGGCTCAATCATCATATGCTGCCCTTGTTTACATTGGTGCTCCATACTCCACTTTTCATCATAGTACAAACCCTTTGCTGAATTTTTCTTGAGTTCTTCTTGGGTTAGTCCTCGGGTGTCAAGGCTTTGGTTGGGAATAGATATGGTGGGTGGCATATTGATCATCTAGTGGTTATCACTTCTGTTTCCATGATTTTCCCTGTTGATTTTTTTCTCATGTAGATGTGCGAATGAGATCGCAGCTATCATAGTGCGAGGTTGACGAGCCTTAACTTCACACCGGATCTCTGGAATAAGACCTTCAATAAATGTATCCAGAAGTTGTCGTTCTGACCAATCTCTAGCTTGATTTGATAATCTTTCAAACCTACTCTGATATTCCAACACTGTAGAAGTCTGACAAATTTTTTAGAGCTGTCCATCCACCTTCATGTATGAGTAGATTGTGTCATAATCTTGGGGCCCTTTTCTAGTATTTTCATATCTATGCAATGTAGAACTTGAGCTCCCACCTTGTTGAAATTTACTAAGGCTCCCCAGTAAATCCTTTTTGAAATCATTAAGTACTTCTTGTAACCGGTTCTCAATTCTAATTTCCAATGCTTCCATTTGTGCTTTCACCGAGTTATCGATGGTCATTTCGTAAGACTGCAAATCTGTAATCTCAAATCCTATTTTTGGTGTTGGTCAAGGGCATCAATCACTGTCCTATTCGGTGCTGCTGTTGTGATGCAATTGGTGGCAACACTATGGGAATGAAGGGTTGCTGCGAGGATGCGGGGATGTAGGTGTGGTTGTCGCGTGGGAGGCAGCGATGCTTGTTGCGATCGCTGCGTAGAGGGATCACTGTTGCTGAGGGCTTGGAGGTAGCGATGGTGGTGCGGCTAGGGCAGCACCGCCAAGGGCTCACCGCTGCGATGGCTGCGACAGCGCGGATGGAAGGCAGTGTTGCTCTGTTTCTGTCACACTGCGGAAGGAGGTGCTAGTGAGAGGCAACAATGCTTGTTGCAGTCGCTGCGTGGAGGGATCGCTGCTGCTGAGGGCTGGGAGGCAGCGATGGTGATGTGGTTGGGGGCAGCGCCGACAAGGACTCGCCGCTGTGGTGGCTGCGATGGAGGAAGAGTTGCTGCCCTGTGTTTTTGTCACTGTGTGAGATGAGAGCGCCGAGGCTGAAAGGCGATGGTTGTGACTGCTGTGACCCAAGGAAGCAATCGCCGAGCAGCCAGGTTGAGGCTGCGGTGATGCCAACCAACAACTGCAGCAGCGGAGGCAGAACAAGAGGGAGGTGGCGTTGAAGCGGCCGGGGTTGAGGCTGCAGCGGTGGCAACCGGCGGCTGCAGCAAAGATGCAGAGCAAGGGGGCTGCAGCAACGGTGCAGATCGAGGGGGTTGAGGTGAAGGCTGCGGTGGCTGGCAGCAGTAGTCGTGGCAGGCTGGGCGGCGAGCGGCGTCGTCGCTGGCTGGGCAGCAGTGGCGACGGTGGTGGCAACCGGCGTTCGCAGCAGCAGCAAGAGGATTGCCCTGTTTCTCGGTCACAAGGGGGCAGAGCAAGGGGGAGTGGCGGCGGTCGTTCTCGCCCGAGCCAGGGGAAGCGGCGGCTGGGAGGCGAGCAGCGGTCGCCGCACGGTGTCTGGCAGTGGTGGTGGGTCGGCTGGAAGGCGACGGCGCTTGAGGCGCGGCTGCGATCGACGAGGGGCTGCGGCAACAGAGGAACTCTGTTTCTGCAACCGCTGCAACGAGGGGCTGCGGCAACAGGCGGCTGCGGCTGCGACCCAAGGGGAGGGCACGGCTAGGGTTGCGGTAGAGAGGCAGCGGTGGTGGCGCGGCTGGGAGCAGCGTCACCAACGATCGCCGAGGAGAAGAGTCGAGCGGCTGCGCTGCGACGGAAGGGGAGGCGGGCGGCGGCAGTAGGGCTGGGATGGACGCTGGCAGCGTCGTCTCCTGGCCGGGGAACAGCGGCGGTGGTGGTCGCCGGCCGGGAAGTGGGGCGATGGTGGGCGCTGGCCGGAGAGCAGCAGCGGCGGGTGGGCTGGCCGGAAGCAGGGGACGCAGGGGTGGCTACGGCTTCTTCTTCCTCTCGTGTTTCTTCTTTTCTTTTTTGAGCGGTGGTCGAAGGTCGCTGGCCGGGGAAACAACGATAACGGTGAAGAAAGAGTTGCCTTGTAGTGGTGGTGGGGAAGAAGGGAAGCAAGGTTGCGGCGGGTTGCGCCAAGAATTGTTGCTCTGATACCAAATGATAAGACCCTAAGTCTTATCGTAGGCTCTGATACCAAATGATAAGACCCTAAAGTCTTATCGTAAGCTCTGATACCAAATGATAAGATCCTAAAGTCTTATCGTGGAAGAAAGGGGAGAAATGAGGATGATAATGATCGCTTCGAGGGGATCTGCCTCCTTGATCGCTTTGAGGGGCCGATCCCCTCGAAGCGATCAAGGAGGGTCGATCCCCTCGAAGCGATCAAGGAGGCAGATCCCCTCGAAGCGATCATTATCATCCTCATTTCTCTCATTTCTTCCACGATAAGACTTTAGGGTCTTATCATTTGGTATCAAAGCTTACGATAAGACTTTAGGGTCTTATCATTTGGTATCAGAGCTTACGATAAGACTTTAGGGTCTTATCAATATCATGCTTAATGATGATAAATGGATTTTGTATCGAAAACTAAGCTTGAAAAGTTAGATTTACCTAAAAAGAAAAATACATATTTTATGATAAACAAACAAAATGATTCTGATTGAAAATATGAAATCATGCTTGATGAAATAATGTAATTTGTGATCATGCTTAACAAGTGTTTATTTCGAACTTATGCATGATAGTTTTTGCGATCTTTTGAAAGTTTTTCTTTGTTTGTTAATGAATGATACATGGATTTGAAAGAAAAGAATATGCATGTATAAAATCAATCAATAAGTTGAAACAAAAGGAGGAAAGCATTTTTTTTCTTGAAATTTTTCTTTTTCTTATCTTATCGATTTTTTATTAAGAGACCAATAAAATTATTTATACCATTCTGAATCTCTTGAAAGAAATATTGAGATTTTGATGATTTGAATTTGAATGAGTTTTATCAAAATCATGATCTTGGTTTATTGGAATTACTTGAGATTTTCTATATGAATCATAAGATTTCTTTTGCATGAATTGAAATCTTTTTCTCCTATGTTTCCTTTTGAGATTTACCAAAGAGAATATCTTTTTCAAAATTCATGATTTAAAATTTCATTTGAATATTTTTATTATTTGATCTCCTAATATTTCTCTTTGAATATTTAAGAGGAGATTTGTCAAAATAAATCATATCTTTTGGTATTCACATGATCTCATCCTTCATGATATGATTTTCTGGCTTTGTAAAATTTCTTATATTTATGAAGTACATCTCATCACCAAGTTCTTCTTTATATTCTTCATGTGATGATATGAATGCATGCAATACTATGATTTTTTTTATGATGTGAAAGTCAACAATTATCATTTTCTGAAATGATACCATATTGAATGATACTTTATATTTGTCACGATGTGAAGATTGATAAAAAGAGAAAAGAATCACAACATTGTATTCTTCCCTTTTATTTGACAATGACATAGAGGGGGCAAATTTTGCTAGCTTGCTAGCTTGTATCTTTCAAGAAGAAGCAAAATGCTTGCTCATCTAAAAAAGATGTAGAAATCTTATCAACTTTCATGTGTAAAATTTGCTAGATCACAAATTGCAAGGAGAAAAACTTTCTAGGAAACAAAGTTGCTAGCTTATTCAAAAATGATGCATGTAATACTTATGATGATGTATTTGATGTATTGTATATCATGTATGAGAATCATGATTAAAATTGCATTGACTTGAATTAAATTTAAATTCAAGGTTTATCTCAATTATGACATATTAAAATAATAACGACACTTTATTTTTATCATAATTTGAAAATTGATGAATTGCACCATTGTTTTATTATTCCTCTCTTTTTGCCAATGACAAAGGGGGAGAAAGAATTTCTAGCATGCACATCATGAAAAGAGGCAAACTTAGCTTGCACAAGTAAAAAAGATGTAAAAATATGTTAGCTTGCTCATCTCAAAAGAGAAGCAAAGATTGCTAACTTGTATATTTCAAGAAGCAAGAGTTGCTTTCTTGAACATCTCAAAACTACTAGCTTGCATGTTCTAAAATGTTGTAAAATTTGTTAGCTTGTATGTTATGGAACTTGCTATCTTACTACCTTGCATATCTATGATGATAGCAAAATTGCATGATGATAAAACTAAAGATTATGTTTATTATGCAATGAGTTGAACTTGTATTTTCAAACATTTGAAAGTTGAACTTCTCCTTTTTGTTGATGACAAAGGGAGAGAAGTATGTTGATATTATGTATGATTTTATCATGACATGTTTCCTTGGATTTTTGAATCCAAGTGTCTTTATCAATACGGCATATTGATAGGGGGGAGTTTGTTTAAACTCTGGGAGTTAAGGTTAACTCCGTCATCAATTGATTGTTAACATAAAAAAGGGAAAGATTGTTGAATTTCGGATTTTAATAATGAAACCAATTGATAAGTGTTTATGATTTAATCTACGTTTTGAGTGATGCGGGATGCTTCGATCAGGATGAGACAATTAAAGCAGGAAAAATCATGTTGGGCCGGAGGAAAATATGTCAGAAGATTGGACGTTGAGCCGGTGGATCGGTCGACATATTGACAGAAGGCTTCGGGCCATAGATTCAGGCATTGGGCCAAGAAGAGCGGATATTGTGCCAAGGATATCAGAGTTGTGGAGTCAAATGACCGAGGACGATGCCATAAGAGAGGACGATGCGCCAAAAAATCGGATGAAGCGTCGAGGGACCAATGACATGCCGGACAACATGATTAATGCTTAGTATTAATTGTCTAGATAGCAAGGCATAAAGCAAAATAAAGTCTCGGAGTCAAGGACACTATTTCATTGGGAGTTCGAGAGTTCGTTGGAAGTCCGAACGTTCATCGGAAGTTCTAGCGGAACCGACCGAGAAGTCTCAGAGCTTGCTAGAGAAGCTCATCGGAACTCTCCAAGAATATCGTCGTGAAGTCCAGGAGCTTACTGGGAGTCCGTCAGAACATTATCGAGAGATCGTCGGAAGTTCGCCGGAAGATTGCCGGAAGCTTGCCGGAAGAAACCAAGACATAGGGACTTATTTAGCTTAGCAAATGTCTTAGGAATCGTAGTTAACACGTAATTGGGTTTGGATTTGGGCCAACCCAATTAGGAGCTAGCTAGGCCCATGTAAGGATTATGTTGGGCCTAATGAGAGGCCCAAATAGTGCCCCAAGAAGTGGCACCGTCGTGACACAGTCTTCGAGACTGTGTTAGGCGGTGGTACCACCTAGCACAGCATCCCAAGCGATGGTACCACCCAGTGCAGTGTTAGTGTCAGACTGACACTAGCGGTGGTACCGCCCAACGCAAGCGGTGGTACCTCCCGTGCTTAGGAAACCCAGGATGAGATATTTTTAGGCTCCAAGTTTAAATCAACTTGAAGCCTATAAATACCCCTCTCATCCCTGGTTAACACATACAAGCACAGAGAGCTTAAAAGTGAAGAAACGCTACTACAATCTCTTTAGAAATTCCCTTCTCCACTCTAAGTTTAAAATTCTATAAGAGAGGAGTGAGTGCTTATAAGGGTTGTCTCCTAAACCCGGGAAAAGGAGAAGAGAGGTGTAAAAGGTGATTGGTCCTTACCTATTGAAGGAAGACCAATAGTGGATGCCGGTGGCCTCGACGGAAGAGGAATCGACGAAGTGGATGTAGGTCACAACGACCGAACCACTCTAAAATCTGGTTTGTGTTTTATTTGTGTAATTTACTTTAACTGCAAACCTCCTTACTTGCTCTTTACATCCACTACTCTTTTATGAACATGCTTTCAAGTTAACATCTTTATGAAACCGGTTTTATCGCAATGAAGTTTTTAAACCGACATTATTTTACTACTGCACTAATTCACCCCCCCTTTTAGTGCTGACCCCATTCCTAATAGATTTGAGATTGTGCATGTTATACGTTGAAAACTTTGAAACCATGTCTTGATGTCATGCATAATGATCATGCTTAATAAGTTCATATTTCAAAATTATGCATGATGATTTCTGTGATTCATGGCTTATTGATCTTTGTCGTAATGAAAGTTGCTCTTTCGGTTTTAAATGATGATGTATGTTTTTATTTGACATATAAAGAAAAATATATTATCATTAGAATTAAAATAATGAATTAATTTATGTTATGAATTTGTGAACCATTAAATTGATTTTGATGGTTTGAATTTAATGGGTTTTATCAAAATCACGATCTTGATTTCTCGAGATTTATAAATTGAAATCTTTTTCTCCTACATTTCCTTTTACATTACTAAAGAGAATATCTTTTTCAAAATTCATGACTTCAAATTTCATTTGAATATCTTTTGATCTCCTAAGATCTAATATTTAAAGAGGAGAATTTTCTAGATGAATCATGATTTTGATGATTAAAGATTTTATATGCATGAATTGTGATCTTGTTCTCCTACAAGATTAAATGAATTTTATCTATATCATGATCTCCTAAGAATTCTTTTCGTTAAATAAGAGGAGATTTAATAAAATGAATCATGGTTTCTCTTGATTTCTCAAACTTTAGACTTGATCTTTCTTTTTTTGATGATTGAAATAATGATTGGAATATTGATACAATTATGAATGATGATTTGGTATTATGTATGCTAATAATGATGCATGCAATACTTATGCTTTTATTATGATGATGTATGTGATGTATTGCATATGATGATTGAAATTGTTTTGATTTGAATTCAAGGTTTATCTCAATTATGGTATTTTGAAATAAGAATGAATTCTTTACCTATGTCATGATTTGAAAATTGTTGTAAAGGGAAAAGAATTATGACATTGTATTCTTTCCTTCTTTTTGACAATGACAAAGAGGGAGAAAAATTGCTAGCTCAAGATGCAAAATTTGGAAACTTGTACATTACAAAAGAAGCAAACTTGCTAGCTTGCTCATCTCAAAAGAGAAGCAAGAAGTGCTATCTTGCAGATCTCAAGATGCACAAATGCAAACTTACAATTTTTATAATTTTGCACATCTTTAAAATTTATGATGATTTGGTGATTATGCATGTTCTAAAATATTATAAGATTTACTAGTTTGCATGATGTAGAACTTGCTATCTTGAACATCACCAAGAAGTGCTATCTTGCCTATCTCAAAAAGCAAAAAATGTTAACTTATATATCTAACAAAATTTATAAACTTGTATATTTCAAGAACATCACCAAGAGTTGCTTTCTTAAACATCTCAAAATTGCTAGCTTGCATGTTTTAAAATATTATAAAATTATTGCTAGCTTGCATGATGATAAAACTAAAAAATATATTTATTATGCAATAATTTGAACTTGTATTTCCAAACATTTGAAAGTTACACTTCTCTTTTTTGTTGATGACAAAGGGAGAGAAGTATGATGATGTTATGCATGATGACATGTTGCAAATATTCATGATGAAATTTGCATTGACTTGAATTCAGCTTGAATTCAAGGTTCTATCAATATGGTATATTGATAGGGGGAGTTAAGGTTAACTCCGTCATCAATTATTTATCATCATCAAAAAGGGGGAGATTGTTGAATCTCATATTTTGATGATGAAACCAATTGATAAGTGTTTATGATTTGATCTACGTTTTTAGTGACGTAGGATGCTTCGATCAAGATGAGACAATTAAAGCAGGAAGAATCATGTTGGGCCAATGAAACATGTCAGAAGATTGGACGTCGGGCCAGAGGATCGGTCAACATATCGACAGAAGGCTTAGGGCCATGGATTCGGGCATCGAGCCAAGAAAACCATATATTGAGCCAAGAATATCGGAGTTGCGGAGTCAATTGGACGATTGGGCAATAGGCCACAAGAGAGGACGATGCGCTGAAAAATCAGACGAAGCGTCGATGGACTAATAACATGCCGGACAACATGATTCATGCTTAGTAATAATTGTCTAGATCGAAGTATGTTTTACATGTGCAGAATTAACTATGATAGCAAGGTATGAAGCAAAATGAAGTCCTGGAGTCAAGGATGCGATTTCTTTGGGAGTTCGAGAGTTTGTCGGAAGTCTAGATGTTTGTCGGAAGTTCTGTAAGAACTAGCCGAGAAGTCCAAGAACTTACCAGAAGAAGCTCATCGGAACTCGCCAAGAAGATCATCGTGAAGTCCAGGAGCTTGCCAGAAGTCCATTGGAACATTGCTTGGAGATCGTCGGAAGTTCGTTGGAAGATCACCAGAAGCTCGCCGGAAGAAACCAAGACCTAAGGACTTGTTTAGCTTAAGTATGCCTTAGATTTCATAGTTAGAATGTAATTGGGAATGGATTTGAGCCAACCCAATTACGGGCCAGTTGGGCCCATGTAAGAATTATGTTGGGTCCATTGAAAGACCCAAATAGTGACCCAAGAGGTGGTACCGTCGTGGCACAATCTCCGAGATTGTGTCAAGTGGTGGTACCGCCCAGACACAACCTTCGAGAGGCTGCAGGAGTGGTACCGCCCAACACAGCCTCTCAAGTGGTGGTACCGTCAGATTAGGCGGTGGTACCACCCAATGCAGTGTTAGTGTCAGACTGACACTAGCGGTGGTACCGCCCAGCACAAGTGGTGGTACCGCCCAAACCTAGGAAACCCAAGATGAGATGTTTTTAGGCTCCAAGTTTGAATCAACTTGAGGCCTATAAATACCCCTCTCATCCCTGGTTAAGATACACAAGCATAGAGAATTTAAAGAGGTAAAAACGTTGTTGTAATCTCTTGTGATAATCCTCCTCTTCTAGTATGAGTGTTAGAATAGTTTGAGAGAGGAGTGAGTGCTTGTAAGGGTTGTCTCCTAAACCCGGTAAAAGGAGAAGAGGGGTGTAAGAAGGAGGTTGATCTTCGCCTATTAAAGGAAAATCGATAGTGGATGCCGATGACCTCGACGGAAGAGGAATCAACGGAGTGGATGTAGGTCATGACGACCGAACTATTATAAAATCTGGTTTGCATTTACTTATTACAATTTATATTAACTGTAAACTGTCTTCAATATATTTACGAACACTCCTTCAATCTAAGCATCTTTCCAAGATCGATTTTAATCGTACGAAGTATTTTTCAGAACCAATATTTTTACCACTATACTAATTCACCCCCCTCTTAGTGTCGCTCTTGATCCTAATAATTATAATATATGAGAAAGCAGATAGAAAATTTATTATTGACTTATATGTTGGTTGTTGAATTTTGAATTTTGATGATGAAATTAATTGATAAATTTGTGATCTAATATGTGTTTTGAGTGACACAGGAGTAGCTTTGATCATGGAGAGACAATTTTATTAAAGCAGGAAGAATTAATATTGAGCCGAAGTAGAACATGTCAGAAGATTATATGTCGAATCGAAGGATCAGTCGATGTGTCAGCAGAAGGCTTCATGCCATGAGTTCGGGTATCGAGCCAAGAAGATAAAACATTGCGCTAAGGAGATCAAATGTTATAGGAAGACAATATGCCGATTGGGCAATATATCAAAGAAAAGGGCAATGCTCCAAAGGGTCAGACGAAGCGCTAGATAAACCAATGATATGTTGGATAACATGTGATTAATGCTTTGTAATAATTGTCTGGATTGAAATAGTTTTAGTTCTAATTGGATTGGCTTAGAATGTAATTATGCTAACTTAATTAGAGGCCAACTAAGCCCGAATTGGGGCTATTTTGGGCTAAGTGGAAGGCTCTTTCAATGACCCATAGCTGACCCAAGCAGTGACACCGCTCGATTGGGTGATGGTACTGCCCAATGTCAATGCTGTAGGTGATAGTACCACCTAGCACAAGTAGTGGTATCGCTAAGACCTAAGAAACCTAAGATGAGACTTTTTCTGGCTCTATTTTTGAAGTCATTTGGGGTCTATAAATACCCCATTCTTTCCTACTTAGGTAAGTAAGAAAAAAAGAGTAGAAATAAGGAAAAAATCCTTGATTAAAAAGAGTTGAAAAAGCTTGAAAAGTATCGAGTGTTCCCCTCCGCCTCTTAGAGTTTAGAGTTCATTCTAAGAGATGTGTGAAACTTATAAAGGTTCTCTCCTAAGCCTGTAAAAAGGAGAAAGAGTTATAAGGGTAGTTGATCTTCGTTCGTTAGAAAGAAGATTGGTAGTGGAAGTCAATGACTTCGAGTGAAGAGGAATCGAGAGTGAACATAGGTCACGACGACCGAACCACTATAAATCGATTTGCTATTTCTATTATGCTTTTCATTCTTATATTGCTAATCGATTTACTTGTTCAATACTTTACGAATATTTTAAGTTAAATTTTCATCGAATGAAAATTTTTAAACTAAAATTTTTACTAATTCACCCCCCCTCTTAGTACCAAAATGTTCCTAACATTGGTGTGGCTATGGAATAGGTCGAGAGAGATAAATAAGTTTGTACAAGATTTGTTGTTCCCTCTAATAGATATGATGATATCATTTATAAATATGAGGTATGTGATTATTAATTCTCTAAAATCAAAAGGAGTAATCTTATTTTAAGAGGATAATTTATCAAAAAAAAAAAGAAAGAAAGAACCTATTGGATCACGATGAAAGGTAGGGGATCTTTCATTGCCTAATACCCCCTCTATCCTTTGAACTAATAGAGAGTGACATCATTGATAAAACAAGAGGAGAGTTAATTTAAATAAACTTGAATCTAACATATGAATTTATAAGAGAAATTCATGAAGGTGATAACTTTGATGATGACTTTTCTTAAAATATGTTCAAAAGCTTTCTGAAAATTGATTTTGATTATAACGAGACGTTTTTTACATTTAGATTTATAAGGGTTGTGGACTTATTTATTAATAATCATTTAAGTTTTGTCCTCAACAAAAGCAAATTGTATAGGTTGAATAAATTTGTCCAATAAAAGTCTTATAAATCACATTGCATAATGATATGAGACAAAAATCAATTATCAAATGAGGATTCGGGTATTGGAGATAAAAACTAAGAACTTCACCCCAAGAATCTAGGAGTCAAGAGTAGTGATGAAACAAGATGAAAATTTTCATAGTATGACCTTTGACTATATCCCAATAACTAATGTAAAACTCTAACAGAGAAGATGAAAACTTTCATAATGTGATATTTGACTATATCTCAATAGCTAATGTAAAACTCAATAGAGAATTCATCAAGCCTTGGGCTTTTACCCCAATATATAGAGTTAAGAGTATTATGAATTCTCATAAGGGAGAAGTATTTGATCAACTTGCTATGGTTGTTGTCGATGAGGGAAGGCAAATCAGGTAAGAGGGGTAAGGAAGAGCCAACATAGTGATCCTTAGTCTAAAGACTATAGTACCAAGCAACAAAGGACTCAAGGATCAATAATAGTGTTATTATTAAGCATCTTAAGGAATTTAAAATTATTGTTCCATTCTCTTAAGGTTAACAAGTTTGTGAAAGTATCTTGTATTTTTGTCGCTCTCTACTCTCTACCGACCATTGGGTTTTTACTATATTTTATCGTTTTAAGTGTTTCTATCTATCTAATATGATAACCTTATGACAATCATGATCAAACAAAGCACCCAAGTCCTTCTTGGATTCAACTTTCTCAATCTTTTTAAGGGTATATTTTATTGAAGATTCAAGACTATCAATCCTGTCTCTTTCTCACTTTCGAAGCTTAAGGACCTGTATCCAGATATACATAGAGTTGGGTAATTCAGTAGGCATGTCAATAGTGGAATGAATCATATACTTGGTTACAGGATAATTGTTCCAAAATGCTTCAAACTAAAAAGAGGGGGTTTTATTGAGAGATCTTGATAAGTAATCTAATGTGATGAAAAGAGGGCATCATCCAAAGTAACTTTGGAGAGATGTTTAACATAGGTATTGTGATGGTAGGAGACAAAATATTCATTGATTAAAACTAAAACATTTATTAGTCAAGTAAAATTATTTTCATGAAAGCCCACATACATTAGATGAATTGAAAAGATGAAATCATAAAAATCTTATATGGCATATAGATAGGGGGGATTGTCATCGAGGAGATTATTGAATCTCGAATTTGGATGATGAAATCAATTAATAAATTATTTGATCTAATCTATATGTTGAGAAAAATATATAGGAATAACTACGATAGCGGTAAGACATAAAGCAAATGTTATGCCAAAGTCAAGATTGAGACTTTGTTGGGAGTTCGAGAGTTCGTCGGAAGTCCGGACGTTCGTCAGAAGTTATATCGGAATTAACCAAGAAGTCCAAGAGCTTGCCAAAGAAGCTCGTTGAAACTTGACAAGAAGATCGTCGTGAAGTCCAAGAGCTTGCCGGAAGTCCGTCGGAACATTGCTGAGAGATCATTGGAAGTTCACCGGAAGAACAATCGACGAACCGAAACAAGAATACTTTGTTAAATGTCTTAATTATTATAGTTAGACCTTAAGTTGAGTTAGGATTGAGATAAAATCCCACTAACTCAGTTAGGGGCCAACTGGACCCTTAATAGGAATGAATTAGGCCAGATTGAACAGCGAATTCCTCACATTAAGTTCGTTAAAGACAATGTGTGTGATGCATGTCAATTAAGAAAGCAAATAAAAAATAATTTCAAACCAAAGAACCAAATAAGCACCTCTAGATCATTTCAATTAATTCATATGGACATATTCGGACCAATTACAACATCAAGCCTAGGAGGTAGCAAATAAGCATTTGTCATTGTGGATGATTATAATAAATAGATAGTTAATGCTGCCAGCGGTGGTACTACCCCTGTCAAGCGGTGGTACCGCTAGAGCTCAGTCTTTGAGAGCTCTATCAAACAGTGGTACCATCAGACTGGGCGATGGTACCACCCAGTGTCAGTCTGCAGGCGGTAGTACCCCCCAATAATGGCGGAGGTACCTCCAGTACCCCGAAATCCGGGGATGTGACATTTTTTGGCTCTAATTCTAAGTATTGAAGGAGGACCATCAGTGGATGCTAGTGACCTCGACGGAGGAGGAATCAGAAGTGGATGTAGGTCACAACGACCAAACCACTATAAATTCCAGTGTGTTCTTTCCTTACTACAAATTCTCTTTACTGCATTCAACTTTACTACATTGCAAACTGCCCAACCTTTTCTTCTCTACTTATTCAAAGTGAAACAAACGATTTGAGTCGAAACCGATTTTTATCGTATGAAGTTTCTCGAATTGACGAAATTTTTTCGTTGCACCAATTCACCCCCCCCCCCTCTTAGTGTCGCTCTTGATCCTAACAATTGGTATCAGAGCAAGATCACTCACATTTGGTTTGAAACTCAAGAGAGATAGTATTTGTCAATAACCAAAAGGGTCATTCAATTACACGTCCACCAATATTCAATGGGACGGATTACACATTGGAAGACTAGAATGAGGATTGTTCTAATTTCAATAGATTTTAAGTTATAGAATCTTATAGAAAATGGTTTTCAAAAGTCTTATCTTCCAATAAGCGAATGGAATAAGTTGGAGAAGAACACTTTCGCTTTAAATGCCAAGGCTATGAATGCCTTGTTTTACGCTTTAGATAAAAACGAGTTCAATCGAGTGTCTATTTGTGAAACGATTTTTGATATTTAACACACACTTGAAATCACTTACGAAGGCACTAGTAGAGTAAAGGAGTCAAAGGTAAATATTTTAGTTCATACTTATGAATTGTTTCGGATGAAGCCAAGTGAGACTATTATCGATATGTATACCTGTTTTACGAATGTCGTCAATAGTTTAAAAGCTCATGGCAAATATTTTTCGAACTTTGAACTTGTTAATAAAATATTAAGATTCATTCCAAAGAGTTGAGGCCCTAAAGTAACGACCATTCAAAAGATCAAGGATTTAAACAACTGTCCTCTCGAAGAACTAATCGGGTCACTAATGACCTATGAGATGACTTGCAACGCTTATGAAGAACTTGAGAACAACCTTCCAAAGAACAGGAATGGTATGACACTAAGAACTCAAGAAAACCACTTGAAAGAAAATTCAAGTGATGAGGACTAGATAATGACTTGGAACTCTTGACAAAAAAGTTTAAAAAATTCATAAAAAGAAATAAATTTAAAATTAATACTAAAAATAAATTTGAACCCAAGAAAGAATAAGTTATATACTACGAAAACAAGAAGTTGGGATATTTCAAAAGCGAATGTCCCCAAGCAAAGAAGAAGATGACTCTTAAAACAACTTGGGACGACTCAAGTGCATCCGAAGAAAAGGAGCCAACCAACACAAAGCAAGTTGCTCACTATGCACTAATGGCTATCGGAGATGAGGTAAGCAATTCATTAGATGCAAATTTATCTTTTGATAAACTTTTAAGTGCTTTTCATGAATTGTTTGATGAATGTAGATCTTTGAGTAAAAGGTATAACTTTTGAAAAAGGATCATGCCATTTTAAATGTTGAATTTGAAAAACTTAAGCATGATAATCCTTCTTTGCCTCCATGTACTAAGTGTGAACACTTAGAGACACTTAAGAAGGAAAACTTGCAACTCAAAGAAACCTTAGAAAAGTTTGAGATTGGTAGTAAGTCCTTGAACATGATCTTTGCCAATAAGGGTCAAGTTCATAGAAGAGTAGGAATCAAATTTGTGAGTAGCTCTCATCAAAATCTAACCACCTTTGTTAAAAGCCCTACCTTGCATGTATATCCCCACACCAAATACAACTTTTGTTGCAAACTTGGACATATTGTCTATAAATGTCCACTTAAAAGATATAGTACACACAAATTTATTTGGGTTCCTAAAGGAACCATAAAGGACTATATGCAAAATGATAAATTGAGTAGATCGATTTTGAGGTACCTAAGGTCAAATGGCTACCTAAAAATCACTATCTTTTATAGAAATATTTACCATCACAAGCTAGGAGCAAAGATGCTAGTTTGATAGTGGATGCTCAAGGCTTATGACCGGAGATCCAAAATCCTTCATAAAGCTCTCTAGTTAAAACAATAAAGGAAATATTAGAACTATTCCTAATAAAATAAATTTAAATGAAGATATTTTACATTCAATGAAATCATGCTTGATGATGTGATTTGAATTCATATGTTATGAAATTATGTGATGCACATTTGACTTTTGTTTGGTTTTCGGATTTAAATGATGATGCACAATTCTTTTTAATACTGAAGCATACTTAGGAAACCATCTACGTTGCCTCCATTGGGTTTCACAAAAAGTGATGGTGACTTTGGATTTGTTGAGACATGTGGAATGTACAAAATATAAAATAATCTACTTATTTTTCGAAGATATTCTTCAAATTTTGATTCTTTCACCTTATTCTACCCTACTTTAACCAAGGAAAGGAGTTATACGAATAAACTATTTTTTTATGTTTGTTTTTCGATATTTATGGTTTGTATGATTAAATCATTAATACACATGGATAGAAAAGTATTGGCCCGCAAAAGTACTACAAAGCTTACACTTTCCTTAAGCACAAAATGATGATTGAAATACTAATCATAGTTGCTAGGTTGAAGGGTAAAAATTACAGCCTGAAAATGGGCTGAAAATTATGCACCAGTAGTACCACCGTTGGATTGGCAGTGGCACCACCAGAGCACACTACCAGTTGGTGGTAGCATCGCCCATAGCTCTGCCCTATAAAAGGGCTTTTTAGGGCTGACGGTAGAACCGCCCCCAAGCCTTCCTAATCCTCTTTCCCATACCTTAAAACCCTTCTCCACCTCTCATTCTCTTTGCTCATCCTCTAGAAACTCAAGAAAACCCTTGTCTCTTGCGAATCTAAAGATCAATCTCAACCTTTCAAGAGATCACTACAAAGGTAATCCTAAAAAATCTTTCTCTCAATTTTTAGATCTTGCTTCTTACAGTTTTCTCATTAATAATATATGTAGTTTTATGGCATCTAGAAGATCCTTAAGAGACAAGGGTAAAAGGAGAGTAGATGAAACCTATGACTCTACACTCTTTGATTCCCCCCAATATGTCCTTAAATTTTCAACCTTTGAATCTAGAAGTGTTCATAAGGGAAAATATGTAGATTCAAAAGAATTAGATAATTTAGAACCAATTCAGTGTTTTCCAATTTAGATGTCATTCCAATCCTCCAAATAAGTGAACCCATTTATCATAGACTTGTTCCGTTGTTTTACAACAACTTACAAGTAGATGAAAATGATAGGGTGTTCACTTATCTATTAGGGCATCACATACTCATCACGGATAGTATAATTTGTAACCTTATAGGAATTCTTGAGAAAAGAAGATGTTACTTTAGAAGGCTATGAGATGAAAAATCCATTGGGGTTACGTATTCTGAGGCATTAGGAACTATCTTTGGTAACCTAAATCTTTCCATTGTTCAAAAAAGTTATGAACATTTGCTACCCTTTAACACAAAATTGCTATATCACATAGTGATAGTATCCTACTTCCAAAACAATACCATCATGATTTAATTAGTCAAATGAAATTAAAAATGATGTACTGGATTATGAAAGGACATGATAATTGTTTTGGTTACTTGATACAACAAAATATGATTGAACTATCGAAAAAAGATATGATGCTTCCATATGGTGGCTTGGTCACTAGACTAATCCATGCATATGAAATAGCATTTCACCTGATGAAAAAATCTTGAAATTAGATAGGTTTAATATCATAAATAGAAACCTGCTAAGGAGATTAAGATGCATAGTAAGAAATGGAATTTGGATTAGATTATCTAGGAGAACTGAACTTCCCCCACCAAAACTAGAACCAGAAACACCTATCTATAGGGAAAGTCATTCTCCTCCTACCCGTCCCCTTGAGGTAGCACCTCCAACAGAGCAAGCACCCTCTGCCAATCCAATAGTGACTCGACCGGATCAAATTGAACTACGTCAAGAGCAAATTGAACTATGTCAAGATCAAATCTTAATCGAGACGTAGCAAATTTGTCGGCAACTGTATACTTTGTTTAGGCATTTTGATTTACTACCCCCTAAATAAGTTATGTGTTTCCTTTTATTAATAAAAGGGGTAGAGAACTAAAAGGTACCATGATGAGTTGTACTTTTTGATACACTATGCTTCTTATGACACACCCTTTGATGTTATTAATTTCTTGATGATGACATAGTTATGTGTTTCCTTTCACTCTAAGAATTAGACTTGATAAATCTTTTGAATGGATAATTTCCTTTATACATTCTTCGAACTTCTCAGTTTTCTTTTTTGAATCAAGAATGTTTTTCTTTTAATATTTACAAAAGAAAATATTCGACTTTTGGTATTTACAACTCGATGTATTTACAGAGTTCGGGATGTAAATTATCCGAATGCATGAGTTTATTGTATTTCTTTTCCAAACTATCTTTCTCTTAATGTATTTCATGAATAGAGTTTTCATGAGTTTATTTCGTTTTTATCTTCCTTGATATCAAGTTTACTTCATATCCTTGTTTCATCACTTAATAATTTTTGATACACTTAGTCCCTTCACTCATGGAATTCGTTGACAAATGCATCTCTCACGGATTCCACTCTTGTGAATTTTTAACGGATTTGAATTATGAAGTTTTATTTATGAATTTCTTTTTCATGTGATGCTCCTTTCCCATAAATTCTTCCTTATTCTTCTCATAAAAGATTAATTTTATGAATTCCAATGAATATCTTGATCCTTGAAAGATGAATTTTAGTATGCGATGATTACTTGTAAGAATGGCGATTTGATTTCACATATTTTGATTCAAATCACTTCATAAATTCGATTCTTAATGGATTCCCTCCTTACCTTCCTTCCTCTTATTCATGCAAAGTTTTGATGACAAGAGGGAGAATCTCTCGTTAATGTTAATTACTTTTTTATGTTAAGAACTTTTGAATGTTACCCCCGCAACAATGCAATATAGATTGGATAAATTAGTGTAAAACTTGCTTGAATTTTTACCACACTTGCATTACTGAATTGTTCTCCTTTTTGTTGATAACAAAGGGGGAGAAATGATACCAAAATATGGGAAAATTGATGACCAATTGACATTAGAATTGTAAATATATGTAATGTATCTTATCGTAAATGCTTGTATCTTATCATAAATGCTTGAAATATAATTGCTATCGTCAAATACAAATACTTGAAAAATATCAAATGTTTGCTTGAAATGTATCGTAATGTGGCATGATTACTTATAAATATTTTATTCCTAGTATCATGCTTGATTTCGTATTAAAATGATAAATATCTATCATTATGGTGAAATTTTAAAATTACCATGCTTTATTTCGTATTGGAATCATGCCTCGTATCGATGAATCATCATTTTTTGAAATTTGAATCTTAGAAAGCTTCATCTATGAAATTTCTATCATATGAAAAAATAATAATTGTTTATCATCTTTTTATATTGAACTTGAAAATAGATGTCATGCTTGATATCATTTTTATTGATAAATACATGGTATCGTATTTTAAAATCGATAAATCATGATAACTATCATGATGTGCATATTGATAAGTTTAAATGAATATAACTTATCGGTTTGATGCTTGAATTCAAAGACATTTAATTCAAGAATGTCTTTTCTCAAATATAGAATATAGATAGGGAGAGTTAAGGTTAACTCCATCATCAATTGATTGTCATCATCAAAAAGGGAGAGATTGTTGAATCTCGAATTTTGATGATGAAATCAATTGGTAAATTATTTGATCTAATCTGTATGTTGAGAAAAGTATGCAGGAATAACTACGATAATGATAAGACATAAAACAAATATTATGCCAAAGTCAAGATCGAGATTTTATTGAGAGTTTAAGAGTTCGTTGGAAGTCTAGACGTTCATCGAAAGTTCTATCGGAATTAACCGGGAAGTCCAAAAGCTTACCAAAGAAGCTCGTCGAAACTCGCCAAGAAGATTGTCATGAAGTCTAGAAGCTTGTCGAAAGTCCACCGGAACATTGCCGAGAGATCGTCGGAAGTTCGCCGGAAGCTCACCGGAAGAACAATTGATGAACCAGAACAAGAATGCTTTATTAAATGTCTTAATTATTGTAGTTAGATCTTAAGTTGAGTTAGGATTGGAAGAAAATCTCACTAACTCATTTAGGGGCCAATTAGGCCCTTAACAAGATTGAATTGGGCCAGATTGAATAGCCCATTCAACACCTGAAGTCTCGATCGATGATGGCACCGCCTGGTGACTTAGTTTCCTAGGTGGTCTGAGCGGTGGTATCACCGGCAGTTAATGCTGCTAATAGTGGTACCGCCCCTATCAAGCGGTGGTATCGCTAGAACTCAATCTTCGAGAGCTCTGTTAGGTGGTGATACCGTCAGACTGGGCGGTGCTATCACCTAGTGTCAGTCTGCAAGCGGTAGTACTGCCCAATAATGATGGTGGTACCGTTAGTACCCCAAAATCTGGGGATGTGACATTTTTTTGTTCCCATTCTGAAGCCATTGGGGCCTATAAATACCTCACCATTTTCTACATAAAAGGGCATTAAAGTGTTAACAAATCTTGAATTCTTGGGGTGTTAAAGTGTTGTAAAAAAGCAAGAGTCATCCTCCTCACTTTCTAAGTGTTGAAATCATTTAAGAGAGGTGTGAGGCTTGTAAGGGTTATCTCCTAAACCCGTGAAAAGTAAAAAGCACTGTAAAGAGGTGGTTGGTCTTCACCTATTGAAGAAGGACCATTAATGTATGCTAGTAACCTCGACGGAGGAGAAGTTAGAAGTGAATGTAGGTCATAACGACCGAACCACTATAAATTTCGGTGTATTCTTTCCTTACTACAAATTCTCTTTATTGCTTTCAACTTTACTATATTGCAAATTACCCGACCTTTTCTTTTCTACTTATTCAAAGTGAAACAAATGATTTGAGTCTAAACCGATTTTTATCGTACAAAATTTCTAAAATCGATAAATTTTTTTCGCTGCACTAATTCACCCCACTCTTAGTATCGCTCTTGATCCTAACAAATATAAACTCTTGCAAACTTACCTTTTGCTATCTTTAAAAGTTTTAAAATAATTATTGCTATTTGGAATGATACATGAACTCAAGGGGGAGATGAAAATTATACCCAATATAAAAGTTTTAAAATAATTATTGCTAAAAATTTAACTTCCCAAAGATTATTGTTAAGGCCATCCCCTCAAAACTTTGCTTGTCAAATTAATGATAAGAACTTATCTTCTTCCTCCGATGAAAATTCAAAGTAAAATAATTAAAATGTTAGATAAATGATCTGGTAGTCAGAGTTTAAGCTTTATTTATTTAGTAGTTTTGTCGTCAAGAAATCAAGTGACAAAGAACACCCTAAATATTTACAATGAGGAGCAAATTGTCATTGTTCCTTAGCATCAACAATGTCTTAGGATTCTAACTTTAGCACATTTACGGAATAAATTTTAGCTTCTTTGAACTTTTTCATATTCTTTAAAGCTTTCAAAGTCAGTGATGTGCACTATGGAAAAGGCTTGCCTACATACTTCGGCCTTCATGAGATTCTCTCTACAGGATAATATATTTAAAAAATATAAGTTCAATGATATTATCGGCGAAAAATAAAATCACGACGAGAGCAAAAATGATAGAAGTTAGAGGGTTTACAAGTAAAAGGAGAAGAGTCACTTAAGGAGAGAGGAAGAGTCGATGAAGCCATCTCTTCAAAGAGGATATTTTATGATACGCTAGGAACTTATTTAATTTTTATTCTTAAATATCAAAATCAAATCGATCCAAATTTGATTTTCAAATCAAACTCTTATAAAAATCTGAATTAAAGGTCCAAACGTCCAAAAACAAAATGCTCACTCATAAAATGTCAAAAAAAAAAAAAATCAATATCGGATAAATTCCTCGAATTTCTGAATTTTCTTTATCAATCTGCCGTTTACAATGACAATATTTTAATTATTTCGCCAGAGAAATCGTGGTCAAAGTCCGGTTGACAAGGATCGATCGGTATTCTTTTGTCCGTCGATGACGTGTGCAGGTAACGATGACGGGCGTACTACCTCCGGTTGAATCCCACAGACGCTTGCTTCATCTTTTATCTCCATAAAATATCTCTCCCTCCGTCTCTGTTAGTCTCGTCCACAGAAGGCCTCATACTATCCACAGATGTAACAACACCTTTAAACCTCCACAAACCCTCTCTATCTCCCTCGGTAATGGCGAATCCGTCTTCTTCTCCATGCTTCTGAGCGCTGCTTCGCCGAGCCCCATCAGTTGATTCATGGCTGCAGCGAGCGCCCCTCCGCCTCCAATCTCGACGCCAAAGCGCCTCTCCCTCCGCTACCCCTCTCGTTCTAGACTGGGATGGCTTCCGGCCCCCAAGTGCCCTCTCACAAGAGGGAATCCGCGATTGATCTTCTCGCGCAGGAACACCGCCTTCTACACCGAGGGGGCCGTCGCCCTCCGGTTAGAGAGGCCTGAGGCCGAGCCGGACGACATTGCTATCCTCAACGAGAGGATCCGAAGGGAGCATAAGCGCAGGGAGGGAGCCAACAACGGAAGCTCGATGGACTCCGTCGAGGCCGATAAGTACATCAAGCTGGTGAAGGAGCAGCAGCAGAGGGGCTTGCAGAAGCTCAAGGGGGATAAACATGGCAATGTGGGCGGGTTCGGGTACCAGGTTGATCCCTACACGCTTCGGCCTGGGGATTATGTTGTGCATAAGAAGGTTGGGATTGGGAAGTTCGTCGCCATCAAGTTCGACGCGCCAAAGGACTCATCCTCGGGCCCCATTGAGTATGTCTTCATCGAGTATGCTGATGGTATGGCTAAGCTTCCTGTCAAGCAGGCATGCCGGATGCTGTACCGCTACAATCTGTGAGAATTTTCTCATCACATCAATATTATCTGGTTCTCTTTCACATTCTTAGTTGAGTTAATATCTTCCAGAATTTGAATTTATAACATTTGATATTTAAAAGAAAATTGAAGTAATGGAAGATAGAGATGAAAAGATTATGCACATCGAACCTCAGCGGTCGTTTGATACATGTATAAGGGTTAAGGGAATAGGTGATGCTATCCCATAACTAAGTGCATTGTAATGACACATACCTTGTTGGGTTTGAAAATGCATCAAACTGTATCCTTATTTTCTTTCACCTAGACAACAAATGGTGCAAACAAAGGGAATAAGTTCTCTGATCGCTGGAATTGCATGTTCCACTAAAAAATGCATCCTTTGATTGTAGTAAGTAGGAAAGAGAGAAAGAGTAGTGGGACTATGGTGGATGAGATATAAGATAATATTTGATCCTCACATAATTACAATTTTTCTCTACAATTTCTACACCATGAAGTTCCATTTATTTGTAGGGATTAGGAGACAAATCCTTTAAATTTGCAATCATTATCATGAACCTATGATAAGGTTCATGTACCTTTTCATAATGACCCTATTCAATATGACCTTCCATTTTCATATGCCTTTTGTTGGTGTCTCATCTCGACAAAAGACATAAGATAAATAGAATAAATTTATTTTCCAACATAATTCCTTAGTTTTCTTCAAACATGTATTCACAACAAGCTCTTTAATTTGAAAATTAATTTTGAACTAAGGGGCTTCTGAAAATATCGACATCCAGTTTGATGTAACTTGATATTGTCTCTTCTTTCTTAAATAACATCTTCTTTTATCTTTCTTCTTCTACATTCATCTTTTATTTCTTCATTTTATTCTCATCCAGTTTGACCACGTTTGTCAACCACTTCCTTGGCCTCTTCCATGTCCTTGACTTCTATCAAGACCACAATTATAAAGCCGTCATTTTTTTCTCATCCGCTTTGACCATGTTTGTAAACCACTTCTATGCCCTCTACCATGCCCTTGATTTCTATCACGACCACAATTATAAAGCCTTCATCTTTCTCCTTTAAGGATGTTTAAAGAATTTGTTTCTTCATATCTGGACTCTTTTCAAGGTGTTTATAAGAGTTTGGAAGATACCTTTGAAAAGGTGTCATGACCTTATGATACCCTTTACGTAGGTCTTTTGGACATGCATCGAACCTTGCTCGTATGGAGAGAGCATTTTTCTAGCTGATGATGAGTTAGGAAGCATAGGAGTATGTGCAGATATGCGTCACATGTCAATATGACAAGGTGGAGGGACAAAAGCTAGTGGGTCAATTGGAGCCTTTGCTATCACATCCTTAGCCTAGCTTAGCTGGGATTGCCTAAGGCGTGTGACACTCAAGTGATATTCGTCCGCAAGGGTTAGCTTAGACCTTAACCTTGTACAATCCACAAAAACCATGCATAGAGAAGAAAAGTTTAGAAAGACGAACACACATATAATATGCTACTATCGTACATAAAGACAAAATAATTGGGATTGCAAGCAACACAAAGCAACTAGTTTTTATTAAGCACAAAAAACTCACTCAAATGGGCTGAATGATCATGTACAAAGGGGTTCGGAAGGTAGGTATAGGCCCAATATTTGCTTAATCTATCAGTTGAACATAAAACGAACATACTAAAGATGTTGCACCATTCCTTAGACATATAACCAAGGCCTCATTTGGTCTGGTGCCATCCACGGGGTTTCAGGGTGCCGAGACAACTGACATTTCATGCCCATTCAACCATAACACACAAGAATGTGGTTGTTTTGTCTGTTTCCCTTGTGTGCGAAGCTGCATAGCCAGAAGCGTTTCCAAGTTTTCTCAAGAAAAACAAAAAACAAAACACTTCCAATAAAGCAAAATAGGACTGGCAATGCTTCATGCCTGTACAATCTGCCTAAGAAAACACTTCAAAACACTTGGTGAAGTGGCAGAACCTTCCCACTTTAGAAATAAGTTGGGAGCTAGATAATGCTTTGAGGCATGAAGAATATATTATATTAACATTCAAGCACATGTCAACAAGGACATTGACAGTGTAAGTGGGAGGACATATCATGGATTGTAGCCACATCCTTTACTGCAGCAATAGCAACTTTGGTTGCATGAGCAGTTTGCCACTTTCATTTTTGTTATGTTTTTTATACAGCATAAACTTGAGAGGCATACGGTAGGCTAGTATTGTCAATTTTGCTTGTATTTGAGTCCTTATAATAGAAAAGATTGTTGCGAGCTGAAACTTAATGAACAGGGTGCAACTGGGCCAATATAGCCCGCTTCCAAGACCGTCATAGGAGGTTTTTGGTGAGCAGAGCATTTAGCAAAATGTTAGCCTTCTCAGCCCCAAGGAACTCTCTAGGTGGAATAAGGGTTTGATGTGCTACTCGCGGGGCAAGAAGACATATTAAGTGAGCCTTACATGTTGCTTTGTTTGATCACCATGTGTGTTTGGCATTCATTTTGCTCCTCTCTACCTTTGGGCCCTTCACAGCATTCATTCAAGCTTGTCGACTGTCCCTTGTTGCTTGATAAAACTTTTATTTGCCTTTTGTTGCTTGTTCAATCTATATCGAGTGCCTTGTAAATAGCTGTGCATACACTTATTGATTTACTTTCTGTTTTCTCTCTTCCAAGTGCTGCCTTGCCATGCAAGGTTAAAAGTTGGCTGGCTCCTTGCTAATAGGTCCAGCACAAGAGTTCAGCACAAGTTAAGGCAAATCATTAAGTTAGTTCCAAGTGCCAAGCATATCAGGTGGTGAGCTTGGTATTGGACTAGACGTTGCAGAATTGTCTTGTCCATGTATCGATCAGTTGTTAGACCAGTCAATACCAGACCATATGAGTGGTATGGTTGAGATTTGAATCGATTTCTGAGAGTAAATATTTGTTGCATGTGGACTTGCATATGCAATTAGGTTTCATATCATGGAAGTCTATCGTAGAATATACTCAAGTTTGCTTCAAATATTCATAATTTTCCTTGCATTTCTGAAGAAAAGAACTACATGCTTCTATCTACCAATCCTTTCTGTAGCATATGATGTAATTTTCTCTGTAGCATACAGGGTATTCCTAAATTTATTTGTTGAGTTTGCATCACACTCACCTATTATCAAATATTCTTTTGAATCCTCACTGTACCTTTTTGATAGTCATTTTTAGTTTTTACATTGCATGTCTCATTCCATCAGATCATGCTGCAGTTGATTTAGGATATACATTTATGAGCATTAACTTGACCCTGAGATCAACTGAGTATTTTGTTCTTAGGGATATATATTAAACATTTCTTCAGCTTATTCCTTTTGCAGTCCAAATGAAACAAAAAAGCCACGAGCATTGAGCAAACTGAGTGACCCTACTACATGGCAAAGGAGAAGGATAAAAGGGAAGATTGCTGTTCAGAAAATGATTGTTGACTTGATGGAACTATACTTGCATAGGCTGAAACAGAAAAGGCCACCATATCCAAAGAGCCCATCCATGGCTGAATTTGCAGCTCACTTTCCTTATAAGCCTACCCCAGACCAAAAACAGGTTCGTCTATTCTCACTACAGTTATGAATCTCGTAGCACTGGTTTTGGGGATTCCAATTTGTGGTGCCATATCCTGAGCCTCAATTGTAGTGCTTTACAGTTTATGATCTACTAGGTGAGCAGATTTTGCTAACTTCTGATGGTTCAACCTTCTTTTCATGTTTAGAGCAATAAAAAATGCTATAGAACTTAGTCTGCAGAGTCATGTGATAGATGTCTTCAAAATAAGTGTTCATAGATTATAACTGAAGATTTCAGGCAACAAAACCAGATAGGTTCATAACAAAATTTTGTTCTATTAGGCTATTAGTGCCCATCATCTTGGTGATGTTTGACACATCACATGCTGTTTGCACAGTCCATATGCCTTTGCACTGACATGGGCTTTTTAGTGACAACAAATAGGAGAAAAAAAAGAACAAAGAAACAAAGAGAGGCAAGTAAAGACTCATTCAATGTAGGGAATAACAATAGCTGCAATACCATGTGCATTTCTTTCGTATTGCTGTTCAATAATGGGTCATGGGAGAAGCAGGCATCACTGGTCAAAGTACCGAGTGATCAGGTAGGTAAAAGAGCAGTATTGTTATGAAACCACAGCAAAACCCATGAGCCTTTTAAGATATAAAACTCAGGCTTTCTTAGGCTGACTTGAGTGAGTCTTTGGTTTGGTGTTTAGGCCTGCAGTATAACTAAATCCATAAGCTGGCTTATTAATGAATAATGATGATAACATCCTTCTGAATCCAGAGCCAAATAATGCTCCATCTCTTTGACTTATTTCTATTTTTCATCTGAGGGAGCACCAACCTGGAAGACTTTAAAAGGTATCATGCGTGTGCCTGTTGTTCATTGACTTGCTTTTCTGTTTTGGTTAAGATTGAGTGGCATTATAATGCTTGCTTCCTTATCCTTTTTCTTTAACTTTTTTTTGAATTGTGGAGTGTATCTAGTGTGGAAAGGTGGATGATTTCTTTCTTCTATTTCATCTGTGCACTTAATCTAGCTGAAATCTAGCATGCTTTTTTTTTTTTGTCATTACAGCATGGAAATAGACTTGAGCTTTCTTGGATGACTCTGTGCATTTTTATTACTTACAGGCATTTATTGATGTTGAAAGAGATTTGACAGAAAGAGAAACTCCAATGGACAGGTTGATCTGTGGAGATGTTGGCTTTGGTAAAACAGAAGTAGCATTGCGTGCTATTTTCTGTGTTGTCTCTGCCGGAAAACAAGCTATGGTTCTCACACCAACTATTGTTTTAGCCAAACAACACTTTGTTGTAATTTCTGAGAGGTTTTCTCAGTATCCTCATATAAAGGTTGGGCTGCTGAGCAGATTTCAGGTATGCTAGTCTTTAGGAGGTTTAAATGTGTTCTATATCAATTTTACTGTTTATCTTTATCTTTTTCTTTTTTTCAAAATCTTGATTTACTGTTCTACACCTTCAGTTATTTTCTTGTCTTTATTGTTGTGTATGCATGAAGGAAGGACTGTCGGTCTGATTTTAATAGTGAAAACTTCTACTTGTTGAGATCATTTGAAGAGTACATTATGAAGATTGTTGAATTCTATGGTGCTGAGAACATGGAAAACATACCTAAATATTGGTTTACAGGTGTACCAGACCCACTTACCAATTTGACAAGTTTTTGAAGATGTCAACTCGAGTAGCTGGGAAAAATCTTGACCGTTGATAGCAATGTCGTGAGATCAGATTCTGTGTTCACTACTTACCTTCTGCTATATGATTTGGCAATAACTGAAAATTGACACAAATCTGAGATCTAGTTTGTAATTACCAGCTTAAGGTTTTCTTGTTAGAACTTGCATATACATCTCAATTTTGCCCCCTTTGAAGCTTAAGGGCATCTCCTTGATGTAGGCCATATAGTCCAAGGCATGTACCACTACATAATATAGCTTGTAGGAAAATTTCGAGAAGAAATCTCTGAAGTTGGAGATCTGAGTCCAATAAATCTTAGATAAGAAGACAGATCTTTGTAGTTGATAATCTGATGGCTTGTTCACTTTCGAACTCAAACCGATACATATCTGAAATAGCACATATGTGCATGACCTTATAACTAATCTGAAAAGAACCTTCACAATAATGATGAAAAATAGCCCTTGGCACTATAATAAGATTTGAGTAGTGGAAGAGTCTGTATCTAGCAGAAGGGTTGTGTGTGCCTGAACCATACACTTGGTTTTAGATAGAATATTAGGGATCAATATTAAGCCAATATGAGTCTTCCCAAGGAACCCAGAGTGGCTGTAGCTGAAGGACTACATCAGTTTAGTTCATTCTCTTCCTTGTGAGCTTCTAATTGTTCTTCAAGTGTTTGATCAGCTATTGGAACCTCAGGATCTATTTACTTGAACTAATTCTGACTTTTGCTTGATCTTCACTAATTTGCAACTTTGATGATTTTTTTTCAGCTACCTTTATATGATGGATCTTGGTTGGAAGAGTTTGCATCCTTGAATTTATAAACTTGGGAAGAAAAACATAGCCGGTAAATCATGGTTGTTATGTACCCATCAGGTGTATCCTTGAACCATGATTTTCAGCATACCATTCATGTATTTTATGGATTACCCTAGAATACTTCAAGTCCTAGAAAGATTAGGTGTTTTTCCACTAATAACCCTAAAAATAGAAAATGGATATAAGCCTCAATGACTATGTCTTGAACTTTGGTTACCTTTTGTGCACTGATTTTAGCATAATTAAGACCTTTCTCTCGTTTTCATTCTTGGAGAATTTATTCTCAAATTTCCTGAGTTGGAGATTACCCTGATAGGAGAGTCATATCCTATCTATCAGTATGTTGGTCTACAAGACTTAATGGTTATCATCAATAATTTGGGAGGTCATGTATTACGGCCTGTTATATCCAAGTTATTGAGCAGTGGTGTGCCAAACTAGGTATTGACATTTATTATTTATTCCTTGACTTGTCTCTTCACCAACATCATTTTTAAGTTGTAATCCTTTAGCATTGGAACTTTGGAAATAACATGGCTTTTTGGTTTTTCTCTTATAGTAGAATTTAACTGATAGTGATCTCCAACTGTATGCTTTAGTTTATTATGATGCCAATTCTCATGACTCCTAATCCTTCATACAGTTCACACTTTGTCTTGCTTTCTTTGTCACCATCAGTGAGGGTTGGTTCTATCAATGTCATGAATACCGTACGATGTATCGGTGTACTGAGCTTTGCTCGGTATGGTACAGCATACCAAACGATATGCCTAAATTAGGCGTAAATCTCTCCGAAAATATCTGAAAAATAGAAAAAGTGTTAGGATAGGGTTTTTAAGTTATAAATAAATATATATTAAGTATAGTTTTAGTAAAAATAATGTAAATTAAGAATAGTGCCATATATCTTTTTCGGGCTTTGAGGAGTAGCCTTGTGTAAGGTTCGTAATTTCGGATTGTCCTTCCGTTAATATTAAATTATCTACAGAAAAATTATTTGAATTGTTAGATTATTTTTTATACAACTTAAATTTTAAGATTCAAATGAACTAACTAGTCACATGTATAGATATACCTGATTCTACCATCAAAATGAAAAATGGGCCTCCACGGGTGGTGGATCGGGGTCCTTGATTCTATGTATATATATATCAATATGATATGTTTGTCGGACCCAATCTTGAAATTGATCCTATGACATAGTGTATTGATACACTGTATGTCATTGGTGCCTCAATGTGGTGATGGTCGTAGGTTGATCGTCATGAATCAGGTGTTCGAGGCGGCTCCTAAGGCATGTATTGGTGAATGTCAGAACTTCTACTTTCACTATTGATCTGTTGCTCCATATTATACTATTGATCGGAGAAGTATAACTAATTATCACCATACTACTGTTGGCCGTAAGATTCTCCATAATACGATGACTGTGAATACGTTGAGCTTCGTTCTGTTTCAATGTCGTGTAGGCTCTCTGGCATCTGCTCAAAATCAACCATTATTTTTCCCTTCTCCTTCCGTGCATAAACTTGACTAGTATCTCGTCGATTTTCATGATTTGAATCTTCGATGACATGTGTAAAATGTTGTTGCTCAGTCCATGCACCACCCTCAAATTATGTAGACGGGACCAACGACTCCCCGACGTCGCCACCATCATCGGTCGAGGCACTGCTGCCCACGTCGCTGCCATGTTTATGGACCGAGTGAGTTGCTGAATGTGTCTCGTCGCTTGACTCGATTCTTTCCAACGGTGCAGTTGATGCTACTACTTTCCCATTTGCCTTTCCCTTTGTATGTTGGGCGGACGACTGTGACAATTGGGTGTTTATAATTCCTAGAGTAGTTTGACTCGATCTTGTTTGGCTCCTTCCGCCACGTTTTGACCGAGGGGGATTTTCTTCTTGCTGGGGATGTGCTTCCTCTTCTTCTATTGCTTGGGTGATAAAACGCGAAGGATATTAAGGATCTCCCACCTCATTAAGTAGAGGATCCTCTTGGTTCTCCGTCACTTCGACCCACTCTAACATCGACTTTGAATCTTCGTTGTAGAAATGGAGGTCGATGGTATCAATCTCTAGTTCCTCTGGCTCCTTGTTTAGCTCGACACACCACAATCTTAGCTGCATGTTATAGTGGACATATATCAGCTTCTCCAATCGTCTATACGATAGTCTGTTGCGGATCTTCGTGTGAATTAATGCGAACATTGACCAATTATGTTCGCAACCACAAGATGTTATCGTCTGTGAAAGCACACGAACAACAATCTTCCTTAAATTTGGTGCATCCCCTTTAAATTGTAGTCACCACTTGACTGCAAAAAGATATAAATAACACTTTATTAGCATAACAAATAATTAATATCATATATAGTTGATAATTAATATGTGTAACTTTTTCTCACTAGGATCCATAGTGTAACGACACGATACAACTACAATATCGGAGAATGAACCAATTGTAGCTCGGAAGAATCGACCATCCATAGTAGCATCAGCTGCATCAACAGTGTTTAACAAGAGTCGATATATAATCAACTATATATGATATTAATTATTGTGTCATTAGTAAATCATTTTGCATTCCAAGAGTATACCGATATTGAATTGTCGAGTTTAGATAATTAGCTGCAAGACATAATTTTGTTAGCAAGAATTTTTTATATAATAAAAAAATTATGAATTAAATTAAACTGAATATAAATTTACCTGCATTATGGATATCTTGATCTATATGAACTTCAGTCCTACGATCAATGATTTGCAAGTATTGGTCAACCTTAAAATCATCTTTGAATACTTTCCAGACCTTTTCTCTTGCTGTAATCAGCATATGTTTAAGATAAGACATCTGTGGATACTTGTCCATATCGACCTTACGGAGGACAACATAAAGTGGTTCCACACTTTCTATGATTTCAATCTCGGTCTCCCAAAATCTAAAGGAAAGAATGGTCTTTTCTATCTTCTTTTGATCGCTCAATCTCGAATGCCTAGAATCAGACCATTCCTGTGAGGTGACCATTGCCTTGAGGCCCTACCTCTTTTGTTGTAATGACTTTAATGCAATGAAATTGATAACAAATCGAGTGACTCCAGGTCAGAGTATCTCACACCATTTACATACGTTTACATTAAAGAGTGGACCCAATGATGATTATATATAAACTTTGTAATTGACTGTGCTCGAGCTGCACACTTGCTAATAACTGAAAGCTCGCCAATATCCTTCTTATTAGATCTATGCAATGAGCTGCACATGGAGTCCAAAATAATATTTTTCTTTTGCCATTAATTGTAAACCGACCTTCTTGAAATTTGGTCCATTGTCGGTGACTATTTGGATAATGTATTGTGGTCCAATCTCCTCTATTACAGTGTCCATCAAGCTCTCAATATAGATTGCATCTTGGATCTTGTCAGAAGCAATAACTAACTTATGAAACACCACCCGTCTATTGCAATAAACAAGAAAGTTGATGATACTCATTCTTGTTGGCCCTGTCCAATTGCCACACATCAATATCACCCCATATTCTTCCCATTGCCTCTTGAAGGATTTGATCCAATCCTTCAGTTCTACTACCTCCTAATTTAAATACACATCGTGAATCTCCCTTAGTGTTGGAGGTTAGATCCTCGTGCCAGACTTAGAGGTGACTATGCTTTGATAATATGGACCTTGTGCTGTGTTTGCTAGAATCCTATAGAAGTTAAATCATTTTGAAATTGCCTTCTTAATAGCTCGCTTTTCTTTTATATGTGCATCGTCAATCCGTGTATGTTTTACTATTTGTGGAGGATAGGCTTGTAAATCAATATCAACAATATCTGGTGCGGACCTCTTGCTAAGACCTCTCATAAAACCACGGAGTCCACCATGCCTCATGCTACTAGTTCGGCCTAACTGAGGAGGGGCAGTTGGTTACGTCATCCTGGTCGACCTCTGGATTTCATTGCCACCACCGTGCTCCCATTGTGAGTCAGGTTATCGATGCCTCAATGCTTCGTCGTATATATACTGATGCTCCAGTGATGAACGAATATTCGTTGTGAAATTCAGATCGATTTCATCGCCGCGGCCCTCATACTTGTCATAAACTGGCTCTTGCGTAGTCCTACAATATTCTTCCTCAGCTCTTGCCTTCTTTTTTATTGTATCTTCTCTTGTTTATTGTAACTTGTTTTGAAATGATTTGTGAACCTCGGTCGGAACCTCCTTGCATTTTGCAACATCGGGATACCCACCAGTCAAATACATCTTTACCTAATAATTCCTCTAACCTTGCCAATGTAGTCACAATAAATATATTGCCAATAATGACGGTTCCCCTCCATCTTTCGGGTATGAGCCCATGCGTCATCATATGACTGTTCTTTTGGTGTTATATTCTTACCAAATTTAAATCAAATAAGCTATAAACACGTAAAGCACGTTAATAGGTATTAAAGACATTGAATTGACCCAATATCGATCAAATTTTGATTAAATCATCATTAAATTCACTAATCGAAGTATTAAATAACTTTATTAAAACCTAATTAAACTTATTTTGCCATCATAAATATGTTAAACACATAAAAGAAATATTAAATACATAATTTTGATCAAATATAGGTCAAATTACGATGAAATCATCATTAGATATATTAATCACACTATTTACATAGTTAATTACCCACTAATTACTTCTTTTTTAACACTTTAAACATGTCGAACACCCTAATAGATATTAAAGGCATTTAATTTACCAAATATCATTCAAATTATGATTAAATCATTTATTAAAATCACTAATCACAGTATTAAATAGCTTTATTTAAACCTAATTAAATATATTTTACTACCATAAATATGTTAAACACATAATAGAAGAATTAAATATGTAATTTTGATCCAATATAGGTCGAATTACGATGAAATCATCATTAGATACACTAATCACACTAGTAACATAGTTAATTACTCACTAATTATTTCTCTTTTAACACTCTAAACATGTCAAACACCTTAATAGGTATTAAAGACATTTAATTTATCCAGTATCGATCAAATTTCGATTGAAGCATTATTAAATTCACTAATCGTAGCATTAAATAACTTTGTTAAAATCTAATTAAACTTATTTTACCATCGTAAATATGTTAAATACATAAAAAAAGCATTAAATACGTAATTTTGATCCAATATAAGTCAAATTATGATGAAATCATCATTAGATTCACTACTCACACTATTAACATTGTTAATTACCCACTAATTACTTCTCTTTCAACACTCTAAACATGTCAAACATCCTAATAGGTATTAAAGACATTGAATTGACCTAATATCGATCAAATTTTGATTAAATCACCATTAAAATCACTAATCACAGCATTAAATAACTTTATTAAAACCTAATTAAACCTATTATACCATCACAAACACATGATCCAATACTTAATATGCATGAAATATAAACATTTGACCTATTAACTGTCTAATTTTGAATAAATCAATATTAAACAGACTAATCACAATATTAAAGATCTTAATTACTCCATAATTAATATTATTCTTCCATCAAAAACATGTCAAACAATATATTAGACAATAAATTATATATCATTTAAAATAAGCTTAATCATCTCATAAATAAAAAAAAATCTAGAAAGAGAATACATACCTCTTGATTAAAAGGTTCTTCCTCTTAATCCTTTCAAATTAGCCTCATAAATTTGATTCAATCCATAAATCGTTGCTTTGTTGAGTTTAGGAGAGTGAAAATGTGAGAAAAAATGAGTTTAAGAGAGTTTAAGAGAGTAAAAGTGAAATGGATTGAAATAAAGGGGAGAAAAAGGTTTAAAAACCTTTAAGGAGTGCGCTAGCGGTTAAATTGACCATTGGAGCACTGTTACCATTCGGTAATGGTTGATTTCAACTGGGCGGTAACGGTCGAAATCGACCAGTACCAGCCAATACAGGTTGGTAACGATCAAAATTTTGACCGTTACTGCCCGGTACAGCCCTGTATCGCCCGATACGGGGCCAAATGCCTGATACTGCCCGGTAGCGGGCGGTCTGTGTGCCAGTCTGCTGGCTAACCAGTATGTACCACCCGTACCGAGCGGTACGGTACGATAATGCAAACATTGGGTTCTATGGTGTTATTGCTTTTGTATCTTGTCCTAACTTCGCACTGGGTGCAGCTGGCTTCAGTTGAGATCAATTAGAGATTTAACTAAAACTTGTGGTGTGGGCAATCAGATATTCTGGTACTTGTGATCAAATTCCACAAGTAAAATATAGGTGGACTTAATGAGATAGGAGAGAGAATTACTTGTTCCTCTTATCGCATATAAGTTCATTCTTCCAATTGTCAGTTTCAAATTGTGAAACTGAGAATATGAAAGACATTAATTCCATTAGGACTGATATAACAGAAAAAAATTCATTAATTCCTTTCAAATTGTGAAATTAGAAGCAAGATTATCTAGGAATAATGATGAAAATCTGAGAATATGAAAGACATATCTAGACATGCAGTTCTTATTCCTAAACCTGGTGTGACTTCATCTGGGCCTAACTATACCTGATTGACAATTAGATTGTTTCGTTGATTACAATAGTTTGCTCTGAATCTATTGAATGGTACATTAAAAAGAGCATCAAACTCAACCATAATATATTATTCAGCAGCTTATCAATATATCTATTGTTCTTTGATTTTTTTTTCATCAACTTTCACAGCTTTTTCTAATTCACTTTTAAATGCCCACAGAGAATCTCTTCTTTCAGTCTATTTAGACTTATCTACGATGGTGTAAGATTGTTTGTGTAATACAAGAAAAAAAATTTAATAGTTAGAATTATTCTTAAATGCTCTCTTGGATTGCTTAGCTAAATCACTTTGGCTGTAGAAAATTATCACATTTTAAGGCTGTTAGTTTCAGATGCATTTTTTCTGACTTGAAGTTTAATTAACTTCTAGTGGTTCATTGAAGACATTTCGAAGTTTGCTTTTCCTAGGTTGCACTAATTATGAAGTTTTGATTAATTGTGCAGACTAAGGCAGAGAAAGAAGAGTATATTTCAATGATTAAAAGTGGACATTTGGATATTATTGTTGGAACCCATGCACTTCTCGGGAACCGTGTGGTCTACAACAATCTGGGCCTGCTTGTTGTTGATGAGGAACAGGTGAAATCCCTGTCTTTGTGTAAATTTGATTGGATATTGTCTCTTCTAAGTTATAAGAATATCTTGTATTATACTTTGGACTAGAGAATATATGGGTGGCAAGAACATGATATCTTGCTTCCTTGTCTTGGGCCTTTGCAGTATGGCTTTTGGTTCTGCATCGAAGTCGAGAAAATTAATGTTCTAGCATTTGTTTAGATTAAAAAATTCATAGAATAACTTTTCTTTTTTATCGTAACGAAATGCTAAAAACAACAATGATTCATGAATTTGCAGCCAAGGTTTTCAAATCTTGGTTGAGCGCCAACATTGATCTTCCATTGGGTTGGTAAAATACTGACATCATACCATACTGACACTATATAGGTTGGTACTAGTTGACATTGGCCGGACTTTCTGTGCCTACTTCCAAACCCATCCAGACCATCTTAAACATAGTTTTGCATATATATTTGCCTCAATAAATGAATAGAAAACCTGTTATGTAATATATATCAAAATACATAAGTAAAAGAACTTCAAAAACTGTTAAAATTAATGCACGATATAGGGATCTAGGTTATCTTTGCATTGATATAACCTAGATCTAGATAGAGCTAGCCTAGATATGCATCAATCTTGGCTGGCTCTGTGTGGATGTAGCCTAGATCTATGCAAATCGAGGTAGAATTTGATCATATTTAGCATATATTTATGCTAGGTTAGTCTATATTTGCTTGAATGTAGACTGTATGACACAATTCCTACTTGGATCCCATGGATCTGAGTTGGATTTTCATGAATCTAACAGGGATCTATGCTGCATATATCTGCATAGACCTGGCGTAGCTTTCGATAGATCTACAATGCATCATATGAATATAAAATGCAAGGAAAATGATATACTAATCTAGAGAAAAAGATAAATAAGCATGAGTTTGAGCACACATAGACATAAATCAAGGCATTCATAAGTCAAATAAGCAAAATACCTTGATTATTGATTGGGGATAATCTCAACATCACTCAACCAGACTGGCCAACCCTTATTAATGGGCCTCTTAAAGCCTCAAAGCCCTATTTGGCCAAGCAAAGCCCATATCACAACAGCTTAAGTACCTCAATCCAAGTCATACTAGGACTAGGATTAGGGTATCCCTCACCCAAATAGGGGCAGCCACAAGGAAGGAGTGGCACCAAGGATTAGGACTTTCTAAGTTTTAAAAAGTATTAGGACTCTCTAAGTCCTAACTATATTAGGACCAAGGATTTTAATTTCGAATGATACCGCCCTTACCGGGCGGTACCTACCGGTCCGCTAGCAGATTGGTACGTGGACTGCTCGCTATCGGGCGGTATCAATTTGGCTATAGCCTGGTTGCGACGAGGGAAAAAGATACGTCGAGGGAGAAGAGGGAGAACGCGCTCTAAGAAGAGGGAGAATTAGGAGAACCTTGACGCTTCCCGATCCGGCATCGCCTTCCCTTGACGATCCCGATCCGAGAGGTAACGGAGAGGCGGCAGCTCGGCTTCTTTGCTGCGTTCTTCGCCGAAGGCTAGAGATGCCTGCGACCTTCGCCGAAGGCTGAAGACGTATGTGGCCTTCGATCTCTTCACCAAACGCTACAGATGAGGAGAAGAAAAGGGAAGTGACGTTGCCGAGGCAACGTACGCCTCTTTCTTTATTTTATATATATATATATATATATATATATATATACCGAATGATACACCCTGGCATACCGCTTGGTATGCCTGTACCGTACCGTATCAAGTAAAGCTCGAAACTCCGGTACGGTACGAAATTACGAACCTTGATTAGGACTCTCCGAGTCCTAACCTAGTTAAGACTCCACACGTTCTTTAGCTATAAAAGGAGGAGGAGAGCCCATCTAAAGCATCCCAAAGCAATCTAAGTCGTGTCCCCTCTCAAGAAGCCAATCGGCCCTAAGCTGAGAAGAGATGAGAGAAGAGAAAGAGGACCACAACAACACCCTTCTTCCTTCTATCCAACCTTCCACCCGATCTAGGACAGCTTCCTAGCCGAGAGTAGCAGCAGAAGAAAAAGAGAAGAGGAAGAAAGCCTTGACAACTCATCTCCAATAGCAGTCGAAATCAGCAAGCAAGGAATCCTCTTCTTTTAGATTGCAGTAGAATTCTGTAGCAGAGAACTATCGCAAAACCTGCATCTTCATCTTCATCCTCGACATCCAAAGATGCAGCAATAGCTACAACATATTCTGCCCCTTTCATGGTGCCAAACAGAGGTGCATTCGATTGGTGAGAGGAGGGAAGAAGGGGAGAATTGACGAAGCAACCTATGTTCTGCTGAGAGCAATCTGTCCATGCTTGTCGCGCGAGAACTTCTGAGCGATCTGTCACGGACTTAGCTGGAATTGCCTAAGCCATTAGGCACCCTTGCGGCCAAGTCGCGAACTTATCTTGAGTTGCCTAAGTCGCGAAGTATCCTTGCGCCAACTTCTCGGACTTAGCTGGGATTGCCTAAGTCGTGATGCGCCCTTGCGTTATGCGTTCGCAAAGGGTCAGCCAGTTTGCAACCTCACTCAGGTTCCGAAGGACCTGTAAAAGAGAAAGTTGATTAGTTCGAAGAACGAGCGGCGGACAAGTCCCGACGTCTCGCGGAAAGGGGAAGCTTTACAAGCAATTCAGCAAGCAAGTTGAGTGCAAGAGAGAAAAGAGAGGAAGGAGAAAACAAGGACTTTAGAAGGTAGAACGAATAGTTGCAAGTCCACAAACAACTGCTCACCGGGTGCCGGGCGCGAAGGCAAGTTCCCATCAAGTTAACATGCGAACTTGTGAAGATTTTTCAACGCCCGACGATATACCGAAGCCCTATCCAACCCTGTGCCACCCGGGGGGTTTCAGGGTGCTAAGATGGCTGACGTTTTGAGTGTTGTAGCGGGCTGCAGAAAACAACCCGCGACATGCGAAAACGGAGCCATTTTGGGGCTTTTTGGCTCGGCGCGATGAGCAATCGCATTGTAGTGTTGTAACCTGTTCGAACATGCATTTCTACAAGCAAAAGCACACAAAACCAAGGCAAAACTGGCTACCATGTCTTTGTACAAGCATGCAAAAGCGACGAACGATTCGTTGAATGAAGTTGTTGCGAGTGCGCGATGATCGTTCGTGACAGATCGTCGCTTGAGAACTCTTTGCTTTTCCCTATTTGAAGCACTTTTAATTCACAACAAGAGTAGATTAATTCCTTTTTTAACTTGTGTTTATTGTAGCAAAAGTGCAACTCCTCCGCCAAAATTTTCATCCGAAAATTGGTATTGAGTCGATGGATCGTTGAGCTCGAACCTCATACTGTCACAGATTGTTGGCATTCACACGCAACACTTTCATCAATGAATTGTTTGTCACTTTAGTTTGCTTGTACAAATGCTTGGTAGCGTGTTTTGCCTTGTTTTTGTGTGTTTTTGCTTGAAACTATGAGCAAGAACAGTTTGCTGTGTTGCAGAGCGATTGCTCACCAGAATGAGCAAATCTGTCTCAAAATGGCTTAGTTTCGCTTGTCATGGCCTATTTTCTGCAGGTTGCGGTGCGGAACAAAACGTTAGCCATATTAGCACCCCAGAACCACTCGGGTGGCACAAGGCTGATTGTGAGTTTGGGGTAGTGTTGGAGTTGATTGGATTCATAAGTTCGCACGTTAAGCCTACGGGAACTTGCCAATGCGCCCGACACCCGATGAGCAGTTGTTTGTGGACTTGCTACTGTTCATTTGCCTTCTAAAGTCCTTGTTTTCTCTCTCCTCTCTTGCACACCAAACGTTTGCTGAATTGCTTGTAAAGTTGCTCTCTTTGCGAGATGTCGGAACTTGGCCGCCGCTTGTTTTCAGAACTAATCAATTTGCTCTTTTACAAGTCCTTCAGGACTTGAGCAAGGTTGCAACTAGGCTGACTATTTGTGGACGAATAATATAAGGATGCCTCATAACTTAGGCAATTCCAGCTAAGTTCGTGATAATACGGATCAATTATAAGCTCATATTACCTTGGTTACGTAGAAAAGCCTCTTTTCCTTGAGATTGAGGCATTATTCGTATCAGATTCTTGAGAAAGAAAGAAGTAGTTGTTATTGAAACGGTTTGCTAGTGCTTGAATGAAAGATATAATCGAGAAGGGGTTGCTTACCATCTTGTCACGGACTTAGCTGGTTTTGCCTAAGTCGTGCGGCACCTATGCGTGTCTGTACGCAAAGGTCAACCTCCCCGAAACCTCCTATGGTCCCTTAGGACCTACAAAAGAGAAAACGGGTTAGAGAAAGCGTCTCACTCGGGATCCACAAGCAAACCCTTCAGGAAACACTTCATAAACAATGCAAATTACAAACAGACTTTACAAGTTCTGAACGGTTGCACAACAAATGATCAAAATGGTCCACTACAGATCGATTATCTCTCACAAGTGTCCACATGATATAACATTTATTTACAAGCCTAAGAAGGCCACCAAACCCAACTAAAATGGGGCTATTAAGCCTTCGACCGTTCCTTTACATGCTGTGCAAAGCATGAACAAACAGAAAGACACGAACATACATAAGTATTACGTCAAACATCCTGTTTAGAACTTTATTCGTGACATTCTCCCCCACTTATTCCTTCGACGTCCTCGTCGAAGCCTTTGTCGGCACTGCAACTCCTCGCCTTTGCTGAGTCTTCAATCTTCTACTTCAGCTGCAATGCGTCTCTTGGCTCCCAGTTACTCTCCGCTGTTGTTTTTGAGTAGTCGAACCTTTGATCCGCCATGCCGCTTCAACTCGCCAATGACTTTGACTCTAGTGTGGGGTTGGCTGAGTTGTGTTGATCCCTGTTGGTTCCTGCGGATCCTCTAGGTGAAGGAAAAGACCATCCTTACTATGCGCCAATCTCTCAAATGTCTCATGTTGCTTGAACTGGGTAGATGCTTGTTAGAGCTTTAACGAGCATTGCGTCGCAAACTTCTGAAGTTTTGGGTCTTTCCTCCACAAAATTTGCCCATCGACTTTTCTTTCACTTAGTTATCACTTTCAAGTATATTCGCATCATTTCCGCTTTCGATTAGCATTATGTTGGGAAATAAAGCGGATAATCTACTCTCAGTAGCACTGATCACCATTTGTGAGGATTTGACAACTATTGTTTTCTAATATCTTCGAAGGGTCTTGAACCTGTGCAGAGCTCCTCTGCTGGATAGATAAGAGAATTGGGGTACTCGATTTCGCCCATTCTCTTAAGAGTTGAGAAGGCAATGGTTAGTTGACTTCGCCCGCCTCCTCAAGGGTTGTACTCCATGCATCAAGCTGGTTACTAACCTTCGCCTGCTCTTTGCTCACACTTCTGAAGCACTCGAAGTGTTTGCACTCCTAGCATTGAGTTAGTTACTGTGATTCACCTTTTCAATGCCATCGAACTTCTGGAATGCAATAAGTTTTCACCCCAACTTAGAGTAAGTCTCTAATAGTTTTGGTCGCTTTTGGGATTGTACCGTCTTCTCCATCAACCCGACTGCCTACCCCACTGAGTAGCAAAGGTATAGGCGTACTACTTGCTTCATTCCTTGGTCGTGCACTCTTGCATGATCTGAAGTCCTTCACTTTCGGCTATCTTGATGAGAAGCTCGTTGACACCGGTCTTACTGTAATTCACCTTTTCAATGCCATCGAACTTTTGGAATGCAGGAAGTTTTCACCCCAACTAAGAGTAAGTCTCTAATAGTTTTGGTCGCTTTTAGGATTGTACCGTCTTCTCCATCAACCCGACTGCCTACTCCACTGAGTAGCAAAGGTATAGGCGTACTGCTTGCTTCGTTCCTTGGTCGTGCACTCTTGCATGACCCAAAGTCCTTCACTTTCGGCTATCTTGATAAGAAGCTCGTTGACACCGGTCTTACGAAGTTCTTTGGCCTCTACCCTTCAGCCTTATCTCGATACTTGGAGTTTGCCTCTGCATGCTCTACCTCTTCGGCCCCTTTCACGACCAAGTGCTCTCCCTTCATGAGAGCAAGGGATCAATGACTTTCGCGGAAGTCCTGCCTCTACGGTGCCATAGCGCTGCCATGTCTATGGCCCTACTATCCGTCGCCTCACATCTGCATCCCTTTTCTTTACGATCAGTAGATATGTCTCTGTGGCACTCCTCTGAGTCCACCTCTATTCTAACCGATACTTGATTTTAGGTAGCTAAGTCCCTTTAGACTCGTCGTCGCTTCCTCGCCCCTTTCGACCCCCTACTTCAACACCTCTATGTTCTCTAAGCAGCTCCCTTTGGTCGATGGAAAGACAATCTACAAATTCCCTTCAGCCTTGTCTCGATACTTGGAGTTTGCCTCTGCATGCTCTACCTCTTCGGCCCCTTTCACGACCAAGTGCTCTCCCTTCATGAGAGCAAGGGATCAATGACTTTCGCGGAAGTCCCGCCTCTACGGTACCATAGCGCTGCCATGTCTATGGCCCTACTATCCGTCGCCTCGCAGATGCATCCCTTTTCTTTACGATCAGTAGATATGTCTCTGTGGCACTCCTCCGAGTCCACCTCCATTCTAACCGATACTTGATTTTGGGTAGCTAAGTCCCTCTAGACTCGTCGTCGCTTCCTCGCCCCTTTCGACCCCCTACTTCAACACCTCTATGTTCTCTAAGCAGCTCCCTTTGGTCGATGGAAAGACAGACTACAAATTCCATGTATGGCCTCTGCTATTATGTTGTAGGGTTTGGATCGATTCTGTTCTCCTTAGCTTCCTTGGTAGCAACGTTCGCTTACTCGACCTTGTCCTCTGACTTGCCGAGCTCCCTTAAGCGAATATGGGCCCTAGAGCAATCCAACTCTCCAGCTGCTTCGATCATACCTCTGCTTGATCAAGTCCCTCCCATGGGTCTCACTAGTACTTGCATTCGAATTTTTCCCTCGTGTGGTACACAGCCCCCATATGCTGATGACCAAGGCTTTCATCCGATGCAAAATTCGATGCACGCACGGAAGACCCGCCTCTACGGTACCATGGCCTTCACTCCTTGAATCGATAGCCCTTCTTGTCGTCATGTTGTTCACCGAAGTGGAGCTCCCAGTAGCTCCTAATCATACCTCTATATGATATAGTTCCTCACGGGACAATGTCGTGTGTATCGCATTTCCACGAACTGTTCCACCATGATCCGCTGCACCATGTTGCCTCCTAGTGATATCTTTATTGCATTCTGATCCTTATGGGATGAACTCGAATTGTGATCCCTCCATGTGTGGCCTCTGCCAATATATCGCAGGGTCTCTTCCACCTTCGATTTTGTTCGCTCCTTTGGCAATCGACCTTCATCCACCCACTCTTGGGTCACACCTAGATGAAGCACCGCTCTAGGACAGTCCGTCACCTAGTAGCTCCCGAAGTCCACCGACGTCGCTGCAATTAGTGTACCATTTTCTGGATCCTGGGCCTCTGCCCCTACTAGCACAATCTCCGTTGCGCACCGCTTCCTTCATGGCAACTTGAATGGCAACACTGTGGCATATTCTTTAAGAGTACCCGCCTTCGCGTCCTCTTGCCCCATGCCAAGGCCTTCTGAACCTAACTTCGCCTCCGCAAGTTGAGTCGCCTTAGTTCCTTCATCAAATGCTTCTCCGAGATAAGGTGCATGTAAGCTCCCTTCGTCTTTGGCACCATGCAAGATAAGTCCGCTCCATCCGAATGAAGGACCCATGAAACGACATGATCCCGCTCTTGCCTCTGCAAGAGTTCATGTCCTTGACCCTTGTCCAAGGAAAGCTCTGTGTCTCCACTCCATGTTTCATCTTCTATATCGGCTCTCTTCATGCGGCTTGGGTACTTCGTCAAGTTACACCCAAGTTGCTCCGCTCCTCGTTTTGCATTGAGTTGATGGTGGCCCTCGCGCCCACCATTCCACGGGTCAGCCCTTCCTTGAGTCTGATCGCCATATCGACTCCAAGTGTGCCTTCATTTGTTTGTGTTGCTTTAGGTCGCTCCCCCACCTGATCTCGCAATGCATCCACCAATACATTCTCTCAAGCAAGATCATACGACGACTCCTCGTCGCTCGTTCGGTCTATTGAGCTTCGTGGAGTTGTTGTTTTTGAGGTACTCCTCAACATGTGCGATCTGTTGCACATGATTCTCCCTCTGGAGAACCGGGACCTATCCCTCCTGGATATATGTCTCGTTGGAGCAACATCTCTCTTTGCTTCTCTCTCTGAAAGTTTCAGAGACCACCATCCCCTTTGGACTACTCCGATTTGCTGAACAAACTATGTATTGTTCTGCCTCCTGCAAACGCACTTGCTAGATTGCGACTCCACGTCAATACAGCCCCCGTTGCACCACTCAAGGCCTAGAAACATGCTGAACTCGCTGCACACTTCAGCCTCCTACGGACGTATTCTTCATATGCCGAAGAGAAAGTTTCAATGCTCAATGGCGCCGAGTTTCGGCCGCTTTTGAATGGTCGCAAACATTCCATCGTCCGCATACAAGCCCATGCATGAGTACCAAATTCTTCGAGTTAGCAATTCCCCTCACCTCTATGAGATTTGCACAACTCTTTTGGTCGTTGAGCAACTCATACCACCTCACATGGTCTCATCCTTTACCAAGCGCCTCGCTTGCCTTAAGCACCATCAAGTGTTGTTATCAACGTCAAGTCGTAGCTCGAACTCAGCCATTCCAATCTTTGTGCACTACGCATTCTTCCAAGCTTGCTTGTTCTCGTGGTGCCTCTTGCGCGAAGGGTTGGCCATTCCTCTGAATGCCAATCTCAGATGTTTGCTCCTCCGAGTGACTCCTTTTCCCTACATCTCCATGCCCGTTTTCCCCCCAAACGGTCATGCGTGCTGACTGCTCTCAACGCAGTCCCGCTAGGTCCCCTACGTTTGCACGTCAAGTGTTTCTATGAGTGCTTGTCCCGCTTTGATACCATCTGTCACGGACTTAGCTGGTTTTGCCTAAGTCGTGCGGCACCTATGCACGTCCGTCCGCAAATGTCAGCCTCCCCGAAACCTCCCATGGTCCCTTAGGACCTACAAAAGAGAAAACGAATTAGAGAAAGCGCCTCACTCGGGATCCACAAGCAAACATTTCAGAAAACACTTCATAGACAATGCAAATTACAAACAGACTTTACAAGTTCTGAACGGTTGCACAACAAAGGGTCAAAATGGTCCACTACAGATCGATTATCTCTCACAAGTGTCCACATAACACAACATTTATTTACAAGCCTTAGAAGGCCACCAAACCCAACTAAAATGGGGTTGTTAAGCCTTCGACCGTTCCTCTACATACTGTGCAAAGCATGAACAAACAGAAAGACACGGACATACATAAGTATTATGTCAAACATCCTGTTTAGAACTTTGTCCGTGACAATCTAGTACCTGAAGTTTATTGGACAAAAGCCTCATTCATGCCTTATTGGGCAGCATGCCTAGTATAAACTGATACCACCAGGTAAGGGCTGGTCTGTGTGTCGATTTAGGCTCGTACCAGTAAACATCAATTGGCATAGACATTTAGCAATGGTATTTTAAACTTTGGTTGCAGCTAGTTGAGTGGTTACATGGATCTTTTCCCACCATCTCTTAAGGCCAATATAACTAGTCACAGAAAGAGCTAATGAATCTATTCCAATGTTTTCTAATACAGTATTCTTAGATGTTCCTTGCTGCTTCTCTTGCCACTAATTAACAGCAACTCACCTTGGTCTAACCAGTGAATCTCCTTTGGAAATGCACAAACCACCTTAAATAATATTTCCTCATTTTTTCTTAATTGGAACTTAATTGTTCGTGTATATATTTTTTATTGTACTCTTTTAGTACCCTTATCATCACATCTTAGGTGTACTAAATTATTGGTTATATTATTCCCTAATCATCCAACAATTTGATCCATATTTATATTGAGCATAAAATTGTTACATAAAAATTTGGAACTTTTGATTAAGTGCATGCTAGAAGTTAATGTTTGATCCAAGGTATGCAATACCGTATCATACCGGTGTTTCGAGGTTGGCTCGGTACGGTACGGTACCAACATACTGAGCGGTACATCAGGGCGTACTGAACGGTACACTAGAGCTTACCGAGCAATTTTCTCTTACTGTAGTAATTGTAGCACTGCCCAGTGCTACAGTGTATTACTGTAGCACTGTAGCACGGTCCGTCCGGTAGCGGGCAGTCCGCATATCGGTATATCGTCGGACTGGTACATATCGCCCGTATCGGACGGTACCATTTGAAATTGCATACCATGGTTTGATCTATAGTATGCTTGTTTTATCCACTTATTGTAAGCTTGACTTGTATGGTTTGATATGGTTTGTAACTTTGTATCATAGATTGAACACTCAGTATTTATTTGTCCAACAAAATTTAAGTCATGGGCTGTGCAAAATCATCTTGTAGGTAACTTCCCAGTTCAGTTCGATATTGCACATATTGCTCGGAGAGGTAACCGGTACCGAGCTATACTAGCATGGGTATCAATTCTACATTATATGCTTATAAACGTAAGCCCTTGAGGAGTCTATCAACAGTCCCCATTATCATTCAACATTGTAGACATTTATGAACCCTCAAACCCCAAGCAATTATTTTGCAGCTTCTCTTCTCCTCTCTCTCCTTAGCCTCCGCTGTCGCCATAGCCTTCTTCACCTCTGCCCCTACCTCTGCATGTGCTTCCTCTGTTGCTGTTGCCTTCTGTTCCTTTGGTATAAGTTATTGTGGCCATTGCCTCATATTGCTGTCTCCAAATGTCATTATCACTTTAGTGTCATGGACTTACCTAGAATTGCTGGAGTCGTGAGGGACCGAAGTGAAAATCCAACAAGGTTAGCCTAAGTTTCAATTTTGTGTAGTGCTAAATGACCTGCAAAGAAGAAAAGGGTTAGTCAAAGAAGTAATGACAAAAAAAATGCCACTATTGCCTATAAAGCACACGAAACAAAAAATTAAAAGCAATGGGGAAGTTAATTAGCCTAAAAGAAGACAAGTGCAGTTTCGAACACTAATCAGAGAACTTGATGGAGTCTCATGCTGAGACGGCTGATGTTTTCTCCACCAACTAGTACACTGAAAACCAGCTGTGGCATGCACGAAAAAGTCTTTTTTGGCTGCTTTAGCCTCGGATTGCTAATGATCGACAAAATAATCTATAAACTGCATATACAACAAAAAAAGTAAATTACAAGCCCAAATGAGGATGTTGGTCTACCACATGCCTTGTTATTTATAATTGTACATGGAAAAGGGTAACAGCAAACAGAAGATGGATTGCACGGTTGCGGGCTTGCTATGGTTGTCCATGATCTTCTTCTCCATTTAATTCATTGACCCCCTCGTCAATGTTCTTTGGAAGCATCTGATGATCTGTTCTTCATGGGGTAGAGCATCTTCTAATTGACAATTGGCCTTTATCTTGGGAGGCACTTCAACAAGTCAATTTGGTTCGTTCCCGAGGGAATTTTATGCCTACAATATGCCAATATAGCTTCAACTCAACGTTTGTATAACATATGTGAGGGGATGACGAGTGAGATGCTTCTTGATGGGTTCTAAAGAAGTTTTGCATTTTAAACCATGTTGAGAGTTGTGCTCCATATAAGACATTGCCTGTCCTTCCTGTGATTCGAAGTAGTTCAAACTCGGTGAAGTAATTGAAGATCTAGTTGACCATCCATATCGGGAATCAATTCCGAAGTGGGAGAATCTCTTAGACCTCTCAAATAATTTGTTGGATGACAGATTATTTCAGACCTTGTTTTTTGTAACCTGGTTCTTCCGAGGTGTCACGAACGGTCGTCGCGCACCCGCAACAACTCCGTTCAACGAACCGTTCGTCGCTCACACCTGCATGTACAGATGCTTGACAGCATGTTTTCTCTTGGTTTTGGGTCATTTTGCTTGTAAAAATGTAAGTTCGAACAAGCTGCAGCGTTGCAAAGCGACCGCTCACCGAACCGAGCAAAACAGCCCCAAAACAGCCCAAAACAGCTCCGTTTTCGCGTGCCGCGGGAGGGTTGTGGTAATCTGCCTCCGCTCACCAAAACGTTAGCCATCTCAGCCCCTTTGAACCCCTCGGGTGGCACAGGGCTGGATGGGGCTTCGGTTATATACCGGGCGTTGAACTCTCTTTCGCAAGTTCGCACGTGCCCTTTACGGGAACTTGTCTTTGCGCCCGGGACCAGGTGAGCGGCTGTTTGTGGGCTTGCAGCTGTTCGTTCATCCTTCGAAAGCCTTGCTTTCTCCCTCTCCCTCTTTTCTCTTGTGCACGCAAGGTGCTCGCTGAATTTCTTGTAAAGCTTCCCCTTTTCGCGAGACTTCGGGACTTGTCCGTTGCTCGTTCTTTCAAACTAACCAACTTTCTCTTTTACAGGTCCTTCGGGACCTGCGAGAGGTTACAAGTGGGCTGATTCTTGCGGAGCAATATCGCAAGGGCGAAGTGCGACTTAGGCAACACAAGCTAAGTTCGCGTCTTTGCCGCAAGGGTGACTCGCGACTTAGGCAACGCAAGCTAAGTTCGCGTCTTTGGCCGCAAGGGTGCCTCACGTCTTTGGCCGCAAGGCCGTGACATTGTGGTATCAGAGCGGGCAAGCACTTCGAGCGAGCAGCAAACGAACTTCGCAACTTCGCCATGGCAAAGCATCGTGGCGAATCAAGCAAGACGGGGCAAGCTGGACCCTTGCCCCAAGCAGCCGCAGGTGGACTGCATGTGCACACTCGCTCTCATGCTGTTGGAGCCGCTCAAGAGGAGCGCGACAGCGAACAGGATGAGCGAGAAGTTAGCTACTCTCCGCGAGCGGAGGAAGCGCAATCTGGAGTGCTAACTGGGAAAAAGAGTCACAAGGAGAGACTCACAACGGTGGAAATCCGCCTTCTTGAAGCGAGCATGGAGGAACTCTACCATGGCCAACAAAGGCTTGTTGGGGTAGAGAGCTCGCAAGAGGAAGCGGAGTCCAGGATCGACAAGGTCAAGGCCCTAGTCGACCGACTGTCTGATGACACCAAAGACTCCGTGCAACACTTACAGGATGTTGTGGCGGAACTCACTGCAAAGGTGGCCATGCTCACAAGAACACTAAATGCGGGAGGAAGCAACACCCGCGTTGCACCGCCACAAAATTTGAGGGCACCTGAGCTTCATGGATATGGAGGGGCTAGAGATGCCAAAGAGCTCGAGAACTTTCTGTTCGACATGGAACAATACTTCCGAGCTACGAGCCCCGATTCTGAAGATACCAAAGTTTCTATAGCAACAATGTATCTGAACGGAGATGCGCAACTTTGGTGGCGAACTCGTTGGGAGGAGATCCAACAAGGTCGGTGTCGAGTCGACACATGGGAGGACTTGAAGCGGGAGTTGAGAACTCAGTTCCTACCGGAGAACACAGAGTTCGTCGCAAGAAGGAAGTTGAGACAACTCCGCCAAAGTACCACCATCCGAGACTATGTGAAACAATTTTCTGCACTAATGCTGGACATACAGGACATGTCCGAGAAGGACAAGTTGTTCAACTTCCTCGATGGTTTGAAACCATGGGCTCCACAGGAGCTAAATCGAAGGAATGTTACCAATGTGGTCGGGGCAATTGCTGCTGCAGAAAGGCTCATCGACTTTGTTTCCTCTGAAGACCCAGCAAGAAGGAAACAATCTTCAGGCAATCGCCCTCCAAAACATTCTCGAGGGAAGGAGCTCGGGGGCGAACAAAAGAAGAAGAGTTCCCACAAAGGGCCGAACCCGAAAGGCAAGGCCTCAAAACTTGGAAGATGCTTCTTGTGCGGAGGACCGCATATGGTAAGGGAGTGCCCACAAAAACAGGCACTCAATGCTCTAACAGCTTCCATCCACCCCCCCCCCCCCCCCCCCCCGATCGGACAAGGGCAAAGCTGTTGCTCTTAGTTCGAGCAGTTCTGAATCCAGCAGCGACGACGAGGAGTCGCAAGGACCCCGAATGGGAGCAATGCGTTTGTTGAATGCTATGCGGGGTCAAGTGGGGGAGAACATGAAGACAAAGGTACAAAAAGCAGGGAGTAGTGAGCTGATGTATGTGGAGATCAAGCTAAATGGCCAAACGACCCGTGCAATGGTGGACACGGGCGCTACCCACAACTTCATAGCCGATCGTGAAGCACAGCGACTTGGGTTGACCTTGGAGAAAGAGCCCAAGCCGAATGAAGGCGGTGAACTCGGAGGCCAGGCGAATCTCCGGGTTGGCGAAGGGAGTTCCCATCAAAATCGGGACTTGGAGCGGAAACACCAACATGATGGCCGTGCCACTGGACGACTTACAAGTGATTCTTGGAATGGAGTTTATGCACGCGGCGAAGTTGGTGCCGATGCCGTTCTTGAACTCCCTATGTATGATGGGAGGCGATGACCCTTGCGTGGTTCCCATCTCTCGGAGAGGAACGAAGGAGCCCCAACACATTTTGGCATTACAACTGAAGAAAGGGGTGCGAAAAGGCGAATTGACATTCGTGGCTGCTATGAAGCTAGAGACACTCAATGAGGAGGCCATTCAAGAACCTGCTGTGGTGGCGAACGTCCTAAAAGAGTTCAAAGACGTTATGCCACCCGAGTTGCCGAAGACTCTTCCACCACGCAGAGGCGTGGATCACAGCATCGAGCTGGAGCCAGGAGTGAAGCCTCCAACGAGACCACCCTACCGCATGCCCCCGCCAGAGTTGGCAGAACTCAAGAAGCAGTTAGGTGAACTGCTAAGCGGTGGTCTCATCTGCAGCTCTAAAGCACCTTTCGGAGCTTTAGTTCTCTTCCAGAAGAAACAAGATGGGAGCCTCCGATTATGCGTCGACTACCGAGCCCTCAATAAAGTAACAGTGAAGAACAAGTATCCCATCCCGCTCATTGCGGACTTGTTCGACCAATTAGGCAAGGCCAAGTATTTCTCAAAACTCGACCTTCGGTCGGGGTATTGACAGGTGCGCATTGCTGAAGGCGACGAAGCGAAGACTACCTGTGTGACCAGGTATGGAGCGTTTGCATTCTTGGTGATGCCTTTCGGCTTAACCAACGCTCCGGCCGCATTCTGTACTCTCATGAACCAGCTATTCAAGGAGTATTTGGATAAGTTCGTGGTCGTCTACTTGGACGATATCGTCGTCTACAGTCAAACGCTCGAGGAGCACGTTAAGCACCTTCGGACGATTTTCAAGGTTCTCAGGGAGAACACTTTGTTCGTGAAAAGGGAGAAATGCTACTTTGCTCAAACTGAGATCTTATTCTTGGGGCATCGAATCGGTGATGGCTCCATTTGGATGGATAAGTCGAAGGTGCAAGCAGTTGCGGAATGACGAACTCCAAAGAAGGTGCCAGAGTTGAGATCCTTCCTTGGTTTTGTCAACTACTATCGACGCTTCATAGCGGGATATTCAAAGCGGGCAACCCCACTGACGGAGTTGCTGAAGAAGGAGCAGCTTTGGAAGTGGTCTGACAAATGTGAGATAGCATTCCAAAATCTGAAGGCTGCTGTTCTAGAAGAACCGGTGCTCAAATTGCCGAACTATGGAGAGCCCTTTGAAGTCCATACAGATGCTTCGGACTTCGCTATTGGGGGGGTACTCATGCAGGAAGGTCATCCGGTGGCCTACGAGAGCCGCAAACTCAACGAGACCGAGCGGCGGTATCCAGTGCATGAGAAGGAGATGACAGCAGTGATCCACTGTATACGAGTTTGGCGACACTACCTCCTTGGGTCGCGATTTGTGCTGAGGACGGACAACATCGCCCTGAGCTATTTCCAAACTCAGAAAAAGCTCTCCCCAAAGCAAGCGCGATGGCAGGACTTCCTGGTTGAATTTGATATGGCAATGGAGTACAAGCCCGGGAAGGCGAATGTCGTGGCCGATGCGCTGAGTCGGAAAGTGGAATGCGTGAATGCCGTACAACTGGAGGGCAGAGGCCAAGCAAGTCAGTTGCACTCCAACTTCCTTTCCCGAATCAGGGATGGACTGTATAGTGATCCCCAGGCAGTTATCCTGATGCAGCTCATCAAAGAAGGCAAGGCACGACGATTTTGGGTCCAGGAGGGACTTGTTTACACAAAAGGGAATAGGGTTTATGTTCCTCGAGTGGACAATTTAAGGCGTGAGCTCATAAAAGAGTGTCACGATTCCCTTTGGGCTGGACACCCAGGCATTCACAGAACGTTGGCTCTCGTGGAGAGCGTCTTCTACTGGCCGAAGATGGGGATTGATGTGGAGGAATATGTTCGAACATGCCTTACTTGCCAACAAGACAAGGTGGAGCAGCGGAAGTCGGTGGGACTTTTGGAGCCGTTGCCCGTACCAGAAAGGCCGTGGGAGAGCATTTCCTTGGATTTTATATCAAGCTTGCCACCTATAGGGGGACTCGGATCGATACTCGTGGTGGTCGATCGGTTTTCAAAGTATGCAACTTTCATTGCTGCTCCCCTACACTGTTCAGCAGAGGAGGCGGCCAAGCTGATGATGAAGAATGTAGTGAAGTATTGGGGAGTCCCGCACAATATCATTAGCGATCGAGACGCTCGGTTCCTGGGACGATTCTGGACCGAGCTGTTCAAATTGTTGGGGTCGAAGTTATACTTCTCTACAAGCCTCCACCCCCAGACGGATGGCCAGACTGAAAGGATAAACTCGCTCTTGGAGCAATATCTCCGGCACTACGTGAGTGCCAATCAACGAGATTGGGTGAAGCTGTTGGACATTGCCCAATTCTCCTACAACTTACAGCGGAGCTCTGCATCCAACAAGAGTCCCTTCGAGATTATCACAGGACAACAACCGTCGACTCCGCACACCATGGCAATTGGGTATACTGGGAGTAGTCCATCAGCCTATCATTTCGCAAAGGAGTGGCATCGAAATGCAGATATTGCGTGGGCTTGCTTGGAGAAGGCGGCAAAAAGGATGAATAAGTGGGCAGACTTGGGAAGGTGACCGCAAGAGTTCAAAGTTGGCGATTTGGTGTTGGTAAAGCTCCAACCAGCATTACTCAAATTCTTTAGGAACAGAGTCCACAAAGGATTGGTGCGCAAGTATGAAGGGCCCTTCCCAATTATCAGCAGGGTAGGCAACGTCTCTTACAAGTTGCAGCTGCCTGCATGGTTCAAAATTCACAACGTTCTTCACGCCAGCAACCTAAAAGCCTACCACTCGGATCCGCGAGATGCTTCCCGAAGTGTTCCAACTCGGCTACCTCCCATCACAGCCTCCTACGAGAAGCGAGTGGCAACCATTCTAGCGGACCGCAAGATAAAGCTACCCAACGGAGTTGAGCAGACAGAGTACTTGGTGAAGTGGTGAAAGCTTCCCCGAACTGAAGCCAGTTGGGAGCCTAAAGACGCCCTGCGACATGAAGAAGAAGTCATCAACAACTACCAACAAGCATCGACGAGGGCGTCGACAGTTTAATTGGGAGAGAATGTCACGAACGGTCGTCGCACACCCGCAACAACTCCGTTCAACGAACCGTTCGTCGCTCACACCTGCATGTACAGCTGCTTGACAGCATGTTTTCTCTTGGTTTTGGGTCATTTTGCTTGTAAAAATGTAAGTTCGAACAAACTGCAGCATTGCAAAGCGACCGCTCACCGAACCGAGCAAAGCGGGAGGGTTACGGTAATCTGCCTCCGCTCACCAAAACGTCAGCCATCTCAGCCCCTTTGAACCCCCCGGGTGGCACAGGGCTGGATGGGGCTTTGGTTATATACCGGGCGTTGAACTCTCTTTCGCAAGTTCGCACGTGGCCTTTACGGGAACTTATCTTCGCGCCCGGGACCAGGTGAGCGGCTGTTTGTGGGCTTGCAGCTGTTCGTTCATCCTTCTAAAGCCTTGTTTTCTCCCTCTCCCTCTTTTCTCTTGTGCACGCAAGGTGCTCGCTGAATTGCTTGTAAAGCTTCCCCTTTTCGCGAGACTTCGGGACTTGTCCGTTGCTCGTTCTTTCGAACTAACCAACTTTCTCTTTTACAGGTCCTTCGGGACCTGCGAGAGGTTACAAGTGGGCTGATTCTTGCGGAGCAATATCGCAAGGGTGAAGCGCGACTTAGGCAACGCAAGCTAAGTTCGTGTCTTTGCCGCTAGGGTGACTTAGGCAACGCAAGCTAAGTTCGCGTCTTTGGCCGCAAGGGTGCCTCACGCCTTAGGCAATTCCAGCTAAAGCCGTGACAGAGGGGCAAGACTAGGCAAGCAGATGTCAGTGCCAATCAGATGACCGAAAAATCAGAGTTGCTAGGGTCTTACAACAAGCTAATGGTGGTGGCCACACTGAAAAGTCATAGTATGATTGGCAGAAGATCAAATGCTTCATAAGACTAAGGCAATTTATAGAAGCAATTTATCAGAAGAGGTAAGACATTGCAACTACATTGATTCTAGGAAGGACTCGACTAGCTAAGAAGAACTTGGTCGAGAAAGCATCAACAGAAGGCCATGAACATTAGAGGAAAAGGAAGGGCATGGTACTATAGCAGCTGGTCTTTTGAGTGTTGACCAAATTTGTGCTCCTGAGGGGAGAGCATAAGGTGTTTGACATACATCCATGACCCTTTTTGGTGTTGTTTTTCATTGTTTTTCAGTGTTTCAAATGTACGCAGCTTGTATGGGGCATGAAGTATTATTGTCAACCCCATTTTGCTTTATTGATGATGTTTTTGTTTTCTTTTTCTGTCTTGTAAAATTTGAAGATGTTTTCGGTTGTGCAGTGTCACGCAGAGGTAATATTACCAAAACAACCCTATATTTGACACCCATAGGCTGATTTCTAGTTGACGGTCTTGTGTTACGAAATGTCACTGTCGTGGCACACAGGAACTTAGGTGGCACTAGGTTGGATGGGATTTTTGTTGTGTTTGGGGGGTGGTGCAACATTTTTAGTATGCTTGTTTTTGTTTGACGAAAGTGCCAAATGAACATTGGGCTTGCACCTATCTTCGAAACCCCTTTACATGTGTGACTGTATAACCTGTTTCTCAGTGCTTTTGCGCATAATAAAAACTAATTGCTTTGGCCTTTGTGTTGCTTGCGATCCCAACAATCTTTTAATTAATGTTAAGGTCTAGGCTGACTCTTGTGTAAGTAATGAATCAAGATTATAATTCATGATATGTGTTCTCTCTGCCATATCATCATTCCAAATATTTTTTCCTCTCCAATAACATTGTTTTGTATCCATCTCTTTTTTGTTGATTTTGGAGTAGCCCATGATCACAGAACTATTCTCTCCTTGGACAGCTCTAAGCTACATAAGTTTGCTTGTGAAATAATGTGTTCAAATCTCTAGTAATGGACTTATTAAAGAAAAGTTATTTTCCATAACCATCTGATACATTTTGCTACTCCAAGAGATGAGCCTTTCTTTTTTAAAAAAATGCTAAATGTAGTAACTTGCTTGTTTCCATACTGAATTCTGTCAAGTTTGATTAATTTATAATGTCCTAATGTCTAATTTCTCAGAGATTTGGAGTCAAACAGAAGGAGAAGATTGCATCATTCAAGACTTCAGTTGATGTTCTCACACTGTCTGCAACTCCTATTCCACGTACTCTTTACCTGGCATTGACTGGATTCCGTGATGCTAGGTAACAGATCTTTAGGAATATCACAGTTTATGTTTTCTAATATGGTTTAGTCTAGCAGCTAATGTATCTCAGACGAGTTTTGAGTTGATTTAAATATGACTGATTCTCTTTATCAAGCACAAGGTCATTGTGCATATAGAACACAAAATACTGCAGGGTTTAGTTCTCTATCTAATAGGTCCATCTGGAACATGGACCTATGGTTTTTATCATTCTGATTCATCATCCCTGAAACTCGTAAGTGATATTGGTGGATTCATCATCCTGATTCATTGATGCATCCCTTTAATGTCTTCTTTTCATTGTACTATGATGATAACAACCATGACTATCGTTCGAAGAACAGTTAGTAGAAAGGGCTTCTGGAGTTCAAGAAGGGTTAGAATTTATCATGGAGAAATATATTTAGCTATTCATTTTTTTCTTTTTAGCTGATTCACTTCTTGTCATATTTGATCATTGAACTTAATGATACATTTTTTTTCCATTACAGTTTAATTTCAACACCACCTCCAGAAAGAGTTCGTATAAAGACCCACTTGTCATCTTATAGTAAAGAGAAGGTCTTATCAGCAATTAAGTTTGAGCTGGATCGAGGTGGTCAAGTTTTCTATGTTTTACCCCGAATTAGAGGTATTTTTTGCTCTAATTTACTTTTTCTATTAAAATAAATAATTAAATATTTATCTTATTTTCATGTAGATCTCTTACTTACAAAGATTAGATAATGTACTTTGTATTTCACAGTACCGGTGATGCACAAAAATACACTTGTATTATATATTATTCAATAATCTGAATACATTTGCATACATTACATGCATGACAAAAAAGATATAGTTAGTGCAGAAAAGGTAATAGATGAAATCAATCATCACCGTATTCAAGAAATGATAACATACTAAGCCTAATGTATTCTTACTCTTCTTAGTGACATCATGAAACATCAGGCATTTGCAGTACATGCATGACCTCAGGATGTTTCTTATTGCAGCAACAACATTGATATCACTGTAAATGCAGAAAAACTAAGTAAAAGGTTTTTTGAGTGTAAGGATAAACTGGAAAGGGACCCAATTATCAGATGAATTCATTTGGTTTCATTTAGAGCTGCAACCAAACTATATCATGCCTAATTAGATGAATTCATGTCACAAGGTCTAGTTTAAAGGCAATACATAATAAGTCATTATATTCCTTCAAAATTAGTGATTTTTATATTTGTCCTCTAAAATTATGTTTGACATAAATACCCTGCAAATCTAAAAGCTTGCATATGTGCCCTTATAGTTAATCTGTTGGTCAATTGCCATTTGATTGCTAGTAGAAACTCTAAATTATATTAATACCTTTGGAAACTCCTGCTGTTTTATTATTATGATGGCAACAAGTTAATGATATTTTATGTATTTTATATTTTTATTCTCTTAAACTCAGACTAGCTAATAGTAACCATACATATTAGTCGTTAACGAGGTCTTCTGAATGGGTGCTGATGTGAGGTATGTGGAGGATGTTAATGAGTGGAGGAACTTGTATACTATATCAAAATTTGTTAAGGAAAATAAGCTAATTTTAAACTTTTCAAGGTCAGATATGTACAAACCACAATCATAATTGACTGAGTAAAATCTGTTAGACCCAAATTAAGCCCAATAAAATCAAGTTAAGATGGATTTGAGTTATAATTAAGCCCAATAAAATCAAGTTAATATCTCATTTTATAGCTTATGAAACTTGTAATCTTTTTTTCTTTCCCATGGGTTTTGACATTGTTTTGTTGCAAATTTTTGGTTACAGGATTGGAAGAAGTAAAAGATTTTCTTGAGGATTCATTCCCCTATGCTACAGTTGCAATTGCTCATGGAAAGGTTGGTTATTTTATTCTGATACAAATTTGCGTAAGTTTTGGCTGAATTTCTTGTCTTCATTTGCATTATGGAAAACTTGAAAAATAGCTTTTCTTAGGGAGCTTATTAGTTGTTAGTGTTTTTTCTTTGTGATCTTAGCTTGTGTTCGGTTATCCATTTTCCAAAGGGGATGTGCCTCTGGTTCTATCTATTCTGCCAGCTCTTTTAATATTATACATTGAAAATAAGTCTTTAGTGCTCCAAAGCAGCACGTTACTATATCTGGATGACTAAGTCTATGATAATTTTTTAGATAAATTTGAAATGGGAATTGTTCTTTCTAATGTTAATTTTGCTAGTTACAAAATTTTATGCTATAACTGATAAGCCTGCTGTAATTCACTAGCCTTGTTTCAGACCTGAACTTTGGTAAATAATTCCAGTAAATGTAATTCTATAAAACATGTTCAATATTTATGTTTTAGAACAAACATACTGCATCTACTAGGCTTTTGACAAGCTCGATTTCAGGTCTCGTTTATTGAAAATTTGAAATATAAATAATTTATGTTGGATGTGTAATGAATAAAACTATTCATACCAAGGTTCGCAATACCGTACCGTACCAGTATTTCGATCTGGGCTCCGTACCGGTACGGTACGGTGTATCGAGCGGTACACCCAAGTGTACCGAGTGGTACACTCAGGTGCACCGAGCACTGTAGCACTGCTATAGTGCATTGTTACAGTGTACTGGTGCACTGTATTGCTACCGTAACATTGCACTGCAACTATACATTGTACTGCTACAGTGCACTGCAACAGCAACAACAATAACACAATCATACCAGGCGGTACGATTCGGTATGGCAAACCTTTTCATACTCATACTTTATGTCATATTACAACAGCAACAACAATAACACAATCGTAAGTCCCAACTATTTGGAGTCGGCTACATAAATATTTTGTCGCTATTAAGATCTGTAAAAAGTCATATGCTTTATTAAGTTCAAAGTACTCAAATTTTTATTTATAGTTTCTATATAGTTTCTATTAAAGTCTTTTTGGTTTTCCTCTACCTCTCATTGTACCACTAACATTAATTACTTCACCTCTTCTGACCACCGCATCTGAAGGTCTCCTCAGCACGTACTCATATCATCCTAAATGATTTTATCGTATCTTTTTTCTCTATCAAAGTTATACCTAGTTATTCACAAATAAAAGTATTTCTTTTCCTATCTTTCCTAGTAACTCCATATATCCATCTTAACATTCTCATCTTAGTAATACAAACTTTTTATATATTTTTTTCTTAAATACTCAACATTCAAATTCATAAAGTATCATTGGTCTCACAATTGTCTTATAAAATTTTCTTTTTAATCTCAAAGGTACCCGATGATCACACAAGACTCCTGATGCCCATCGTCATTTTACCTATCTCGTTCTTACTTTATGAATAATATTTTTATCAATTTCTATCTTGTTGAATAATTGATTTAAGATACCTAAAGCTCTTATTTAAAGGGATTTCTTGTCCATTCGTTTAACTATATTCTCTTGTTTATTTCTAAAATCACTAAAATTATATTTTATATATTTGGTTTTAGTCCTACAGTCCTACTTAATCTAAAATATTTAGTTTCTGAAGCTTGCCTCCGTAGCTCAAGCTTATAATTAATTCCACTTAGACTCTCATCAACTAAGATAATAATATCATTAGCAAATAACATATACCATGGAGGTCTATCCTGTAAGTGACTAATAAATTTATCCATTATCAATGTGAAAATATAGGGATTTAATGTGGATCCTTAGTATAATCCTGTACCAATAAGAAACTCACTAGACACATTCTCTGTAGTTCTAATGCTAGTAACTACATTATTATATGTATCTTTAATAACATCAATATAATTAGTGGATCTATCTTTCTTTGTTAAAACTCACAATGATAAATCTCTAGGAACCCTATCATAGGTTTTCTCTAAGTCAATAAAAACTTAATTTGTATTGAAGAAAGAAAAACCTAATCTAGGTAAGTTGAATATCAGCTGTTAGTTCGTTAAATGTAAAATATTAAATTCTTATGTTGATTTTTTTGTTAAACTCTTATTCTCTTATTCTGAAGAAAGAATTCTTTGTTAAATTGTCAGCAATACTCAAAGCAGCTGGAAAAAACAATGGAGAAGTTCTCTCTTGGAGAAATCAAGATTCTTATTTGCACCAATATAGTTGAAAGTGGACTAGATATCCAAAATGCAAACACCATAGTAGTTCAGGACGTTCACCAATTTGGCCTGGCTCAATTGTATCAGGTTCTTATTACTGTTTCTCTTGTGCAAAAGCAAAATGATATCATGTATTAATTAGTTTAACATTGACAACCAAGTGTATTCTTGTTAGTATGAAGCTATCCACAAAGCAAAAATCAAGTTGGAAAGCTCCAATCTTTCCATTGTTTTCAGAAAAATAGTACAATAAAATAAAAAAAATTCTGATTTTGTTGTAGGGAAGTAGTACACCAAGAATTCATTAAAATGTCTTTGTTACTTAAGTGTACAAGCAGATGCTGCAGAAGATGACTTGTTTATAATTACTCTGAAAGCACCAACCATTTATGACACCTTTCTTATTAGGATTTAATGGGTGTTGTTGCTTGTCCACCACATAAATCCCTGAAGGCTCATTACTTATGTCATTTAGCTTCTGATCTTCTAACATCTTTTAATAGCTTCGAGGAAGGGTTGGACGAGCGGATAAAGAAGCTTATGCATATTTATTCTATCCTGACAAATCGTTGTTATCCGACCAAGCTACGGTGGGTATTCTTGAGACTTCGGTTCCTACAATAGAATTTTATATGCAATGGTAAATTAGGCTTGAACATTATTCTCACATGATAATAGCAATGGATGTTCTGAGTTTTTGTACTTGGTTTGTGTTTCTGTAAGTTGGTTCTGTTTCTTAAAGAACAATATTTGAAAATTCCTTTTCTCCACTTACAATTGATTGTTCCTTTATTACAGGAAAGACTTGCTGCTATTGAGGAGTATGGGGATCTAGGGCAAGGCTTTCATCTTGCAGAGAGAGATATGGGAATAAGAGGATTTGGGAATATATTTGGCGAACAACAGACTGGTGATATTGGGAATGTTGGTATTGACCTTTTCTTTGAGATGCTCTTTGAGAGCTTATCTAAGGTTTTATCCTGTTCTCTATGATCTTTTATTTAACATGTAAATACTTGCTTTCAACATTTGCAATTATAACACCTGGACTATAATAGTGTAACTCCAGAAAACTCAGAAGTTGCTAATTTTTCTCCCAGGTTGAAGAGAATAGACTCCTTTCAGTTCCTTATAACAGAGTTCAGGTACCAGTAACATATTTTTATCAAAATTAAACATTTGTGAGTATTTTGAGATCAGATTTTAAGGTATTTGAGACCCTTGCTTCCTCTTTGGCAGCTTGATATAAATATAAAACCACACCTCTCCTCTGAATACATAACTTATCTTGATAATCCTTTGGAACTTATCAAAGAGGGTGAGAGGGCTGCAGAAAATGACATGTGGAGTTTAATACAATTTACTGAGCAATTGCGACAACAATATGGAAAAGAACCTCATTCCATGGAGGTAGTTATAATTATTAAAAATTTAGTTCTAAATAAACTTCATGATTCTTTCTGAAATTGGGTACTTCCCTTTTTTTATATGCAGTTATTGCTTAAGAAACTTTATGTGAGGCGAATGGCAGCAGATCTTGGTATTAGTAAGATATATACAGGTGGGAAGACGGTTATTATGGACACAAAAATGAGCAAGAAGGTCTTCAAGCTTATGACAGAATCGATGACCTCTGATATATATCGTAATTGTCTTAATTTCACTGGGAACGAAATTAAGGTGTGTTTGTGATATTACTTTTGTTCAATGAAGCAGAGTCATCCTGGAATGATCATTATATTATTAATTTCATTATTCAGTTTGTATGACATAAATGATAGTATATACTATATATGTTCTTCAAAATCTTGGCTTAACAGATGTCAAAGACAATTTTGAACCAATCTCTAAGTAGGTTAATCATATAATTAAGAACATAATATGCATGTTATTATCACTTTATTTTTGAGATCGCTCATTAAGAAATTGCCACAAATTATGACAGTAAGGGTAACTGATGGCTGGCAGATTGCAGTTTGTGAGATGGAACGGTGAGAATTTATTGGGGTTGGCTACAAAAGTACCACCAGAAAACAGGGACATTTGACCATTTGATTTAGCTATATAGTTGTATACATTGTCAATCTCCAGAAGTTCTCACCTGGTTTAATTTTTGACAGAATTCTGTTTCTCCTGTTGAGAAACATAAAATATAATGGCTAAATAAATAAATTTTATGAGATTGAAGAATATAAGTTGATTAATTAATCTTGGTCTGTCCAAATTGGATTATGTGTATCATAAGTTTGTCTGATTGTTCAATTGTGGCATGCCAGTTTGTTTTAGCTGTATGCTATCACATTGTTTTTCTACCACATTCTTAAATTGGAAGTCATTGCCAATTGGAGCTTGATGGTGGAAAATTATTCATCCAATTGACTATAAGGAGTTGAAAATAACATCATCTTGTAGTCGTAGCCCAGTATTTGGTTTTGTGTTGTTTCCTGTAGGTTTTGATCTTTGCTATTTTGTGTCATCTTGGATCACTGTTGTAACTTGACATTGTTATCTGTATGAAATGGATGGCCTGCATCCTCAACAATATATTGAACTTACACTTGCAACTGCTAGTCCAATCTACTTACAATACGTTTGAATTTCATTGTTATTATCCTTTAATTTTGTTGAAGTATGCACATCATCAACTAATTCTGCTTGATTGAAATTCTATTGCCCCTCTGCAAGAATATAGATTTTATTTTTGTACATTATTTTTGTAATGCAAACCTACAAATCTATACCATATAATAAAAGTTGGGTTTCCTGAAACTGCTCTACCTGTGTTTTTACTATGTTGTAGTATTCCCACGTGTCCTTGAGCTGTGCCACAAAGTTACCAATTAACTTCATTCCATGCTGTTCCCAAAATTTGTCATGTGTTTTCTTTTTTCTGTTCAAAATGAGAGGATTGATTATAAATTACGAAATAAATCTTGCATTGCATGAATCATTATTTATAATGCATAAATAAGATATGCTATCCTCAGAATAAACATATTCCTAATGACATGTCATGTGAAAATTACTAACATCATTCATGTCTTTTTGCATGGTGACGGTGCTTCATGTGTGAAATTTAGAACCTTTACCTCCAACAGAATGTGAAGAATTTAAATCATCATGAAACTCTACAGAAATAGGAAACTTGTGATTTACATGAACCCTCGTTGGCCCAGCTGAATTGTTCTTGCTGGGAGGCTTTGAACTTCCATAACAAGAAAATATTGGTTTCTCATCAGTGACACCTCAGTATTCTCAATGATGTGGATTGGTTGTATTCTTGGTCACCCATGGTTGCTTGTAGTTTAGATCTTACAAACATATTAATCCCTAAGTCTATATATGTGCCACTCTTTCTTGATTTTCACAAAATATTTATTTCAAGGTCAAATAAAACAGGAGTTTTAGGATCAACTTTTGCACTTCCCTAGGAGTTATTGCAGGTCCATTTCGCCAATCTACCTCCTGGCAGATACATTGTCAGAAAAGAGGAAAAGTGCTGCAGATTACTTCTTTTTCCTCAAACTTTGTACTTAGTGATGATTTTTTTAGTTTGTCTGAAAACTTATCTAATAAAACTGTACTACGATCACTAAAATCATTCAAATATTCTTGTAGCATCTTTAATTAATTTACTGAAATTTTCTGTTGTATCATTTTACACGACCCCAATGTTGGATATATCAATACATAGGATTTGGTTTCTAGTTTCTAGTTTTTTATTAAAGTGAGCAGCTATACCCACATATCCTAGACTTTTGGGAAAACTTAAAAAGTCACATGATAGGGACCTTTATTCTACAGTTAATTGCTCTAAATGTATGGCTTGACAATAATCATCTGGTGAATTAAAATTTTGTTCCTGATATGCAGGCTGAGCTTCTTTTGGAGCTACCAAAAGAGCAACTTCTTAACTGGATTTTCCAGTGCCTGGCAGAGTTTTATGCAGTGTTGCCTGCTCTTGTGAAATACTAGTATCTCATATCATAAATAGAGACAAATCTTAGACCTTGCACTGTGATTGCATTGTCGTGGAAATTTATATATAACAAAAAGGATGCCCAACTTTTCCATGAAGATAACATGGTAGCCTGCTGCATTTTACATTTCTGGAGTTCATCACATTGCAAACAAGTTTCTACCGAGAGTTGATGCCAGTTGTACAGTTCATTATACCCCAGAAGCTCATAGCTACATTGTCAGGAATCCTGATACAAGTTCTCTGTGGTCAGAGAATCAAAACAGCTGCCCTGATACATGGACACTGGTAGATGATGCTTTGTTGCTTTAAATTTCTGTAATATCTGGTTTCATCTTTTACTGGGTTCTGATTGTTATTTTTGCAGGAACTTACTGAGTTTGATTAAACTCTAATGCTGCTCCCTGTAATCCAGAGTTTACCACTGAAAGCTGTTTTTGGATGCTAATTCTTTATGGCGATGAGTACCATATGGATATACACTGGAAACTAGTGAAGCTACGTCTTTTTTCTCAATTCTCTGGTACCTCTGCTGAACAAGATCCTCAAGTATTCTCTCATTGTAAGTGCTGTTATATTAACTTTTATTATGCTTAGTGGGTATCAAGCAACATCTTCGAAACAGCTATTGTATATTCATTCTTATTAACACGAGGTACTGCAAGTACACTGATCTTCTTGTTATAGAAAGATTTTTTGGATTTTACTTATACCTAATAGTACTATGTTTAGATCCATGCTACTATGCAGTCAGAATTCAACGGAAATTCATATTAAAAAATTCTCATTCTTATTGCTAAATGTCAGTTGAGGATTAAATCTATGCAGTTTGTGTTTTGGAACTTTTATTTGAATTTTTTTGAGCAACCCTCATACGATGCATAAAAGACAATTACCCTTTCAATGATTTTTCACATGAAAGGTCATCCTTCATGCACTGACATTTTCTTTTATTGCTGCAAAACTAGGATCCCCGCACTTAGTACATGTCTAATTTGCAGTTCTTTCCTTGCAGAGTGGTGTTTGTATTATTATTATATTGTTATTATTTTACAATTTGAACAGCACCATGCAGTAGATTTGGAGTTCGAATTACTTTTGACCATCATGATCTGCATTAGGAAGGCCTACAAGTGACAATCTTTCAAATTTAGATTGATTCATTCGAAAGAGCCCTTAGCTATGGGCTTTGAATGTAAAGTTCCTTAATTTGAGGTTTTATTACTTTTAATTTGTGTGTTTTTGGTAAATGTTATTGCTGAAAATCAGGTTGAGAAAAATTCAAATAAAAGTTACATTAAATCCTCAAATAAGGTTACAGGTTAAAACTTAGCTAGCCATTCATCAGAATATTAGTGTAAGTTGTATTTGTTACTTAGGTAAAGCATTTATTTTGAAGTTATATTTATTGCTAACATAAACATTTAGTATAGACTAGTTAAGAATATAAATAAATAACATTAAATTAAAAAAAAAAAATCTACATTGTATTAGAAACTAGTGTAAACATTGTACAGAACTAGTTTAATTGTCCTCAAAACAATTTAGATTTCATTATTTTGAACTTAAATAGTTTATAAATAAATGATGTGTGATATTTTTACAAGTTAGTAAAGTTGATGATTGTTTTTGAAGGATCTGATTCTCTTTGAATTATTTATGCTGAAAATAGATCTGTTACTAACATAAGCAGTTAGTAGAGATTAATGTCGATGATCAAAGAATACAAACCAATTACTTCAAAAGATTAAACACTATTTTTGAAGGATTATGTTTTACTGTTACCTTATATTTGTGAGAAATTTTCAAGAATTTTCTAGATTTATTTCACCAAAAGACCAAATCTACTCAAACAAGATTTGGCAAAAATTATAATGATTTAGAGGATTATTTTGGTTTTGAAAAGAAGATTTCACACATTTAGAATGATCCGACATCTAGAAATAGTGGTCATCTCCAAGCTTTGTAGATGGAAGATCTCATTGAGCTAAGATTTGTGTATCTTACATGAGACAAAGAAAAGAGGAGGAAAGCTACAACTGTATATTCTTAAGAGAAAGCTCCAAACTTGTTTTTTTCTTGAGAGCTAAAGAAAGAAGCTTTTGTTCCTCGCTTCTAAAGTCTTCAGAGATCTTTCCTCCTCCTGTAAGCTAGTCTTATTCTTGTACGTTTACTGTTAGTCTAGCATGCCTTGCTTATAGACCTCTATAATTGTGAGGTTTAGACTGCCAATTAGAAACTTGTAAAGGTATAGAGCTCGGAGAGGAGACTTGTTTTTCTCTAAACTTGTTCTTGAGCTTGGAAGTGGAAGAAGTGTGAGTTTGTGCTCGAGTATACTTGATTTGGATTTTACTAATGGAAGGAGATAACAGTAATCTGGATTACCTTCAGAACGTAAAGGTACCTAAGAGTCAATGGAACCTTAAGAACTTCTTGCTCTTTGATTTTTATTTTTTTTTCAATTTTCTTTTATTTGTCCATTTACTTGTTCATAATCTTTTTTGATACATATTAATTGTTTATATCGTTTTTATATCCTAGTTTATACAGTAAGTCTCGTAGTGTCTAAATCATCCTTTATTTTTTGTCATTGTTTATTGAAATTCTAAACATAAGTATAATAGGCTGTGAAATCTTTGTTATAGAAGGATTTTATGGGTTGATAAAATTAGATCATCTCATCACATCTATCAATAAGGGGTCATGTATTTCCCGAGGCATAATTTGAAAGTGTAGCTTATTTATCTCTTTCTCTCTCTCTCTCTCTCTCTCTCTCTCTCTCTCTCTCTCTCTCTCTCTCTCTCTCTTAGCTTTCTTTTTACCTATCCTCAATTCTTGTCTCACTCTTGGAGGATACCTTTTTCAGTCAAAGAAAGAAATCACTCCATGGTAGACTCAACACCAAGAAGGTTCATCGGAGATGGAAAAGTATTTCCAAGTAAATTTTGTCATACCTACACGGATTCTAGTTTTCCAACCAATTGGCTGCATAGGCTTGAAATTCTAATCATAGTTGGATCAATTTATATATCATTATTTGCTGATACTTTTGGAGTATCTATGTTAGGGGATAGATTTTGTTTCTTTCTTTTGTACAATACTAATGCAAAATTTGCTGTGTCTGGGCAAGAGCAGCGAAAGAGGTTTTGCTTAGACCGATACTAAACGGAAAGTACATACTGGTTCAGGTGTGAATCGATTTGTGAACTATCCCTGTTTCTGATGGTCCAATCCAATCTAGTAAAATAGTAAAAGAACAAAAACATAGTTTTTCTTGTTGATTAGGGTTTGTGAATGTGAATCCTTTTGCATGGGGAACATGATTTTGCTTCCTCTTCTTTATTTGTCTCCCTCCTTCATTGCCTTGTCTTCTTCCTTGTATGTTTCATCCATTGCCTTGTATGTTTCATCCATAGTAAAAGAACAAAAACATAGTTTTTCTTGTATGTTTCATCCATTGCCTAGTGTTCCTTCATCTTTGTTCGTCATCCTTCTTCTATTTCTTTCTTTTTCTATTTCTCTATTGTCATATGTTCTTTACTCATTCTTCTCTCTTCAAAACATCGATATATATCGAGTCGACCCAGAGAATAATACGAGTCCGATACCTTAAACAAGGTTCGTTGGGTAAGAGTAATAATTAAGAGACAAATCTAGTTAACTCAAGAGATTTTATTATCAACAATCAAGATCTTTATAACCAAGTTAGCTTAGGCAAGAGAAATCATTTTATAAGGTTAAAATATAGTATGATCAGAATTTCCTTCCCATAGTTAAAATAAGACACATTAATATGAATGTATGATCAGAATTTACTATTAAGACAAGATTTTCTTATCAACAATCAAGACATTCACTAATCATATGAATTAACAAAAATTACACGGAAAAATACAAGTAATAGTTAATAATCAATCTTAGGTGAGCAAGGGGCATTAGTATCGTAGATCTCTTACAAGCACACATTCCTCCCAATGTTGATTAGGATGCAGGCATTTGACTAGCTCTTGCTCTATCCTCTTCAGGGATTATTACTTTCTTAATAGCTCAACATTCTAGCACAAGACTGTAGTGCGAGATTGTTAGATTTATGTCAACTAAATTAATTTGTACTTTAAAATTTTAGTGAAATTTAAAATAATTATTTAAACAAAAAAGTTAATACTTCTGTTTAATTTTATGGGTTTTTTTTTTTTTTTTTTTTAATGGTGGAGGAGAAGGGAAAAGTGTTGAACTCTTCCATCACAGAAATAGAAAGGTTTACGAGCCTCCTTCCCCTCTACCCTACCCTGCCCTGCCCTGCCATGCCCTACCCCACCCCACCCCACCAGCCCGTGGGACCGCGCGGCGACAGGCTTCTCCCGCTGTCCTCTCTCCCCACCCAAAAGAACTCTGCTGTCGGTATCATTATTATTGTTTTCCGTGAGGCAGTTCAGACTGCAATCGCCAGAAAGGCTACGACACCACCAGCGTCCCCCACCCCTTCCCCTCCCCACGCTTTCCATTCCCGGCCGGTTTGGCGCGGTCAAGGACCGATGCCTTGCGCCGAAGCAAGCCCGTTTCGGCCCGGAAAAGGGGGTTGAAAACGAGAGCACACTGCGTCCACACCGCACTCCACCCTTCTCACTTTAGGGGTTCCAACGAAGCAACGCCCCCCGGATAGGGAAAGCCTCGGGAGAGGACTCCGGAGCGGTCATTGGCGTGCAGACCTCACTCACGGGCAGTGAATTGGGGGATCTCTTTTCCCGAGAATTTTAATCAAGGGAGTTTATTGAAAGTTGGAGATGCTCTGACTCCGGTGTGTGTCTATTTACCCATTGGGACCACCGTGGGGATGAGTAAATGCTCCCATGGCTTTAACTGTTCGGAGTAGATGGATGGAGAGTTGTCCTTCAACGTATCATCTTCTTGCTCCCCACCTAAAAATAATAGATGCACCACATTTTTTTTTCTTCTATACAGAAATCCCAACAGTGCTTTTCCTCGTTCAATGTGAAATCTAACCCGGATATCGGGATTTTATATTTATTGAATCCTTTCCTTGTTAAGTTTTTAGGGTTACCACTCACTCAATTATGTGTATAAATAGAGTTTAAGTTTTGAGGTTACTGATCACCCAATAAATAGTTTTCTATCTATTAAATTTTTTTATTATCATTGTTGTTCTGTCTGAAGCATAGATTAGATACATCTACTCTTTCGAGTCTCTCCTTATGGCTCTTCTTTCCGATTGACGCCCAAGATTGTACCTCCTTCGCTCGCAGAGAGTAGTCAACTTCTCGCTCATCATGTTCGCTACCACGGTCGTCCAACGCGACTCCACCAATATGAGAGCGAGTTTGCACTTGCAGCCCACTTGCGGTTGCTTGGGGCAATGGTTCGGCTTGCCCCACCTTGCTCAATTCGCCACGGTGCTTGACCATGGCGAGATTGCGAAATTTCTTCGCTGCTTACTCGAATTTCTTGTCTATTCTGATACTACAATGTCACAGACTTAGTTGGAATTGCCTTAGTCGTGAGGTACCCTTACGGTAAAGTTACGAACTTAGCTGCGGTTACCTAAGTCATGAAGCACCCTTGCACCAACTCCTCGAACTTAGCTAGGGTTGCCTAAGTCATGAGGTGCCCTTGCGACATATGCGTCCGTAAAGGTTCAACCTAGTTGCAACCTCATACAAGTCCCGAAGGACTTGTAAAACAAAAAGTTGATTAGATTGAAAACGAGCGACGGACATGTCCTGATGTCTTGTAAAGAGGGAAGCTTTACAAACAATTCAGTAAGCACCTTCAAGTCCACAAACAACTGCTCACCGGGTGCCAAGCGCGAAGGCAAGTTCCTGTCAAGTTAACGTGCGAACTTGTAAAGATTTTTCAACGCCCGACAATATACCGAAGCCCCATCCAGTCCTATGCCACCTGAGGGATTCTAGGGTGCTAAGATGGTTGACGTTTTGTTGTGCTGCTACAGCTTGCAGAAAACAAGCCGTGGCACGCAAAAATGAAACCATTTTGGGCCATTTCGGCTTGGCACGACGAGCGGTCGCACTGTAACATTGCAACCTGTTCGAACATGCATTTTTACAAGTAAAAACATAAAACCAAGGTAAAACAGGCTGCCATGTCTCTGTATAAGCATGCAAAAGCGACAAACGATTCGTTGAACGAAGTTGTTGCGAGTGCGCGATGACCGTTCGTGACAATACGCCACCGACTGCAACATCTTCCTTTGGCTTATGCCTTTATTGCAAGCCTCCTCTACCCTCCGCTGTTGTGTGTAGCGTCTTCCTTCGGCTTACGTCGTTTACCATGAGCCTTCTTCGCCCTATGCCGTCATGTGTAGTGTCTTCCTTTGGCTTACGTTGTCGATCGCAAGCCTTCTTCGTCCTACGCTACTGTGTAAAGCTTCGTTTCTCCACCTTGTGTAGCTTACATCATCGATCAGCTTTGTTCCTCCATCGGTTACCACCTTCCTCCGCCCTAAGCACCACCGTAATCACGTGAACCCTACTTGAGTCGAAGAATACAACTGTCCTCCAACATGCACTATCGCCTTCCTCGATGCCATACTCGATAGTCTTTTGCAAACTGATTACTTCTCCGTCTCCCATCTTTGTTAAATAATATCCTATTTCCTGCTTGCTTGTGCACTTTGTTTAACGATGTCCAATTTCCTGGACTTTGTTAAAATGTTAGGAACTTATGAACACTACTAGATGGGTACACTATTAAGAGTTAGGACATGTAGTACATTGCTTAGTATGGACGATACATATTAGTCTGATAGAATACCAATACTCAAACTATCCTCTATCGGGCGATTTCAATCACTTGACCTCTACTCTCAAATTAGAGACATCTATTCTTAAATTTTTTTATTAATACCATTGCATCTAAAAGCTTCGACCTATATGGTCTATAATTTTATATGCTTAAATTTGAAAATTAATCAAGAAATTTTTTTTTTTTGTTGGGAAGCATAGTATGATGGGTTTAGAATATAAAAACCTACTCCGATATCATCTTAATATGTTTTTATCATTATTAGTTTAATCCATATTAATAATAGTATCATATTTACGGGGGAGGGGGCAAAAAAAACCAAGAGAAGAAAACTTGTATAAGATTATGGACCTTTGTTTTCTCACATAAACTAAAGAACAACTCGATCATATCAACTTGGATCGGATCCAATTTAAAATTGCCCATCCTACCTACTATCATCAACAAGTGCAAGATCGTATCAATCAGACAGCGTCACGTGTGCCAATAATTATATGTGCAAAGGGGATATGGTGATACCCACCACCCCCACAACATTTATTATCGTATGACAAGACTTGTGAGGTTTCACAAACCCACCCGCAAAGTGTTTTCTAAATCTCCTTTAGCATACATCATCGTTCTCCTTAATAAAGCTAATGTGACAGTTGTTAACCAAAAACATTGTAGTAAAAGACTACTTGGTTAGGCATGTGGACCTATCACTTAGGTCACTCTAGATCAGGACATCTTGACTTCAATTATGAGAATCTACTGACCAACTTGATACTAACTTTGGGGAATTATCTTAGTCGAAGTTTTACCAGCATTAATTTTATTGGTTTGTACGCAGGTTTGATTGTCTACTTGGTTGTTGTTCCAAAAGACAACACTCCATTAATTGCCATTCCACATTAGGAAACAAGGAATCCAATCTTACTTTTAGCCAAAAAAATAAAAATTGTAATAGCATATGTGCAAAGAATATATTATATTTTCAGAAGAAAATTAATGCTCGGTCATATATTATATTTTACCGAACATTCTAAAATTCTTAACTATAGTTTTTTTGTTCCAACAAGATCAGAATACAAAATTAGAAATGCTTCAGAGAAGATGAAAAATACTTTAAATGCACTACTACTTGGATTTTGATTTTTCTTCTTCTCCTTCTTGTTTTGTAAATGATAAATATCAATAATTTAGATTTTACCCAAACCTTACTATCAATAATTTAGATTTAATCCCAATCCTTACTAGTTAGCATCTCCATACAATAAATAATAAGAAAGTTTGAATTACCTAATTAGTTAATAATAATAAAAGTTTATAATATAGAAAAGTTGTAAAAATATCAACAAACGCAAGTTTCTGATAATAAATATACTTTTTCGAAAAGAAAAAATGATGAAGGAAAATATTTAGGATGATTTATTTTTAATGTCGAAACTATTAATTTCTAGTCATGGAACGTTCATCCATCCATTTCTTACTCAACTTAAATTTACTAGCACTAGCAAGAAAACTTCACTCCCTGCAGTCGAGAAGAACAAAGATGCATCGACCTTACTCTTTTTGAGTTTGGACCAATGGGCTCGAGTAGATCTCTTACAGCCAAGTCAGATGTGGCCTTGCTGTTTGTTGAGGGAATCCTGATGATGCTGCAGCCGAACTGGCCATCACTCCAGGTGTGGCCATGTCTGCGAAGCGTCGTAGCCTATCGCTGCTACCGTTACCCCAGTTCCACTGTCTCTGTCGTCGTTGCTGCTGCTGCTGCTGCTGCTGGTGGTGGTGGTGGTGGTGGTGGCCACCGCCGTCACCGCTGCTGTTCGCAAGCTGCAGCTTTCGATCATGGCAGGCAAAGTAAGTGAGCATGGAAGATTGTGGTTGCTACAGGGACAGAGGTCATCATCATACCTTTGCCTTGCTGTCCATCCCAACACCCTTATCGTCCCCACAAGGATCGTCGATATCAGAGTTAGACCTTCCCAAGCTCAGGTCGAGGTTGTGTTCCTTCTTGCCATCTGCAACATTATATGAGAAGGAAGACTAGACCAAGCATCAAACTGCGAAATAGCAACCGATAACCCACCGCTGGGATCGAGCTCCTCCACGTAGATGCTCGGGTCGAAATTGGTCACCGCATCTTTCCCATAGCATTTAATGGCAGCGTTGTCATAAGCCCTGCAAACCCGAAGCACACGTAAAGCCTCCGTTTAACTCGTAGCAACTGTGGAACAGAGTTTACCTTGCAGCTTCCACTTCCGTGTCGAAGAGGCCCAGATAGACGTATCTGCTTGAAGAGCAAACGATTACGAGCTTCGAGGGGGGAAAGGAAACAGAGACGAGGAGCGAGAGAGAGAGATAGATGGATTTGCATACTTCTTCCCCAGGAATTGGCCCATTCTGGCTTCCCATCGGCCGCACTTGTGCAGTGTGACTCCCCTGTACTTGGAGCTCCCTCTCGGGAAACCGGTGCTCTGGCGTCGAAGCACATGGACGAACTCCTCCTTCGTGAGATTGTTCATCTGCCCACCCACAACCATCGTCTTTCTCAGGAACTGCTCTTCTATGTTTGCACGAGTTATGGCAGCAGCAGCAGCACTCACCTGTTTGATGTCCTCCTCGTAGTCTTCCATATTGAAGTTGATGTCCGCGTCGACGCCGCGAAATTTGATGGCGGCACGGTCGTATGCCCTCGCCGCAGCATGAGCTGTATCGAATCCACCTGTAGGAATTGACGGCGATAAGCCATTGAAGCGGTGTGACGCACGGAGGTTACCACGAAATCCATCAGATGCTTACCCAAATAGACTTGCTTTCCGCAATCCCTGCACGTAAATGATGAAACAGTACATGAATTCGTTGATGTCTACGAAGCGAAAAAGGAAGATGAGAAAGGAAGAAGGGAATTGGGCTAACCATATGTGTGACTCCCAGCGGCCGGTCCTCCGGTAGAATGTGACGCCGCGGTACTGCGAGCTCCTCGACCGCGGCCCTCGCCGGCTCTTCTTGGCGGGCTGAGACGCCTCCGCCGCCGTCTCTGTCGCGGTGGCGCTCCGCTGCGGTGACTGCCCGAACTGGACGCCGACCCAGTGCGCAGGTGGCAACGAGCTCTCCGCGGCGCCGCCGCCGACGTCGCCTGCTTCCATGACTTCGTCTAACGGGAAGAACTGCCGCGTGATGACGGCGGGTTCGCTGTCGGCGGAGCAGCTGCCTTCCACGTGTTGGAGGCCGCGGCCGGTGACTGTGAATCCGAATATCTTGCAGTCTCCGTCGGCCTCGACGGCGGAGGAGCTGGAGTTGTCGTAGCAGCAGCGGTCCTTGTCGGTGGACACCGTCTCCGGCGCTTTTCCTTTGTTGTCCTCCTCAGCATCAGTAGCTGCGTCCTTCATTTGATCCGGCGAGTCATTTAGATTCCACATCGGCGGCTTTGCCCTCCTCCCCTCCCTCCTCTGCTCTTTCTCGAGCTCAACTCCTACTAAATACAGCAGACAGAACACTTGAAGACCGATTTTTTTATTTATTATTTTAATCTTTCTCGCCTCAAGATCTCATCTTTCACCTCGCAAAAGAGAGGAGGAGGGTTCGATCATCCTTCTCCGGTGTCTGGCTCCTCCTCGAGAAGCAGCAGACAGAACCCGTCAAGATGGAATTCTTTTCTCTTTCTTGCGTTCAAGATATCTTCTTTCAAGGATGCGGGTTCAATCTTCCTCCTCCGGTTTCTTGCTCTTCCTCGAGAAGTAGAAAACTAGAAATAGCCTTCAACGGGTACTCAACTGCAGCAGACAGAACACGTCAAGATCGAATTTTTTTCTTTTTTATCTTCTTCTCTTCTCGTCTTCAAGATCTCGTCTTCCACCTCGCAAAAGAGAGGATGCGAGTACAATCTTCGATCGCCGGTCGCTTGTCGTGTTATCGCAACAGGAACTTTGTAGTTGTGGAATCCAAAACCTAGGACAGGAGACAGAGGCAAAAAGAAGAGCAGACGGGGAGGGGGGAAGCTGATGACCAGAGGGAACCCACTTTTGCCAAAGTTAGTGCCTCCTCCCCAACCAGTGAAACGCTCCCAAAACACACCTATGACGCATCCAAGAGGAGCACCACCACAAACATTTAAGCACAATAGAGTGGAAGCGCAGTTATACCTCGGCGATCTGGTTCCCGTCAAACATACAAGCAACGTTCTCCATCCATCCATGAAGTCATTTGCTTGTTGGGCTCCGCCTCTCCGCTTGTGCTGATGGGGAAGAAGGAAAGAAGACGCAACAACCATTACGCAGCCTAATCCCACGTTAACCAAATCGAAAAGCCAGCCCTGATTTGGAATTGCCTCTCGTGGTTTCTTACTCTTTCTCTCACTGCCATGAAAGGAAGCAGTTTCCCCTTCGCACGCCTTGGCAGGCAAGTGTGGCCATCACGCTTTGCCTCTTCGACATGGCATGTTGATCTCATGGCACTACTTGCGAATTGGTAGGATTCAATCGAGAATGCATTCTACTAAGGGCAACACCGAAGTCCGATTTGACTCGAGGTTACGTCTGCAGATTAATCTCAGCTTGATTCGAACAGACCGAAAGGCTGTGATCCCAATCGAGTTTGGGGTGGTCTTCTGAGGTTTCCACAGGAATCTTTGGAGTGTTGGTGATGAATATGGTCGTGCACCGACGAGTGATTTGGGTCCAATCGACTCCTCTCTCTCTCTCTCTCTCTCTCGGTTCAATTGAGCCAAGTTTGGTTGAGTTAGAATGGAATAGGAGAGTTGGATGAGACAGTAAGTAAAGACAAGTGGACGACTCCAAATGGCCTCACCGCATTAAAAAAAGTCATGTGGGCCCCGCGCCCCGTTTGCTTGCAAAGTGATTGGGGTATTCAAAGCAAGACGCCATCTCTCGAAATCTCGTCTCACAAGTCTTAAACACCTAAAAGGTAGTCATTGGTCATTTACCAAATGTTAATTGTCCAAAATATCATCCGATAAAAGCATAATGAGATAGATTTAGGACACGAAATCTCATTCAAAGAATTTTTGAAGATGATAGCCCAACTATCTATATAATGATGTTTCAGAAAAAAAAAATCCATATTTAATCACGGCAACAGATACCATTATCATCTTCCTCTCCTCGGCCCATTAAATAGTGGAAATGTGAATATATGCTCTTCTTCTTCTTCTTCTTCTTTCTCCTCTTTTCTTTGTCAGTCTTCCTTTTCCGCTTGCTTGCTCTTCTCCCATATTCAATGTCTACCAAATGAAAAAGAAAAAGACATTAGTTCGTAAGCAACCACGTCTCAATTAGACAAACCCAAATACCGACGACATGGCCTCCTCTCCTTGTTGATCTAAGAAAAAGAACACCACTATTAGCGAGAGAAAGAAGAGACACTGACATTCCAATCCAGCCCCAAGTAACTATAATTGAGGTATGGAGTCGAATAGGAGGGAATGGGAAAATAATGGTGACAAGACCTATTAACTATAATTGAGGGATGGAGTCGTCGAATAGGAGGGAATGGGAAAATAATGGTGACAAGACCTATTAACAATAACCTCTACCAACTATAGGTCAACTTAATGAGCAAGAGACCGAGGGTATCAAATGCATTAACGTGGGAGGAAACCTAAGTTTTGGGCTTACTTACCTTCAACATCATCAACACACGAGAGCTATGAGTACCCTTTAGCATCGATGCACATGACAAGGTCAAATTTGGCCCTTCTTCCAATTTGACAAAATTGATTCCATCCATCAAGTTCGAAAGAGGAAAGAAAGGCATTACTGAGGATTCAAACATTGGATTTTATAAAAAAATTTTCCAAGGTACCACCCCTTGTAGAATTGGATGAGTTTTGAACAAAAATATATTTGAGAATGTTATTTTATAAAATAGCAATCTTATAACCATCGATTTAATAAAAAATATATATATTCTTTTAAGTATCATACTAATGTGTCATATGCCTAAAGGTTCAAAAGCCATGTGGCATGTTGATAGATCGAATCTCGATTGATCGAAAACAATAATCATATCAAAAGCCCATGTGGCATGTTGTTGATAGATCGAAAATAATCTCGATTCGATTGATCGAAAATAATAATCATATCAATAACATGCTTTCTTAAACTGAAGTGTAGTTTGAACCAACCAAAACTTTGAAGATGTAATTTAGATGGTAACTATCCCTCTCTCCTAATCATGTCTTATGATGATAAGACTGCCAATCTAATAAAACTGAAAAAAAAACGACAAACAAATGAACACTTTCAATTCTTCTTCTCACAAGCAAATATGTTAAGACCAACTAATGTGAGTTGCACCAACCACAACATAGAGCAATCATATGCAAATGGCTACCAGAAAAAAAAACAAAAAACAAAACTCATCAAATCAAAGCACTTATTTCTGCATTCAACGAAGAAATAATTCGAGCAGCATCGAAAGCAAATGTGTTTCACACGTGGGCAGAAGTCACTTGCAAAACTTAACAAAGCTTTCCATCACATGAAAAAGGAAAAAACCAAGTGTTACTGTTTTGTCTCCTCATGCAGCAGCGCTATGTGCTACTGACCTCAACTTGTACACCATACCCACAACATCTGAACGTATCCGTAGCATAAACATCCAAAGTTCTAATCTAATATACGATGTCCGTTATAAACATAATCTCCATACTCTAAATTTAACTAGTCCAACCAGCTAGTTAACATGTCCATGCAACTAAGACCTATGAAACAAAAGATCTCATGATTGGATTGTACGTTCAAGAAAAAAGATTTAAGCATCAAATTTATCACATAAATTGCTACAAATTGCAGTCAACTGTTATATACAACTTACATGTATGTCAAAACCCCAAATTATCTAATTTGATGCACTCCGTCCGTAAATGACGAGTGAGCACTTGCCTCATTCGATGGAACAAGAGTTTCTTGCTTAGCGTATGCACACTTGAAACAGATTAGAGATTATTAGCTTCGAGGTGGTCTCTCACCAAGCTCAACCAAGTCAGGCAATTTTCAACTTCATATTTCAGAATCATGCACAGGATTCCGGCGCTGAACAAAACCTACAAGTCACTAAACTTGTATCAAGTGAATATAAACAGACTTATCATCAAGGTATAAATATCAACACTCATCTTGGGAACTTATTAGACCGGTAGGTAACCGATCAGTAGGATCATTACACCTTGGTACATCCGGAAAAAGGTTCAGAATTTGTTTAACTTGCCGATACTAATCACTATGACCAGTGTACTATGTATTAGTCCAATATTGAACCTATATGGTAGGGCCGGTAACAATTGGTATTATGTGGTTTTTGAGACCATGCAAAACAAATTAATAAAGTAAGCTGGTAATAGTGGGATATACAATTTTAAGTTGTAACCAAGAATTTAGCATGCAGCCTGTACTCAGCACTGCCTGAAGAGACAGGCATACAATATTCTGTTGTATCAAGGCATGCCAACATGCTGCAAGTTTGGCAGTGCCAAATAATACAAGACTCCAACATGTCACAGACACGTAAAAGTTCACTTCAGTTACAAGACATATAACAGAAAATTTAGAGCATGGAATAGCCTTTATAATAATTACTTTTAGGAAAACAACAAGATGAAGCATTAGCATGGAACCCATAGGCTTCTACTGTATCACATTAGTCATCACCTTCCTACATCTACCAATCTGACTTGTGCGAGTCATTACCACCTCAAATAGGTTCTGGTATAACTCTTCGTTTCTAACAAGTGTTGACATTCTTTGAGGTCTTATTGCGGTTCTCTCAAGATACAAACAAGGGGAGCAACCTCTTCTTCTCACTATAGGAGTCCCCGGAGACTTTGATAGCTCTTAATAATTCCTGAAAACCCATCTGCTAATCATGAACCCAAAGTAGCCTTAGCATTAGTATTTGATGTTTTAGACCAATGCTATTTGGAGTCTGAAGCCACTTAAGACATCAATTAGCATCCTCTACAGTTACTCTCCATTTTCCAGCAATAAAATAATCTTTTTGCTCTCTAGTTTAGATCTTTGGGAGATCTTTCTCTTCAAATCGGAGAAAAAAAATCTGGTTTGAGGAATAAATCCTAACATGTAACTCACAAGTCCTATAGTGTCTACAGACATCTAGTTCTCCAAATCCAGGTACTAATCACTTACAACAAATATACCATACAACAGCATATGCTGCCTCCTTCGACGTGACAAACGCAGTTGCCACCTCCTCCCCCGATGATCTCCTCTGCTGATGTTGTTGACCCCGACGACTTCTCTCAATCGACAGTGCAGGCCCCCTCTCCCCCTCTCTTATTTCTCTCTCCTAGCCCACAGTGCCCCCCTCTCTCCTGAAGGTGCAGGGCCATCCCCCTGCCCCCCATCTCTCCCTGCTCTCCCCTGTCTCTCTCTTCCCCACTCTCAGCAATCTCTCTCTCTCTCTCTCTCTCTCTCTCTATATATATATATATATATATATATATATATATATATATATATATATATATATATATATATATATATATATATATGAAGGCACATCCCCTCCCAGCCAACTGAGTGGCACCGTAGTAGAGACAACATTCTTCGTCATTGCCTTTGATCTTAAATCAAACTCCGCTGCTCCACTTCATCACCTCTTGCACCGTGTCGGTGTAGCCTCCCTCTTGATTGTTGATCTTGGGATTGTTACTGCTATTCCTTTGGATTGTTACTGTTGTTTTGTGATCTTAAATCATGACAATCATAGGTAGCATCTTAATCTTAGTGGTTAAATGTATGTATTTCTAAGTTTTTGGGTGATATTTTGACTATATAAAATGTTATTAAACTCATATATCATCTACTTTTTATTTTAATGATTATTTTTATCATTAATTATATTTTATTATGATTTTTATATTCACAAGTGTCTCACTTCACTCAAGCAAGCAACTAAGGTCTTTTGACAATATATATGTGCGTGTGTGTGTGTGCATCCTTTTTGCAAGTAGTACATATAAAAATAACAAAAGGGCTCATCTACATCATATAGTTAAGTAACATTGGAAGCAAATTAGGCTACAAAAGAAATATGTCTACATATATCATAATAATTTGACTGAAACTGAAAGTACCTTTTGGCACTCAAATGTATGGATCCTCCTCCTCTGCCTCACTATCCCATAGCAATTCGTTGTTGGGAGTTGGTGATCCAAAGCTTTGAATCCCCTCGTATCCAAATTCCTCCCCAAAAGTGCCTTCATCGACGACCTCCTCCTCCGAAAATGCTGAAATCTCAAGACCACCCAATCTGGAATTCCCAATGACAATCTCATCAATTACCACGTCTAAATCCTGCAATTCACCATCCTCATAGAAACCAGCAGATGCAAATAATCCTTCCATGTTGTCATCAGCATCGTAATAACTATTCGCCTCCTCCCCATCCAAGAATTGTGCCCCCCACCCTGACTGCAACAACTCTTTGCCCACCTCCCCATTCTCCACCCGCACCCAAGGAACCCATATGTCAGCCTGCCGCCCCAGTGCCGTCCGACCATCCCCGACCACCACCGTCCTCAGGTCAGCCTCCCTCGCCCTCCTGATCATGTCAGAAAAATCCGAGTCGTCGGACACCAGAAACAGCCAATCAATCCCCCGAGTCATAGAATGCAGCATCTGCCTTTTGACCGCCGAGTCTGCAGCCTGGGGCTTGTCGGCGACCGTCCTGACGAAGACTCCTGCCCGCCGAAGCTCCGAAGCAAGGCCATACCCTGTCTTGGGGGTGAGCAGAGTCCGGGCGGCATCCTCGTACTTGTGGTTCCCAGCGATGAACCTCTCGCGGTACCTCTGCCGCTTCTTGCCCTTGAGGGAGCGCATGCGGTCCAGCTTCTTCTGGCGCTCACGCACATGGAGCTGGCGGAAGTGCTTCTTGAGATCCAGGTTGGTTCGGCACTTCCGGCCACAGACGCCGCAGGTGTAGGATTCGGCAGGGGCGACGAGGCCCTTGCGCTCGAGGACGTTCAGGCGATGGCGCTCACGGCGCTGCTCGAGGACCCACTGGGGGAGGTGGACGAAGGCGTGGCGGTTGGCGTAGGCGGAGACCTCGACGACGCGTCCGAAGAGCTCGGCAGCGCGGCGGAGGGCGACGGCGGCCTCGTAAGGGGGCCCGCGGGGGGGCTTGTTATCGAGGTCCCAGAGGACCACCACCGTCTGCTGGCGGGCAGTCCAGACGCCGTCGCGGCCGCAGAACATGTCCACCTCGGCAGCCGCAGCGCTAAGATCGGGGGGCTGGGCGGCGGAGGCGAGGGGGCGGGCGGCAGCGGTGCGGGGGCGGAAGGCGAGCCTAGGTACGGGGCAGCGGAGCGGGAGGAGAGGCGAGACGATGAGAGAGGGTGGGCTGAGTGGGAGGTGGACGGCGGTGGCCGGACCAAGCATCTTCCTCCAATTAAGTCGGTGAACAGGAGGGATGATGTTCTTCACCCCGTCCAAGCTTCCGACGCTTGGCTTGAAGTTAGATCATGCGGCAAGGGCAGGGATACGCCAAACCGAACAGGCCATGTCTTAAAAGCCCAATCTAGGCCAGGTTAGATTGGGCCTATGTGGCCTTCACTTTGATCGGCTCAATTAGGGATCGATTGGCATAGCTGTGTGGCCCAGTACGACATTCGGTTCAATTGGCGGTCCAACTTGACCGTGCAATGCAGTACGATTTATTATAACCTTTTTTTATTAATGATACAATTTTGCGTCCATTTTTGAAGGTTAATAGCGTAAGATTAACTTTATTTTTTGCATCTATTATAACTTGATTTAACGTTTGAGTCTCTTTATCCAATAATGAATAGCCAAAGTAATTGCTAGCAGAATGCAATATAACAGTAGAAGCTCTAACAAATCAAGCACGAATCACATGAGAATATGTGGATAAGCTAAAGATGCGAGATAGATTTCCATGGCAGATGTGCCACGTTCATTAAGAACTCCTTATCTTTCACCGGTGAGCTCAGTGCCGCGTGCGCGCCTCACCGACAGCCAAAGGTGGGAGAGCAGGGATTGGAGAGAGGAGATCCGGTTGCCGGTGCCCATCTCCGCGTTGGCTCTGGCCTTAGCTTGGCCACGGATTCGGCGGAGAAATGGAACGCGCACTCCTCCACCGGAGTGTACATGGGCCTTCTAATGAATTCTCGCTCGCTGCTGAACAGCAGCCGGAGAGGAGGGCTGCAAGACTCGACAAACCACCGGTCGAAGACGGGAGGATCGATGACATGGTTGCGGCTGGTGCGGCATATCTCCGACCACGAGTTGAAGATGTGCCAGAAGCAGGTGCCGTCGGCCAAGGCATGGTTGACGGTCCACCCAATGAACACCTCGCCGGCGAGCTCGGTGACTTGGACGCCGAGAAGTGACAAGTGGTGGCCGCCGTAGCTCAGCATTCTGTTGAGTGGGAGGAACGCGATCACGACTGGTGGAACGTAGACGGAGTCGAGTATGTCCGAGACCTTGGCAGTGGGGGCGGACGCGTGGATGAACTCGGCTTCCTGGTCGTCGCACTTGAGGGAGATGGAATGGGAAGGGAGAGACGTGTCGTGCTCGACGACGGCGAGGCGACTAGCCAAGAGTCAGATGTGGGAACGCTCTGTATCTCATGACTACGTAACTTACTGATCCTCCACAACAAATAGTATTAAAGCGAGATTACCAAGTCACTAGGCCTCAACGGTAGACACAAAATATGAAATTGGAAAGTTAGATCGAAAGATCAACTACTCTTTGTGAACGATAAAGACGAAGACTATCTTAGAAACTTCCAAACATCATCCTCGCGAAAAGAAAATGACAATAAAAGTTTGGGTTAAATTAACCAAATAATATTGTTCATGAGTATATCAGAGTGTCATGATAACATTGTTCATGTGTATATCCAACGAAACGAAGCACTTTGAGAGGTTACTATAAAATAAATAATAATAAAAGTTTGGGTTAAATTAACGGTCATATATCAAGACAAAACCCCTATAAGGAAGATCACCTTCAAACAGAGATTGCACATATTACGAATGATCGAAGAAACCTTAGTAAATTAACATATATTAATGTCTTTCAAACCATAATCATAGATCTAGAAAATATGAACATCGTCATCCAAGAAGAAGATAAGGCTCTATTATTATTATGTTCTATTTATGTTTCATATAAAAATTTTCATGAAACAATTTTATATGTGAAGAGTATCAAAAGAAGTTATGAACTTCCAATTAACAATCAGAATCTCCAAAAGTCATACTGAAGCTTTGAGATAAAAGCAAATTTAGATTTAAATCTAAAATAGTACTACTACTACAAAAACAAAAGGGTCGTATCAAAGCAGACTACTAAGCTCTAAGAAAAAAAAGTTACAGTCAAAAGAAAAATAAATTATTGAAGTCTCATGGATAAAGAAGTTGAGACGGTGGTACTTATGGCCTTCACGTGCCATATAAGGCCACAAGATGAGTATCTTTTCGACTGTTCTTTACCTATAAACTCACCCAAAGAGAAGGAGATGTGCTTATGGGAAACACCTATTTTGCCCAGATGAAAGTTTAACGGTCAGAAAGGGAACTCTCGTGGTGATGAAGGCTGAAAACAAAATCTAAATTTATGTCCTTTAATACTCAACAGTAATAAGAGATACGACTATCTCTAGTTCATTTCTCTCATATGATGAATATACAAAGATATAATATATCAAGCTAGGCTACATGAGAGAGAAAGTCATGATGATTTTAAATAAGGTTTATTAGGCGAAAGAAAGTTATAAAAAATGGTACAATGTGAGTTTTGTATTTTTGAAAAGTAAACCAGAGTTTTTTTTTCCACTATACAACATCATATGAAAGGGAATCCTCGACTATATCCATTTATATTTGTGGGGTCCCTCATTGGTAGCGTTTTAAGGAAGTGCTCACTATATGGTTATCTTCATTGATGACTTCTCAAAAAAGGTATAAACTATGATGGAGAAACAAATTGGGAGGCATGTTTAGACACTTTGTATTGATAATAGTCTGAAATTTTATAGTAGTGAATTTAATAATTACTATGCAAAGAAAGTAATCATTCGCCACTATACAGTGCCTCACACTCCACAAATGATATAATAGAGAAAATAATCATATCACATTGGAAAATGTACGATACATGTTAGGCCAAGATAGCATCGACCGTATGCTACTTATTTATAAATAGATCGTCATTATCTACCACTAAATTCAAGATACTAGAAGAAAAGTGGAGTGGATACCTTGCCTCTTATTTATAATTAAGAATTTTCTATTATAAAGTATATGTAAGTGTGAATGATGATAAACTAGAAGCTAAGTCAAAATATTATATTTTTTTAGGTTATCCCTTAGGAGTAAAAAGGCTCAAAAGTCTAGTGCCTAAAGAATCTTCAAGTTGAAATATATAAAGATGCTATTTTTTATAAATAGTTGCTATTGCGGAAGGAGAAGACGAAGGTTGTAAAAACTGACTAAATATGGAGTTTTGATTCCAAAATCATCCTCTATACCTGAAGAACCTATTATCACCCGTACATCTCTTGAAGATGAAATAGAGGAGAAGGAGCCACAATTGGTCGAAGACGAGCACCATTATAGTATTGACCTCAGCCAGTCAAGTCAAGTCATGGACCACATCTAAATATAAATTACACAAATGTTATAGAGTTACAAAATGTAAAAGAGTCAATATCATACAAAGAGACTCTTAAAAGAGTCAACATCATACATGCATATTCTTTTTTTTCAAATTCATGCATCATTCATTAACACCAAAAAAGAACTTTCAAAAGATCGCAAAAATTATCATGCATAAGTTTGAAATATAAACTCATTAAGCATGCTTTCAAATCATCGTTACATTTTCATTAAGACTTCAAGCATAGTTTCGTTGAACATTATGTTGAATGATTCTTAAGATATCTAAACCTCTTTAGTTTCAATTTGTGTGATTGACTTTATATTAGCATGCCCAAATATTTATTCTTATGTCAAAACCATACATCAACATTTAAAACGGAAAGATAAAAAATCATTAAGATCAAAAAGTGTAACACATAATTCCAAAACATATGATTTCAAATCATTACTTCAAGTCCTTATACATAAAAATCATCAAGTATGATACAAATATTTATTTTCAAAACTTTCGTCATGATAAGACATATAAGCCAAAGAAATAATTAAACATAAAGCATATTCATCAATTATTGTTTCATTGAGCATAAAACATTTCCAAACAAAATAAAAAATCAATACGAAAATCATCAAGATATACCTTATTGCTTCTTAAAACATACATATGACTATCATTAGATTTAAGTCTAATATTTTTATTTATTTATCATAAAACATATAATTTTCATGATCATTTTCAAAATTACTAGAAAGATAAGCATGATCCTAATTTTTTAGCATTTTCATTATATTATTAAATACGTAATTTTTAAGAAATAATTTTCTAAACTAAAATAACTCATGAAAAGCATTATGTAATTTCGAAATAAGGCAAAGGGGTTTTGATTACCTCATTGTAAAAAGTCATTAAGGCGTAGTTTGCCACCTCGCCTTTGTTGATTTTCTCTTCGTCTTCGGAGGAGCTCAATTCATCCCAAAGTGCTTCTCTCTTCTTGCGTTCATAACAAGTAGTTACATTCTTTTTGTTCTTTAATATTTGTTTCATGAACTTTTTAAATTTCATAGTGAGGAGTTCAAGTTCAACGTCACTTTAGCTTATGCTCGAGTGGTCTTTAATTGTTCTAAGTCCGAAATCCTTCCTGTTCTTTGAAAGGTGATTCTCAAGTTTTTTACGTGCATTACACATCATTTCATAGGTCATCAAAGACCTTATAAGTTCTTCAATTGAAAATTGGTTCAAGTTATTTGATTCTTGTATTGCCGTTATTTTCGAATCCCAATTTTTAGAAAGCGATCATAAAATCTTGTTAACGAGTTCAAAATCCAAAAAACTTCTACCAAGTGCTTTTAAACCATAAACGACATCCGTAAAATGGGTGTACATATCTCCAATAGTTTCGCTTGGTTTCATATGAAATAGTTCAAAATCATGCATTAAAAGATTGACTTTAGAATATTTTACTCTACTCGTACCTTCGTGTGTGATTTCGAGAGTGTGTCATATTTCGAAAGTCATTTCGCAAGTAAAAACCCGATTAAACTCAGTTTTATCCAAAGCACAAAATAGAGCGTGCATAACTCTAACATTTAAGGAAAAAGTTTTCTTTTCCAAATCATTTTAATGGTTTATTGGAAGAGAAGACCTTCGAAAATCGCTTTCGACAATATTCCATCAGTTCAAATCCAACAAAAGCAAGAAAACTCTCATTTGAGTTTTCCAATATGTGTAGTCCATCCTATTGAATAAGGGAGGACGAATGAGAGAGTGACCCTCTTGAAAGCCGAAAAAGTCATTTTTATTTGGGTGTTAAACCAAATATGAAAAATGAGGTTCTGATACCAACTGTTAGGAACGAGTCGACACTAAGAGGGGGGGGGGGGGTGAATTAGTGCAGCGGTAAAAACGTTGGTTTTGAAAATTCTTTCGTACGTTAAAAACCGATTTCGAAAACTTGAAAGTGTATGCGAGTGTAGGCGTAGTAAAAGCACAGTAAAGAGGAGAGACAATTTGCTATAAAAGTAAAGTGCTCAAAGGAAATGCAAACCAGATTTTTATAGTGGTTCGGTCGTCGTGACCTACATCCACTCCGCCGATTCCTCTTCCGTCGAGGCCACCGACATCCACTAGCAGTCTTCCTTCAATTGATAAAGACCAACCACCTTTTACAACTCGATTATCCTTTTACCGGGTTTAGGAGATAACCTTTACACCTCCACTTAATCCTCTATCAAACTATTCTAACACTTAGAACTTTTGAGAGAAGTTCATATAAGATTTCACTAGAATTTCTTTCTATTTTTACTCTCAAGTCTTATGTATCTTAATCAGGGATGAGAAGGGTATTTATAGGCTTCAAGTTGATTCAAACTTGGAGCCTAAAAATATCTCATCCTGGGTTTCTTGGGTGCGGGCGGTACCACCGCCTGACAAGGGCGGTACCATTGGCAGCATTTACTGCCGGCGATACCACCATCCAAACCACTTGGGAGACTAAGTCTCCTAGGTGGTGCCACCGCCGGCTAGGGTTTGAGCATCTTGGTTGGGCCTTGAATCCGACTTAAACCAGCCCAACTTCGAGCCCAATTGGCTCCTAACAGAGTTGATGGGATTACCTTCCAATCCCAACTCCTATTATATGCTTACTACGATTCCTAAGACATATTCTAAGAAAAATAAGTCTGATTTCTTCCGGCGAGCTTCCGACGAACTCTTGGTAATGTTCCGGTGGACTCCCGGCAAGCTCTTGGACTTCATGACGATCTTCTTGGCGAGTTCCGACGAGCTTCTTTGGCAAGCTCCTGGACTTCTCAGTTGGTTCCGATAGAACTTCCGACGAATGTTCGGATTTCCGATGAACTCTCGAACTCCCAACGAAATCGCGTCCTTAACTCCGAGACTTCATTTTGTTTTATGCCTTGCTATCATAGTTAATCCTGCACACATAAAAACACACTTCGATCGAAACAAATATTATTAAGCATGAATCATATTATTCAGCATGTCATTGGTCCATCGACGCTTCGTCCGATTCTTCGACGCTTCGTCATTTCTTGTGGCCTATTGCCCAATCGACTAGTTGACCTCCGCAACTCCGATATCCTTAGCACATATCCGCTCTTCTTGGCCCGATGCCCGAAACCGTGGCCCAGAGCCTTCTGTCGATACGTCGACCGATCCTTCGACGCGACGTCTAATTTTCTAATATGTTTCTCCGGCCCAACATGATTCTTCTTGCTTTAAATGTCTCTCCTTGATCGAAGCATCTTGTATTACTCAGAACACATATCAAATCATAAATACTTATCAATTAATTTCGTTATCAAAATCCGAGATTCAACCATCTAAATAAAATAACTATTATCTCCTATGTCTTCGCAGGTGATTCTGCAGTGAGTTAGAAAGTCAAGCTCCATTATGTTTTCAACCAGTAAAGTAATTTGGAAATAATATGGCTAGAAAATCCGATAAAAAAAAGTTTTATAAATCAGAAAGCATAGAATGACAACAGAGCATAATTTTTTAATCCAAGGATCAAATCTATCATGATATAACGAAACATGTCAACGTTTTATTCATGAAGTAATCACTAAAAAAAAATTCCTTCACAAAATTGATACAACTCACAATCGGACGGATATGCGATGAAATCATTTCTTTTGGCTAAATTTGAGAATTGCTTAAATATGATCAACCTGCATCGAGCTATTGCGAGAAGAGAAAATTAAGTTTTCAAGATGAACCAACACCAATTTTCCGTCGAGAGGAGAATTTGTGGTAACGGACTCAGCTCAATCAAGCGGGTCAAGCAGGGATGTTGACCAAGTCGATTTCGCACTGGCCCCCACGTCTCTTCCGCATCGCGGGGCACGCTGCTTGCCCACGCGCCGTCGTCCTCACGCGAGGGTTTCACCGCGCAGCCCCCCACAGCTGCCCGCCGCTCGCCGCACCGCCGCCAGCAGCGCCCTCACCAGCATCGCCCGCGACTCTCGCCGCCTGCTCGTGGGCCCCGCCACTCGCCGCAGTGTTCACTGTGATCGTCGTCGCATGCGCTGCTGCCTGCGACCACCGCCGACTGCGGTCGCCGCCCACGCGGTTCGAAGGAGAGTTGTTTTGCATTACAAACATAGATTTCATAAGTTTTGAAGGATCATGTGATAAAGGGTCAAGGTAGTTCGTCATGGTCAAAAGTCCACATAAGTGCCCACTTGATACTATTATGGAATAAAAAATTGAACTATCCTTAGACACTATCCCAAAGGCTCATCTAGCCATATACCACCCAGGTAGTGCTTGGGTGTTATATTAGTTGATACTCCACACCATTCTACGAAACCAGAATACCCCTAGAATGACTATTTGGATGGTTTGTTTCTCGACAATTTTACCTCTACACAATAACTACACAAAATCTACGTTTACAAGACTGAAACAATCACAAAAGCCAACTAAAATGAGGATGCTAAGTCTATTGTAAACTTTCTACATGTTGTGTAAAGCATGAATAAAACTGAAAAATATAGATATACACAAGCATTACATATTTATAGATTTATCTATGATATTTTTGGTGGTCATAGGTGTCTTGTAAGCCAATCATGTGAGTGATAGCATGCGTGACATGATATGCATTCTTTTTTCTTATTATATTTTGGTATTTTATCACTTTATATTGCTTATTGCATATATATATATATATATATATATATATATAATATATATATATATATATATATATATATATATATATATATATATATATAGTGATATCTATGGATTTGTGCAATGAGAATCAGATCATAATGAGATCACGATAATGAGACCGATTCACCTTTAAACATAGATCATAAACAATTTCGATCACAGGTTACTCGAGAGGGACATTGAGATAACAAGACATACTGGTGTATTGTATACCCATATATATGATAGAGGCGGCTAGTCTCATAGCTGCTCGTGTGGGGACACTAGGGCAATAATGTAGGTGCTCATTGGAGAATGAGTTTATTGATTGATCCGCTCACGGAATGCTGGATGGTTAATGATACTTCATTGTTAGATAGGGATTCCGTTGTCCTAGTAGTGTATCTGGTACTTAAACTTGAGGTACCAAGGATGTCCTATATGAGTACTCTACTGTTTGATATCGGACTTATAGGTCTAGAAGTTTCGGATTTAGTACAACCAGTTATCGAGAGTGGTAGCCAACTTTATGAGGGATATTGAGTATCGATAGAGGATCATCCGCTCTTGGAGTCATAAGAGGAATATCTCATATATTCTTACTCAGACAAATCTCTAGCTAGGGTCGTTCAAATTAAGAGAGAAAGAGTTCTCTAGGAGAATCAGATTAAAGCGAGACTCGAGGAGAAACCATATGAGCTTGATAGTACCATACCCTATATACGGTCTCTAGGGTACTAGATGGATGAGGGATTATAGATACAAGGTAACTGAGGATAGATATGTACAGTAGATTGTATACCCTTATATCATCTAGGGACTATGACATAGTAGCCTAGTATGTCCATAATCGATAAGTTGAGTGAATTATTATGGAGATAATAATTCACTGAGCCAAAAGAAGTTTTAATAGGTATAACTTATGACCAGCTCGATATTGGGCCTAGAGGGTTATACACATATGGTTGACGTTGCGACGAGTAGAGATTCAGATATGAGATATCCGCTAGAGCCCCTATCTTATTGGATATCCAATAAACTCTTGAATTATTGGAACCTATAGATGAGAACCAAAAAAAGGCAATGAGAGATTATTGGATAGAGATCCACTAATATAAGAGGTTTAGGTAATTGAATGGAGATACAATACCCAATAAGGCAGGATCTAATAGGGTGAAGTTGACAAGGGACCTCTATAAATAAGAGGGAACCAAAGGTTTATAGGCAAGAGCTTCTCTTGGTTGTCATTTCCTATTCTCCTCTCCCCTTCTCCTTCTTAGATAGCAGGCCCGAAGATTTGAGGAGCGTCGCCATAGCCCTATTGTGTGGATCACCGTCAGAGAGGAGTGCACTTGACTTCCTTCATTATCTCCTAATGATCTACAGGGATTCAAGGATATATGATCTCCTTAGGTAACATAACTATCTCACACATGATTTTTAGTTTTGCGGATTTTGTGCACTAATCTTCGCATAATGACGAACATGTCTTTGGGAAATTTGAGAATTTTGTTTTCTGTTCTTCCGCTGCACATATGATGTCGCTCCTAAATTTCCCAATAGTGATATCAGAGCCAGGTTATTCGTGCGAAAGATTGGTTTTGAACTGTGTGTTGTCACGGACTTAGCTGGTTTTGCCTAAGTCGTGTGGTACCCTTGCGTGTCCATCCGTAAAGGTCAGCCTCCCCGAAGCCTCCCATGGTCCTTTAGGACCTACGAAAGAGAAAATGGGTTAGAGAGAATGCCTCACTTGGGATCCACAAGCAAACATTCCAAGAAACACTTCATAAACAATGCAAATTACAAACATACTTTATAAGCTCTAAACAGTTGCACAACAAAGGGTAAAATGATCCACTACAGATCAAAAATCTCTCACAAGTGTCCACATGACACAACCTTTATTTACAAGCCTAAAGCTGCCACCAAACCAAACTAAAATGAGACTATTAAGCCTTCGGCCGTCCCTCTACATGCTGTGCAAAGCATGAACATACCAAAAGACACGGACATACATAAGCATTACATCTAACATTCTATTTTGAAGTTTGTCCGTGACATTCTCCCTCACTTATTCCTTCGACGTCCTCGTTGAAGCCTTTACCGACACTGCAACTCATTGCCTTTGCTGAGTCTTCAATCTTTTGCTCCAGCTTCAATGCGTCTCCTGGCTCCCTACTGCTCTCCGCTGTTGTTTTTGAGTAGTTGAACCTTTGATCCGCCATGCTGCTTCAACTCGCCAATGACTCTGACTCTAGTGTGGGGTTGGTTGAGTTGTGTTGATCCCTATTGGTTCCTATGGATCCTCTAGATGAAGGAAAAGACCATCCTTACTATGCTAGTCTCTCAAATGCCTCATGCTGCTTGAACTGGGTGGATACTTGTTGGAGCTTTAACGAGCATCGTCTCGCAAATTTGTGAAGTTTTGGGTCATTTCTCCATAAAATTTGCCCATTGACTCTTCTTTCACTTAGTTGTCACTTCCAAGTAGGTTCGCATCACTTCCTCTTTCGATTGACATTTCATTGGGAAATGAAGCGGACAATCTACTCTCAGTAGTACTGATCATCGTTGGTGAGGATTTGACAACTATTGTCTGTTAGGATCGGAGCGGCACTAAGAGGGGGGGGGTGAATTAGTGTAGTGGATTAAAATGTCAGTTTTGACAAATCTTTCGTACGATAAAAATCGAACTCAGAAGTGCTTAACTTGAAAGCGTATTCGTAAAGTTGTGCAGCAAAGGTAATAAGGAAATAAAGCACGTAAGAAGGTTTGTAGTAATGTAAATAGCAATAATGAAATGCAAACCAGAGATCACGTCGATTTTAAAGTGGTTCGGTCAAATGACCTACATCCACTTGCTAGGCCCTCTTCGATGAGGATCCCACCTTCCACTAGCAAATCTCTTGAAGGGGAAGGGCAAATACCCCTCTTACAACTTTTTACAAGCGGTTCACACTCTTACAAATTTTTAGCAAGAAAGAAGGAGGTAAACACTCTAGCAAATTGAAAACAAGACTTGCTAAGACTTTTCTAACACCTTTCTCTCAATCAATTGCCTCTCAAAAAGTTGTAATCTCAGCTGAGATTTGAGGGGTATTTATAGGCCTCAAGAGGATTCAAATTTAGGCTCCAAAATTTGAATTCTCTTTGGTTCCCGATGCTGGCGGTGCCACCGCCTATCAATGTCTGACACTGACAGTGGACTGGCGGTGCCACCGCCAAACCCTTCGGTTCACTAGTTGGGCTTTAATTTCAGCCCAAACCAAGTCTAATTTTGGGCCCAATTGGCCCCTAACCAGGATATAGGATTATCTTTTAATCCTAATCCTAATTACATGTAAACTATATAACTAAAAATATCCTAAGCTAGTTTTCAACCGCAAACGTCGAGTCTTGTTCCAACGAGCTTTCCGACGAACTTCTTCCGACGGACTCCCAGCAAGCTCCCGATCTTGTGATGACTTCATCGAGTAGCCAAGCCTTTTCAATTTGCTGGAGTTGAATTTGTTCTTGCTGATACATAACATCTATTTTTTGATTCATTTGTGGTAGTTCCTTCAAAATTTCAATTTGCTGGAGTTGAATTTGTTCTTGCTGCGATTTGAGTTAGTCTTGTTGGAATTTGATCTGAGACAGTTCTGCCATAATGAGTCCTTCAGAGGATGAAACAGGAGCTGAAGGTGCTGCGCCAAAGGGACTAGGAGGAGGAGATTCATTTCCCCTAAAAATTGGTGTTTCTGGTTGTTCTACTGGTGGAGGAATAGGATCAGTCCTTCTAGGTTGCCTTACCCATATTCCACTGTTAAATGTGCACCTAAGTCTCTTTAGTAGATTTTTATTGATGATGTTATATCTATCACTTTGAATTGTTTCTTCATCGGGTGGGATGCAAATGTCATAGGCACGAAGAAATCTAGTGATTAACCCCCTATATGGTAACATAGTATCTTTAGTTGTAATATCCTGCATGTGTTGTCGTATTGAGTATCCAAAACAGTTATGTTGATCGGTCATAATCCAATATATGGTGCTTATCTCTATTAGACTTATTTCATCAAGATGATATTGCTTAGGGAATAGTATGCTTGTTATGATACGATGAAGAATCTTAGAGTTAAAAGGTAGTAAGTGTTCGCAACTCTTGGGTATTACTCCGAGGTCCGAGTTTGCAAAAATAGTTTCGACAACTTCGGTGTAAGTTGCTCCTATTATATTAACATCCCATTTACCTCTAAAATAGTAGCCCCTATCTTTTTTAGTGATTCCAATTAGTTCACAAATAGTATTATCAGAAATCCTAATTTGTGTTCCTAAAAGGTAAGTACTTAGGCTATCGTTATCTACCCATAGGTTTGCATAAAAGAACCTAACTAACCTGGGATAAATTGGTTCATCTATTTGTAGGAGAGGTAGGGTCTCTAGATGAGCAAACCACCTAATGGGTTCTAAGTCTCCTACTTCATCGAGATCAACGTGTTTACCCTTATGGATACATCTTGTTTCAAATTTTGGAAACCTAAGGGCCTCTTCTTTGGATCTAAAAAGATCGTGGTTATATGAATCTTCTTCAATCCTTTTCCCTTTTGATCTCTTAGGGGCCATTGTCTAGACAAGATGATAGAAAAAAAATATGAAATTATAATGAGTAGGTAAAACAAGAAGGGGAAGGAAAGATTTTACCTTATGGAGTGTTTCTTGGAGGATGGAGAGCTTGGACTAATAAGAATCCCTCTCCAAGACTTCTAGAGGTTAGAATGAGAGTTAGGAAGTTTTTGGGAGAGTTTGAGGGAGGTCTGCACGGGTTGGGGGCGGTGTCACTGCCGGCCCTAACCATTTGGAATTTATAGGGTGTCTCGGGCGGTGCCACCGCCAAATTGAGCGGTAACACTGCCTGGCGCCCGAGTGCTCAGGCGGTGCTACCGTTGGTTCTGGTGGTGCCACCGCTGGCGTGTTGCGGAAGAAGAAGAAAAAATTTTTTTCTTCCCCCTTTTGTTTTTCAGAGGTGTTTGACTCAAGATAGGTTAAGATAATGAGTTATACTTCAATATGTCATTTTGGATCGAAGGAGAATGATGAAGTTAAATCCATAGAAGAACGGAAAAGGATGAGACATTTTTCAAAAAATATATTCAAACAAGCTTATTTTCAGGGACAATTTAACATGCCTAGTTCCCTTCTAATGAATTCAAATTGGTCTTCATTTAAGGCTTTTGTAAAAATATCTTCCAATTGATGCTTTGTGTCAATAAATTCTAAAACAACATTATTATTAAGGACATGATCGCGTATGAAATGATGCCTAATATTGATATGCTTAGTTCTAGAGTGCTGAATTGGATTTTTGGTAAGACATATGGCACTAGTATTATCACATTTTATGGGAACGTTTTTGAAGTGAATTCCATAGTCTTCTAATGTATTTTTCATCCAAATAACTTGTGCACAGCATGCACTTGCAGCAATGTATTCGGCTTCCGCCGTAGATAGTGCAACTGAATTTTGTTTCTTGGAAGTCCAAGAAACAAGTGCATGTCCTAAAAATTGGCATGTTCCAGATGTACTTTTTCTATCTATCCTGCATCCGCCAAAATCGGCATCTGCATAAGCTATTAAATCAAATTTTTCTGATTTTGGATACCACAATCCTAAAATTGGAGTTCCTTTAAGATACCTAAATATTCTTTTAACACTCTTAAGATGAGATAATTTAGGATTAGATTGAAACCTAGCGCAAAGTCCTACACTAAATATAATATTCGGTCTAATCGCGGTGAGGTAGAGTAGACTACCTATCATTCCCTTATATGTCTTTTGATCGAAATTTTCACTATTTTCATCCATATCTAACTTAGTCGAAGTACTCATAGGGGTGTTTATTGCTTTTGAATTATCCATGTTAAATCGTTTTAACAATTCTAATGTATATTTGGATTGGTTAAGAAATATATCATCACTAAGTTGTTTGATTTGTAATTCTAAAAAGAAAGTTAATTCACCCATTAAACTCATTTCAAATTCATGACTCATACATTTGACAAATGATTCACATAGTGATTCATCCGAAGAGCCAAAAATAATATCGTCAACATAAATTTACATAATAAGAAAATTATTTTCAAAATGTTTGATAAACAATGTAGTATCAACCTTGTCTTTAGTAAAATTATTTAAAATAAGAAAGGAACTAAGCCTTTCATACCAAGCTCTAGGAGCTTGTTTCAATCCATAGAGAGCCTTAGTCAATTTGAATACATGATTAGGAAGAAGAGAATTTTCTAATCCGGGAGGTTATTCGACATATACTTTTTCGGAAATAAAACCATTCAAGAAAACACTTTTGACATCCATTTGAAATAGTTTAAAATTATTACTACTAGCATAGGCAAGGAGCATCCTTATGGCTTCTAATCGAGCCACGGGAGTGAAGGTTTCTTCGTAATCGATACCTTCTTCTTGGTTGAAACCTTTGGCCACTAATCTAGCCTTGTTTCTAACCACGATACCATTTTCGTCTTGCTTGTTTCTAAAGACCCATTTAGTACCAATGACTAAATGGTCACTAGGTCTAGGAACAAGCTTCCATACCTTATTCCTCTCAAATTGATTTAATTCCTCTTGCATTGCAATAACCCAAAAATCATCTTTTAAGGCCTCGTCAATGCATTTAGGTTTGATTTGAGAAAGGAAGGCAGTGTTAGCACAAAAATTCTTGAAAGAGGAACAAGTTTGAACCCCTTTTGATGTTTCTCCTATAATTAACTCCTTTGGATGAGCATCTATATACTTTCATTCCTTGGGTAAGGAAATTTCAGAAGAAGGTGCATCCAAGTTGCTATTTTGAGGAGGGGGTTCATTTAAATTCAAATTATCAAAACCAAGATCATCATCAAAATTATTTTTCTTTAAATTAAAAATTTCATTAAAAACTACATGAATAGATTATTCTATTACTAAGGTTCTTTTGTTGAAAACCCGAAATACCTTAGAAACGGAAGAGTAACCAAGAAAGATGCCTTCATCGGATTTAGCATCAAATTTTCCTAAGGCATCCCTTTCATTCAAAATAAAGCATTTACAACCGAAAACTTTAAAATAGGAAATATTTGATTTTTTGTTATTCCATAATTCATAGGGAGTTTTTGATAGGGACGGTCTTATTAGAACCCTATTCATGATGTAGCAAGCCGTATTCACGGCTTCGACCCAAAAATACTTGGGTTGACTATGTTCATTTAACATCGTTCTAGCAATTTCTTGTAGGTTTCTATTTTTTCTTTCAACTACTCCATTTTGTTGGGGATTCCTCGGAGTGGAGAAGTTGTGATTGTATCCATTAACTTCACAAAAATTTTGAAAGTCACGGTTTTGAAATTCACCACCGTGATCACTCCGAATTGATGAAATCATGAAGCCTTTTTCATTTTGAGTGAGTTTACAAAATTTAGAGAAACACATGAAACAATCACTTTTGTGAGCTAAGAAATAGGTCCAAGTGTATCTAGTATAGTCATCCACAATTACAAACGCATATTTGCTTCCTCTTAGACTTGTCATGTCAATTGGTCCAAATAAGTCCAAATGAATCAATTGTAATGGTCTAGTGGTGCTAATTTGAATTTTTGGTTTGAAACTAGTTTTTATTTGTTTACCTAGTTGACATGCATCGCATACTTTGTCCTTAATAAACTTTATATTTGGAATTCCTTGCACTAATTCTCTAGATGAGATCTTAGATATTAGTTTCATGCTTGCATGGCCTAGTCTCCTATGCTAAAGGCAAGCATCATAATTTAAAGCGGAGAAGCACATTTCATTACTTAGTTCATCAAGGTTGATGGTGTAGACATTATTTTGTTTTAATGCAATCATAGTTATGTTATGGTTTGATTTTTCAATAATACACACATTTGATTCAAATCTAACGATATAACCTTTATCGCATAATTGACTAACACTCAAGAGATTATGTTTCAATCCATCAACTAGTAAGACATCATCAATAGAAAATTTTAATTTGTTACCTATGGTTCCCTTGCCAATGATTTTGCCTTGGTTGTTGTCTCCGAAGGTGACGTACCCTTCTTCTTTGCTAGTGAGCATAGAGAAATGAGATAGATCTCCAGTCATATATCTTGAGCATTCACTATCTAGATACCATCTCTTGCTCCTAGCTTGTGATGGTGTATGTTTCTACAAGAAGAGATTATTTTTAGGTACCCATTTTCTTTTGGGTGCCTTAAAAACTGATTTAACTTGTTCATTATATTGCATAGAATTGATCATGGTTCCTTTAGGAACCCAAATTAGTTTGTTCGGACTAATTTTCTTGAATGAACATTTATAAGTTTTATGTCCATATTTGCAACAAAAGTTGCAATTGCTTTGGTGCCGAACATGTAAGATAGGGCCTTTAATGAAGGTGGTTGGATTTTGGTGAGGACTTCTCACAAATCCGATTTCATTTCTTTTAGGAACGTGACCCTTATTTGTAAGGATCATGTTCAAAGACTTGCTACCAACCTCGAATTTCTTCAAGGTGTCCTTAAGTAGCAAGTTCTCCTTTTGGAGAGTTTCTAGATCATGACATTTTATACATGGAGCTAAACTATCATGATATTCAGTCTTTAATTTATCGATATTATAAGTGAGACTATCATGCTCCTTTTTTAGTAATTTGTATTTTCTACTAATTGTCTTACATTTATCAAATAACTCATGGATGACATTTAATAATTCATGATAAGGTAAATCTGCATCAATTAAATCCGTTACCTCTTCTCCGATGGCCATTAGAGCGTAATGAGCAACTTGCTCGGTGTTGGACTCCTCTTCTTCGGACGTGCTTGAATCATCCCACGTTGCCTTGAACGCCTTCTTCTTTTATGTTCTCTTTTTGGCTTAAGGACAATTGTTCTTGTAGTATCCCGGTTTTTTGCACTCATAGCAAATCACTTGGTCCTTCTTGTGTTCGAATTTATTTTTTATATTATTTTTAAATTTATTCTTTCTTAAATATTTTTTAAAATTTTCAGTCAAAAGTGCAATGTCATTGTCACCGTCCTCATCACTTGATGTTCCTTTCAAGTGGTCTTCTTGTGATGTGAGTGCTATATCCTTCCTGTTCTTTGGAAGGGGGTTCTCGAGCTCGTCATGAGCTTGACATATTATTTCGTAGGCCATTAGAGACCCAATAAGTTCTTCAAGAGGGAATGTTTTAAGGTCTTTGGCCTCTTGAATGGTCGTAACTTTTGGATCCCAACTTTTAGGGAGGGATCTTAAGATTTTAGTTACTAGTTCAAAGTTAGTAAAATCTTTACCAAGAGCTTTGAGTCCATTGATGACATCCGTGAACTAGGTGTACATGTCTTTAATGGACTCACTTGGTTTTATTTGGAAGAGTTCGTAAGAGTGCACAAGGATGTTGATTTTGGACTCTTTCACTCGGCTAGTGCCTTCATGAGTGATCTCAAGAGTTCTCCAAATATCAAAAGCCGAATCACAAATTGAAACACGATTAAATTCATTTTTGTCTGTGCACAAAACAAGGCATTCATAGCCTTTGCGTTTAAAGCAAAAACCTTCTTCTCCGATTCATTCCATTCTCTTATCGGAAGAGAAGATTTTTGAAATCCGTTTTCAACAATAGTCCAAAGCTCGAAATCCATGGAAATGAGGAAGATCCTCATACGAGTCTTCCAATAAGTATAATCCGACCGATTAAACATGGGTGGACGTGTGATAGAATGACCCTCATGTATGCCGGAGTAAGCCATCTCTCTTGGGTATCAAACCAAATATGAGAGTGAGCCTAGCTCTGATACCAATTGTTAGGATCGGAGCGGCACTAAGAGGGGGAGTGAATTAGTGCAGTGGATTAAAACGTCGGTTTTAACAAATCTTTCATACGATAAAAATCAAATTCGGAAGTGCTTAACTTGAAAGCGTATTCGTAAAGTTGTGCAGCAAAGGTAATAAGGAAATAAAGCACGTAAGAAGGTTTGCAGTAATGTAAATAGCAATAATGAAATGCAAACCAGAGATCACGCCGATTTTAAAGTGGTTCAGTCAAATGACCTACATCCACTTTCGAGGCCCTCTTCGATGAGGCTCCCACCTTCCACTAGCAAATCTCTTGAAGGGGAAGGGCAAATACCCCTCTTACAACTTTTTACAAGCGGTTCACACTCTTACAAATTTTCAGCAAGAAAGAAGGAGGCGAACACTCTAGTAAATTGAAAATAAGACTTGCTAAGACTTTTCTAATACCTTTCTCTCAATCAATTGCTTCTCAAAAAGTTGTAATCTCAATTGAGATTTGAGGGGTATTTATAGGCCTTAAGAGGATTTAAATTTGGGCTCCAAAATTTGAATTCTCTTTAGTTCCCGATGCTGGTGGTGCCACCGCCTGTCAGTGTCTGACACTAACAGTGGACTGGCGATGCCACCACCTAGCTCTCGGGTGTTGGGCGGTGCCACCGCCAGACCCTTCGGTTCACTGGTTGGGCTTTAATTTCAGCCCAAACCAAGTTTAATTTTGGGCCCAGTTAGCCCCTAACCAGGATATAGGATTATTTTTTAATCCTAATCCTAATTACATGTAAACTACATAACTAAAAACATCCTAAGCAAGTTTTCAACCGTGAACATCGAGTCTTATTCCGGCGAGCTTTCCGACGAACTTTTTCCGATGGACTCCCAGCAAGCTCCCGATCTTGTGATGACTTCAACGAGTAGCCGAGCCTTCTCGGTGATCTCTGCGAACCTCCGACGATCTCTTCGGCGAACTTCCGAAAATTCCGACAGGTTCCCGATTTCTTCTCGGTTGGTTCCGGTAGCATCTCCGACGATTCTTCGGACTCTTAAACGTCCATCGAACTTGACTCCGGTATTCTTGCTTTATGTTTTCTGGTTATCATAGTTAATCCTGCATACTTAACTCAATAATATGGATTAGATCAATAAACCCATAAATTGATTTTATCATCAAAATCCAAGATTCAACATTGTCTTCCATTATCTTCGAAGAGTCTTTGAACCTATGCAGAGCTTCTCTAATGGATAGATAAGAGAATTAGGGTACTCAGTTTCGCCCATTCTCTTAAGGGTTGAGAAGGCAAAGGTTACTTGACTTCGCCCGCCTCCTCGAGGTTGTACTACATGTATCGAGGTGGTTACTGGCCTTTGCCTACTCTTTGCTCACACTTCTGAAGCACTTGAAGTGTTTGCACTCCTTGCATTGAGTTAGCTACTATGATTCACCTTCTCAATGCCATCAAACTTCTGGAATGCAAGAAGTTTTCACCCTAATTGTAATTCTCTAATAGATTTGGTTGCTTTTGGAATTATACCGTCTTCTCCATCAACCCTGTCGCCTACTCCACTGAGTAGCAAAGGTACAGCACCGCGTACTGCCTGCTTCGTTCCTTGGTCGTGCACTCTTGCATGACCCGAAGTCCTTCACTTTTAGTTATCTTGAAGAGAAGCTTGTTGACTCTGGTCTTACGAAGTTCTTTGGCCTCTGCCCTTCAGTTTTGTCTCGGTATTTGGAGTTTGCCTCTACATGCTCCACCTCCTTGGCCCCTTTCACGACCAAGCGCTCTCCCTCCATGAGAGCAAGGGATCAATGACTTTCATGGAAGTCCCGCTTCTGCGATACCATGGCGCTACCATGCCCATGGCCCTACTATCCGTCTCCTCGCATCTGCATCCCTTTTTATCACAATCAGTAGATATGTCTCTTTGGCACTCCTCCGAGTCCACCTCCATTCTAACTGATGCTTGATTTTGGGTAGCTAAGTCCCTTGGGACTCGTCGTCGCTTCCTCGCCCCTTTCGACCCTCTGCTTCAACACCTCTGTGTTCTCTAAGCAGCTCCCTTTGATCGATGGAGAGATAGATTGCAACTCCCATGCATGGCCTCTGCCATTATGTTGTAGGGTTTGCACCGATTCTGTTCTCCTTGGCTTCCTTGGTAGCAACGTTCGCTTACTCGACCTTGTCCTTTGACTTGCCAGGCTCCCTTAAGCGAATATGAGTTCTATAGTAGTCCAACTCTCCAACTGCTTCGATCATACCTCTGTATGATCAAGTCCCTCCCATGGGATTCACTAGTACTTGCATTCGAACTTTTTCCTTGGTGGAACATAACCCCCATATGCTGATGACCAAGGTTTTCATCCAATGCAAAATTCGATGCATGCACGGAAGACTCGCCTCTGCGGTACCATGGCCTACACTTCTTGAATCCATAGCCCTTCTTGCCATCGTGTTGTTCACTGAAGTGGAGCTTCCAGTAGCTCCCGATCATACCTTCGTATAATCTAGTCCCTCACGGGACTATGTCGTGTGTATCGCATTACCATGAACTGTTCCACCATGATCCGCTACACCATGTCGCCTCTTGGTGACATCTCCATTGTATTCTGATCCTTGTGGGAGGAACTAGAATTATGATCCCTCCATGTGTGGCCTTTGCCAATACATCACAAGGTCTCTTCCACCTTCGACTTTGTTCGCTCATTTGACAATCGACCTTCATCCACCCACTCTTGGGTCACACCTAGATGAAGCACCGCTCTAGGATAGTTTGTCGCCTAGTAGCACCCGAAGTCTCCCGACTTTGCTGTAATTAGTACACCATTGTCTAGAACCTGGGCCTCTGCCCCTACCAGCACAATTTCTATTGCATACTGCTTCATTCATGGCAACTTGAATGACAACACTATGACATATTCTTCAAAAGTACTCGCCTCCGCGTCCTCTTGTCCCGTGCCAAGGCCTTCTAAACCCAACTTCGCCTCCACAAAATAAAGTCGCCTTAGTTCCTCCATCAAATGCTTTTCCAAGATAAGGTGCATGTTGTAACATCCCACATTTAAAAAAAAAATAGTAAATGCTTATTTGTAAATATGAGGATTATTTAATAATTTTTTTATTAAATAATATTATATTAAAGTTTATGGCTAAGGACCTAAGAGTAAATATTAAAAGTTTGAGATGATTTATAGAATATTCAGAATTGAGTAAATAAAAAATAAAATAAAATGGAGGACATGTGTAATTAACAAGGATGAGTTACTTAGCATTTATTCTAAAGTTGACACCTAAACCCCCATGCATGATTGCCACCTCACTATTTTAGCATGAGCCAAACCTAAGTAATTTAAGGCACCATTAAAAACAAACTTTTTAGCCAACGTTAGTTTGAGGAGAAGAAGAAGAAGAGAAGAAGAAGAAGAAGGAGGAGAAGAAGAAGAAGAGGAAACTTTGTTTGAGGTTTTGCATCAACTCCCTATATTTGGGAATCAAACTCATCTAAGGCAAGTGTTCTAACCTCTTCCTACAGAATTCCTAATCTCTGTTTTCCTTTTAATTCTTCATAATTCAAAAGATTTCAGCTTAGTACCAAACCGTTCTTTCCTTTTGATACAAAGCCATGAATCTGAAATTTTTTCGGTAATCTGAATTCTATACATTGTTTTGGATCTAACATTTAGCAATAAACTCTGATTTAGGCAAAACCTAATCCATTTGAAAGTAGACTCAAATATCTTTATTTTGACACTAAGATTGAATGATTGGAGTTTAAATGCCTACTAAGACTTCTGTTTCAATTAACCCTACAGATTCTACAAAATAGAGACTGAAATTTCTGACCTTCTATTACTAAATTACTCATAACTCTCTAGAGAAAATTCTGAATTATACAAAGCTTAGTTATTTGGAAACTAGATTCACATATATTTCTTTTAACACCTAGTTGGAAATTTTGAAGTATGGTTGCCTTCTGAAACATCTATTTAAATTGATTCTATCAAGTCTGCAAAACAGGGATGATCTATTCTGACCTTCCTTTACTCTATTTGTTGTAACTTCTTGTCAAGAACTCAAAAAATTATAAATCTGAGTTCATCAGAAAATAGATTGATACAAATTTCCAATGAAATCTATTTTTAGTGATTTGGAGTATATTTGGTCACTCAAACAATTCAGAAAATATACCATTCAAATTTTGTCATAATTGAAAACTTTGTTGGGTTTTGCCTGTTCAATTTTCATCCTATTGGAAATATGAGTTCTGCTAAATTCTTCTTCAATTGAGCTTTATATTAGTCCTTTGAAGTTCTTGTATTGTTCATCCTGAAATTATTGTATAACTGAAATTTATTATGTAATGCTTTGTTTGCATTTCCTTGTTTGATAAAGGCACATGCATATCTTCGTTGTTCCGCATGTGCTTCTGATATGTGTCAATGTTATTGTTCATACTACCCTTTTGTACTCTGGTGTCTTGTGGGATATTGTGAACCTTTGCTAGAAATGGTAAAGGGAGTTATGCTTAGAGCCCGCGATTGCTCTGCCGGCCCCATTGACTTCACTTAGACATGGGTGGATGGAGCTCCCAAACGTGGGAGACTTATGCTTGGTGGTCATCCAGAAATGGATGAATCACATTATGTATGTGGTCCCACAACACCCTCTATGTTTATTGATATGATATCGAAAGCTTTTTTTATGAGTTCATATTATGCTTTGGATAAAAATGGAATGTATGCTACATCAAAAATGACATACAGCTTGTGTTTATTATTCGGTTCACTTGTTATACTTTGAAGTGTTTCGTTTGTCATTATTATGCCCCCAAACACTCTTATGCCTTTGATATGCGCCTAAATGCTTCATGTACCATTTGATACATGCCTAAATGCTTCTTTTGCCAATGAAATGCTCCAATTTCGTTTCTCCTATTGTTATGTCTAATGCTTGTTTTTGAACGAGGTAAACCTTTGTGATTTTATATCAAATGAGACGACTTCAAATGAACACTTGTATTTCTACTTTTGTAACTTAAAACTAAGCCTGCTTGAACTTCTCCTGTCGCCATGGATATGTTAGATGCTTGCTGAGCTTTTTATGCTCACCCCGTTGCTATATAAATTTTTCAGGGTAGCTTGTCATGCACTAAAAAGCTAGAATTGGGTTAAAGCAGTGAAAGGCTAGAAGATTTTTGAGCTAATTTTGTTTGATGATGGTTTTTGTTGTATAGTAAACTTTACTTCTGATGTAATGTTAAGGATTTGTTGTAAAGGACCGCTCTTGTGTATGGAATGATAAGTTTAAGTTGTATAAGGATAAAAACTCATGGTAAATAATTATCTTTTTGTGATTGTATATACTTCTATGTTTATGGATTTGTGTTGTGGTTGATGTTTAGTTGAGTTGCCTTTGGATTTTGTGAATCTCTGAGTGAAGTGGATTATGATTTATGTAACGTACATGTTTATGAATTGTGAATATTGATTTTTGAATGATTCTTAGTATCCTCAAATTGTTAGATTGGATCCTGGATTGAATTGATGATGAATTATAATATTATTGATTTTAGACAGGGTCACACTTCCTGAATGTGATAATTCGGGGGGGCGTGACAAAGTTGGTATCAGAGCATGATTTGAGGATTTCTAAGAATTTTGATATGCTGGATGTGTAATAAATTTTTAGGTTTAGTGATTTCTATTTAGAGACCGATCAAAAGTTTTTTTTTGTTATTTTTAGGAATCAAGGATGACAAGGTCATCTGGTTCTCCTGTTGCATCTACTTCTGATCAATTAAGGGGAATTATGAAAACTCTAGAGGCGATGACACAAGTAATGCAACAACAAGTCCGATAGGGAAGAAATGATGAAGGTGGGAATTCAAACCAGACTGGGTTGGGAATTGAACAGTTTAAGAAGCTTAGTCCTCGCAATTTTGGTGGTGAGCCTGATCCAATGGTAGCGGAACAATGGATGATGCGGATGGAGAAAATATTTGATGTTTTAAATTGCCCAGATGATAAGAAGGTTTCTCTTGCTACCTTCATGCTAGAAGGAGAGGCTGAGCACTGGTGGCGAACCATGAAGAGGATTTCTGAAGCTCGATAGGAGCCAATCACTTGGAAGGTTTTTACAAAAAAGTTCAATGATAAATATTTTCCAGATTGTATCTGAGAGCAGAAAGAATTGGAATTCCTGAATATCATCCAGGGAAATTTGACAGTAGCCAAATATGAGTCTAAATTCACCGAGCTCTCTAGATTTTCCACACATATGATTGATGATGAATATAGGAAAGCAAGAAGATTTGAAAGAGGATTAAGGCCGACAATAAGAAGCCGGATATCAGTTTTAAAACTCCAAGTATACACTGATGTAGTAGAAAGAGCTTTCATACTTGAAAAAGACTTGAGGAGATCCAAGAAATCAGGGACAAGAATAGCAAGGATAAGTTTGTTGGTAAAAGTAATAGAGGAAATGAAGCAAAAAGAAGTAACAAGAAGGTAAAGGTACCTAGATTTGAGGAAGGAACTCCATCACAAAGAACTCTATCGTGTACAAAATGTGGACGTAATCATGAAACTAGTGAGTGTTTTCGGGTGATTGGAGCCTGTTTTGCTTGTGGAAAGTTAGATCATAAAGTCAGAGACTGCCCACTAAACAAGAAGAAAGAGCTGCTACTCCCTAAGCCGACAGCCCATGCTAGAGTATATGCTATCACAGAACAAGATTCCAAAGCCTCTAAATCAGTGGTTGAAGGTATTCTACATGTTTCTAATAGAAATGCAAAGGTTTTGTTTGATCCTGGCTCCAACTTGTCTTTTGTTTCACAATATTTTGCTTGTCACTTAGGCATTCAACCTAAACCACTGGATTATTTGCTACACGTAACTACTGCTGTTGGGGATTCCTTGACTACAAATCTGGTTTATCCATCTTGTTTGATTTCTATTGGAGAACATGAACTCCTTGCCGATTTGATACTCCTAGAAATCCAAGGTTTTGATATTATACTTGGCATGGATTGGCTATCTTCCTATCATGCTAGTATTGATTGTTATACAAAAATAATTACTTTTTGCATACCAGATCAGCCTATATTTTACTTTGAGGGTATTAGGCATGATTTGCCTCCTTGCTTGATATCAACACTTCAAGCTTATCGTCTTATGCAGAAGGGTTATTTTTGTTACATTGTGTGTGTAAAGGAGCATTCAAATCAAGAAACTCACCTAAATGAAATTACAGTAGTCAAAGAGTTCCCTGATGTATTTTCAGACGAATTGCCTGGTTTACCTCCAGATAGAGAGGGAGAATTTGCTATTGATTTTGGTCCCTAGGATAGCCCCAATATCTAAGCCTCCCTATAGAATGGCACCACTCAAGCTCGAGGAATTGAAGAAGCAAATACAAGAGTTGTTAGATAAGGGTTTCATTCGACCCAGCGTCTCACCGTGGGGTGCTCTAGTGCTATTAGTTAAGAAGAAGGATGTGACGTTGAGGCTTTGTATTGATTATAGATAGTTGAATCAAGTGACCATAAAAAACAAGTATCCCCTACCCAGGATTGATGACACTACGAATTTTTAGTTATGCCTTTTGGCTTGACTAATGCTCCTGCAGCTTTTATGAAACTGATGAATAGAATATTTCAGCCACTCTTAGATGATTGTGTAATTGTATTCATTGATGACATATTAGTATATTCAAGAAGTAATCAAGAGCATGATAAACACTTGAGAGATGTATTATCTATACTAAGAGAAAAGAAGCTGTATGCAAAGTTCAACAAATGTGAAATTTGGTTGAAGGAAATTGCTTTCTTAGGCCACGTGATTTCAGGAAGGGGCATATTTGTTGATCCAAAGAAGGTGAAAGCAGTAGTTAATTGGGAAGTGCCAACAAATGTAACAGAAATTAGAAGTTTCTTGGGCATGATAGGTTATTACAGGAGATTTGTGGAGGGATTTTCTCAAATTGCTCATCCCCTTACCAAACTGACTCAAAAGAATGCGAAATTTGAATGGAGTGGTGATTGTGAGCAAAGTTTCCAAGAATTAAAAAGAAGATTAACTAGTGCTCCTATTCTCACTATTCCAAGTGGTAATGAAGGATTTGTAGTTTATACTGATGCTTCAAGAAGGGGTCTTGGATGTGTTTTGATGCAAGAAGGGAAAGTAATTGCTTATGCTTCAAGGCAGCTAAAGAATTATGAATTGAATTATCCGACTCATGATTTGGAATTGGCAGCAATCATCTTTGCTCTAAAGATTTGGAGACATTACTTATATGGGCGGACATTTGATATCTTTACTGATCACAAGAGTTTAAAGTACATTTTTACACAGAAGGAGTTAAATATGAGGCAGCGAAGATGGATAGAACTTCTGAAGGATTATGATTGTACCATCCATTATCACCCAGGTAAAGCAAATGTTGTAGCTGACGCACTTAGTAGAAAATCTACAAGTTTTATGGCTAGTTTGGTTGTGAAGCAATGGAAGCTATTAGAAAGAAATTATGATTCGAATGTAATAAGGAAAGGGCAAGACTCAATAATGTTGATGGCCTATATCCAGGTGCAAACTGATCTCATTCAACAAATTAAAGAAGGACAACTACGAGATCCACATTTAATATACTTGAGGAATGAAGTTGAAAAGGGATTGAAGTTGAATTTTTAAATTTCAGATGATGGCCTATTGAGATTTGGGGATAGAATATGTGTTCCAAATGACTCAGATATCAAGAACCAAATCTTGAACGAAGGCCACAATTCAAAGTACACTATGCATCCTGGTAGCACAAAAATGTACAGAGATCTCCAAAGTCATTATTGGTGGAAAGGCATGAAGAATGAGATTGCAATATATGTTTCAAGGTGTTTGACTTGTCAGCAAATCAAAGCAGAACACCAGAGACCTGGAGGTTTGTTACAGCCCTTAGATATTCCTGAATGGAAATGGGAATGCATTACTATGGACTTTGTTTCAGGACTACCCAGAACCTCTAGAAAGCACGATGCTATTTGGGTCATTATTGATAGGTTAACCAAATCTGCACATTTCTTACCAATCAATATGACTTATTCTCTTGATAAGCTTGCAGATTTGTATGTTGATGAAATAGTAAGACTTCATGGTGTCCCGAAGGAGATTATCTCAGATAGAGACTCCAGATTTCTTTCTAGATTGTGGAGGGGATTACAAGATTCTATGGGCACCAAAGTAAAGTTTAGCACTGCCTATCACCCTCAGACCGATGGTCAATCTGAAAGAATAATTCAAGTACTTGAGGATTTGCTTAGAGCCTATGTTATGGATTGGAGAGGTGAATGGGATAAAGATATTTCTCTTATTGAGTTCACTTACAATAATAGTTACCATTCGAGCATTCAGATGGCTCCTTATGAGGCATTGTATGGGCGAAAATGCAGAACGCCTATATGTTGGGAGGAAGTTTGTGATAGAAAGTTGTTAGCACCAGATAAAGTACAAGAGACTACTGAAAAGATTCAGGTTATCATAAAAAGGCTAAAGGCTGCTCAGAGTCGGCAAAAGAGCTATGCTGATAACAGAAGACGAGATATCGAGTTCCAAGTAGGGGATTTTGTATTCCTAAAGGTCTCCCCTTCCAAAGGCGTTGCAAGATTTGGAAAGAAAGGAAAGTTAAACCCAAGGTTCATTGGACCTTTTGAGATCCTTGAAAGAATTAGCTCTGTCGCTTATAAGATTGCCTTACCACCATCGATGTGTCATATTCATGATATATTTCATGTGTCAATGCTCAGAAAGTATATACCTGATCCCTCTCATGTCATTGAGTATGAGCCGATTGTGATTGAGAAAGACTTATTTTACGAGGAAGAGCCCATTGGGATTATTGATAAAAAAGAGAAGATCTTAAGAAATAGAATCATTACTCTGGTTAAAGTAATTTGGAAGCATCATTCTACAAATGAAACGACCTGGGAGCTAGAGAAAGAAATGAAGAAAGCTTATTCTCATCTTTTCGCCGAAAGAGGTATGACAAATTTAGAGGACTAAATTTTCTTTTAAGGAGGGGAGAGTGTAACATCCCCCATTTAAAAAAAAAAATAGTAAATGCTTGTTTGTAAATATGAGGATTATTTAATAATTTTTTTATTAAATAATATTATATTAAAGTTTATGGCTAAGGACCTAAGAGTAAATATTAAAAGTTTGAGATGATTTATAGAATATTCTGTTAGGATCGAGAGCACTAAGAGGGGGGGGGGTGAATTAGTGCAGCGGAAATCTTACAGCGATTAAAACCAAAAGCTGCGTTTGTTTAAAAACTATTATGATGCAAAAGCAAATTCTCAGTTTGTATCTAAGTGCAGTTTGCGTCTAAGCGCAGATTGCGTCAAAGCGCAGTTTTGCGTCTAAGCGCAGATTGCGTCTAAGCGCAGTTTTGCGTCTAAGCGCAGTTTTGCGTCTAAACTCAGATTTACGTCTAAATGCAGATTTACGTCTAAACGCAGATTTACGTCTAAACGCAATTTTACGTCTAAACGTAGTTTTACGTCTAAACGCAGATTTACGTCTAAACGCAGTTTTACGTCTAAACGCAGTTTTACGTCTAAACGCAGTTTTACGTCTAAACGCAGATTTACGTCTAAACGCAGTTAGACGCAGATTTACGTCTAAACTTTGAAACTCGTTTGTATACTCGTAGAAGGCAGTATGCAGTTGAAACCAAGACGTAAACGTGAACTGAAATCTGATGATTGAGCGAAGAAAGCCGATTTACGTCTGAATGCAGTTTTACGTCTAAATGTTGAAACTCGTTCGTAAAATCGTAGAGGACAGATTGCAGTTATTAATAGGATTAAAATGTAAGCGTAAACTGCAAGGAAGCTCGTTCGTAAAAGCACGGAAAACAGTTCTGCAGAATCAAACGTAAACGTAAACTGTAATGTATGAAAATACGAGTTTACGTCTGAATGCAGATTTGGAAGAACAGCACTTAGAACTTGTTCGTGAAAGCGCAGAGAGCAGTAGTGATGAGGGAGGTTTGCAGTAATGATAAAGTGCTCAAAAGTAAACGCAAACCAGAGATTTAGAGTGGTTCGGTCAGCCTTGACCTACTCCACTTTTGGCTTCCTCCACCGATGAGGTTGCCGACGTCAACTAGGTGCCTTCCTTCAATGGGCGAAGGCTAACTGCCCTTTTACAGTTTCTCTCCTTTTGACAGGCTTAGGAGACAACCTTTACAGATGTTTTCTCTCCTCTCTTTTCAACTCAAACTTGAAGAACAGAAGGAGGAGGAAAACTAGCAGTTTTGAGCTCTAAGAACCACTGAAAAGATCAAGATTTCGGGTCAGTTCTTGCTCAATTCAGTGCTGAATGGGTGGGGTATTTATAGGCCCCAACCCAATTCAAAATTCGAGCTCAAAACGATCAAATCGATCAAATCCCAGAATTTCTGGGATCAGGCGGTTGCACCTCTCGACTGGAGAGGTGGCACCGCCTGGCAGAGCTCGAAGACTGAGCTCTGCCGATTGCTTCTCTCTGCCAGAGCTCGAAGACTGAGCTCGATGGTTGCATCACCTGGCAGAGCTCGAAGACTGAGCTTGGTGATTGCATCACCTGGCAGAGCTCGAAACAGAGCTCGGTGGTTGCATCACCTGGCAGAGCTCCAAGCTGAGCTCAGGCTGATCCACCTCTCTGCCAGAGCTCGAAGACTGAGCTTGGTGAATGCATCACCTGGCAGAGCTCGAGACTGAGCTCAGGCTGATGCACCTCTCTGCCAGAGCTCGAAGACTGAGCTCGGTGGTTGCATCGCCTGGCAGAGCTCGGAACTCGAGCTCTGGCGGTGCAACCTCTTGGCTGGGGCGGTTGCACCTCCCAACCCCACAGCCCAGGCGGTTGCACCTCCTGGCTGGGGCGGTTGCACCTCCCAAACCCACAGCCCAGGCGGTTGCACCTCCTGGCTGGGGCGGTTGCACCTCCCAACCTCGCAGCCCTGGCGGTGGCACCTCCAGGCTGGAGAGGTGGCACCTCTTCACTATTCCAGCTCACTTGGTTTGGCTCCAAACTTGGTCCAAACCAGTCCGAACTTGGGCCTAATTGGCCCCTACTTGGGTTATAGGATTAACACCTAATCCTAACCCTAATTAACATGCTAACTATGAATTTAAAGACATTTTCTAAGCTATTACAAAGTCCGCAAGTCAAGACTTCTTCTAGCGAGCTTCCGGCAAACTTCCGGCGGTCTTCCGATGAACTCTCGGAAACCATTCTGCGGACTCCCGGCAAGCTCCTAGACTTCACGATTTGTTCTTAGCGAGTTCCAACGAGCTTCTTCGGCAAGCTCCGATCTTTCTCGGCGAGCTCCGCGAACTCCCAACGAATCTTCGGACTTCCGTCGAACTCTCGAACTCGCAACAAATCCTTCGCGCTTGACTCCGACACTTTGTTTCGCTTTATGTCTTCATCGTTATCATAGTTAATCCTGCACAACAAAACAAAACTTCAATCGAGACAATTAATCCTAAGCAATTAACCAAGTTGTCCGACATGTCATTGGTCCCTCGACGCTTCGTCCTGATTCTTCGGCGCATCGTCCTCTCGTGCAGCCTATTGCCCAATCGGCCAGTTGACTCCGCAACTCCGATATCCTTGGCACAATACCCGCTCTTCTTGGCCCGATGCCCGAGTCCACGGCCCGAAGCCTTCTGTCGATACGTCGACCGATCCACTGGCCCGACGTCCAATCTTCTGACATGTTCCTTCGGCACAATATGATTTTCCTGCTTTAATTGTCTCATCCTGATCGAAGCATCCTGCGTCACTCAAAACGCAGATTAAATCATAAACATATATCAAGTAGTTTCATCATCAAAATACGAGATTCACCATATTCAGAATTGAGTAAATAAAAAATAAAATAAAATGGAGGACATGTGTCATTAAAAAGGATGAGCCACTTAGCATTTATTCTAAAGTTGACACCTAAACCCCCATGCTTGATTGCCACCTCACTATTTTAGCATGAGCCAAACCTAAGTAATTTAAGGCACCATTAAAAAGAAACTTTTCAGCCAACGTTAGTTTGAGGAGAAGGAGAAGAAGAGAAGAAGAAGAAGAAGAAGAAGAAGGAGAAGAAGAAGAAGAAGAAGGAGAAGAAGAAGAAGAGGAAACTTTGTTTGAGGTTTTGCATCAACTCCCTATATTTGGGAATCAAACTCATCTAAGGCAAGTGTTCTAACCTCTTCCTACAGAATTCCTAATCTCTGTTTTCCTTTTAATTCTTCATAATTCAAAAGATTTCAGCTTAGTACCAAACCGTTCTTTCCTTTTGATACAAAGCCATGAATCTGAAATTTTTTCGGTAATCTGACTTCTATACATTGTTTTGGATCTAACTTTTACCACTAAATTCTGATTTAGGCAAAACCTATTCCATTTGAAAGTAGACTCAAATATCTTTATTTTGACACTAAGATTGAATGACTTGGAGTTTAAATGCCTACTAAGACTTCTGTTTCAATTAACCCTACAGATTCTGCAAAATAGGGACTGAAATTTCTGACCTTCTGTTACTAAATTGCTCATAACTCTCTAGAGAAAATTCTGAATTATACAAAGCTTAGTTCTTTGGAAACTAGATTCATATATCTTTCTTTTGACACCTAGTTGGAAATTTTGAAGTATGTTTGCCTTGGTTCTATCAAGTCTGCAAAACAGGGATGATCAATTCTGACCTTCCTTTACTCTATTTGTTGTAACTTCTTGGCAAGAACTCAAAAAATTATAAATCTGAGTTCATCGGAAAATATATTGATACAGCTTTCCATTGACACCTAAGTTTAGTGATTTGGAGTATATTTGGTCACTCAAACAATTCAGAAAATATACCATTCAAATTCTGTCATAATTTAAAACTTTGTTGGGTTTTGCCTATTCAATTTTCATCCTATTGGAAATATGATTTCTGCTAAATTCTTCTTCAATTGAGCTTTATATTAGTCCTTTGAAGTTCTTGTATTGTTCATCCTGAAATTATTGTATAACTGAAATTTATTATGTAATGCTTTGTTTGCATTTCCTTGTTTGATAAAGGCACATGCATATCTTCGTTGTTCCGCATGTGCTTCTTATATGTGTCAATGTTATTATTCATACTACCCTTTTGTACTCTGGTGTCTTATGGGATATTGTGAACCTTTGCCAGAAATGGTAAAGGGAGTTATGCTTAGAGCCCGCGATTGCTCTGCCGGCCCCATTGACTTCACTCAGACGTGGGTGGATGGAGCTCCCAGACGTGAGAGACTTATGCTTGGTGGTCATCCAGAAATGGATGAATCACATTATGTATGTGGTCTCACAGCACCCTCTATGTTTATTGATATGATATCCAAAGCTTTGTTTATGAGTTCATATTATGCTTTGGATAAAAATGGAATGCATGCTACATCAAAAATGACATATAGCTTGTGTTTATTATTCGGTTCACTTGTTATACTTTGAAGTGTTTCGTTTATCATTATTATGCCCCCAAACACTCTTATGCCTTTGATATGCGCCTAAATGCTTCATGTGCCATTTGATACATGCCTAAATGCTTCTTTTGCCAATGAAATGATCCAATTTCGTTTCTCCTATTGTTATGTCTAATGCTTGTTTTTGAACGAGGTAAACCTTTGTGATTTTATATCAAATGAGATGACTTCAAATGAACACTTGTATTTCTACTTTTGTAACTTGATACTAAGCCTGCTTGAACTTCTCCTATTGCCATGGATATGGTAGACGCTTGCTGAGCTTTTTATGCTCACCCCGTTGCTATATAAATTTTTCAAGGTAGCTTGTCACGCACTAAAAAGCTAGAATTGGGTTAAAGCAGTGAAAGACTAGAAGATTTTTGAGCTAATTTTGTTGGATGATGGTTTTTGTTGTATAGTAAACTTTACTTCTGATGTAATGTTAAGGATCTGTTGATACTTATGTGTTGTAAAAGTTTAAAGGACCACTTATGTGTATGGAATGACAAGTTTAAGTTGTATAAGGATAAGAACTCATGGTAAATAATTATCTTTTTGTGATTGTATATACTTCTATGTTTATGGATTTGTGTTGTGGTTGATGTTTAGTTGAGTTGCCTTTGGATTTTGTGAATCTCTGAGTGAAGTGGATTATGATTTATGTAACGTACATGTTTATGAATTGTGAATATTGATTTTTGAATGATTCTTAGTATCCTCAAATTGTTAGATTGTATCCTGGATTGAATTGATAATGAATTATAATATTATTGATTTTAGATAGGTTCACACTTCCTGAATGTTATAATTCGGGGGGGCGTGACACATGTGCCCAGGAGCTCCCTTCATCTTTGGCACCATGCAAGATGAGTATGCTCCGTAAGAATGAAGGACCTGTTGAATCTCGTATTTTGATGATGAAACTACTTGATATATGTTTATGATTTAATCTGCGTTTTGAGTGACGCAGGATGCTTCGATCAGGATGAGACAATTAAAGCAGGAAAATCATATTGTGCCGAAGGAACATGTCAGAAGATTGGACGTCGGGCCAGTGGATCGGTCGACGTATCGACAGAAGGCTTCGGGCCGTGGACTCGGGCATCGGGCCAAGAAGAGCAGGTATTGTGCCAAGGATATCGGAGTTGCGGAGTCAACTGGCCGATTGGGCAATAGGCTGCACGAGAGGACGATGCGCCGAAGAATCGGACGAAGCGTCGAGGGACCAATGACATGTCGGACAACTTGGTTAATTGCTTAGGATTAATTGTCTCGATTGAAGTTTTGTTTTAATTGTGCAGGATTAACTATGATAACGATGAAGACATAAAGCGAAACAAAGTGTCGGAGTCAAGCGCGAAGGATTTGTTGCGAGTTCGAGAGTTCGACGGAAGTCCGAAGATTCGTTGGGAGTTCGCGGAGCTCGCCGAGAAAGATCGGAGCTTGCCGAAGAAGCTCATTGGAACTCGCTAAGAACAAATCGTGAAGTCTAGGAACTTGCCGGGAGTCCGCAGAATGGTTTCCGAGAGTTCATCGGAAGACCGCCGGAAGTTTGCCGGAAGCTCGCTAGAAGAAGTCTTGACTTGCGGACTTTGTAATAGCTTAGAAAATGTCTTTAAATTCATAGTTAGCACGTTAATTAGGGTTAGGATTAGGTGTTAATCCTATAACCCAAGTAGGGGCCAATTAGGCCCAAGTTCGGACTGGTTTGGACCAAGTTTGGAGCCAAACCAAGTGAGCTGGAATAGTGAAGAGGTGCCACCTCTCCAGCTTGGAGGTAGCACCGCCCAGGCAATGTCTTCCTGCGAGGTTGGGAGGTGCAACCGCCCCAGCCAGGAGGTGCAACCGCCTGGGCTGTGGGGTTGGGAGGTGCAACCGCCCCAACCAGGAGGTGCAACCGCCTGGGCTGTGGGGTTGGGAGGTGCAACCGCCCCAGCCAGGAGGTGCAACCGCCAGGGCTGCGAGGCTGGGAGGTGCAACTGCCCCAGCCAAGAGGTTGCACCGCCAGAGCTCAAGTTCCGAGCTCTGCCAGGCGATGCATTCACCAAGCTCAGTCTTCGAGCTTTGGCAGAGAGGTGCATCAGCCTGAGCTCAGTCTCGAGCTCTGCCAGGTGATGCATTCACCAAGCTCAGTCTTCGAGCTCTGGCAGAGAGGTGGATCAGCCTGAGCTCAGCTTGGAGCTCTGCCAGGTGATGCAACCACCGAGCTCTGTTTCGAGCTCTGCCAGGTGATGCAATCACCAAGCTCAGTCTTCGAGCTCTGCCAGGTGATGCAACCATCGAGCTCAGTCTTCGAGCTCTGGCAGAGAGAAGCAATCGGCAGAGCTCAGTCTTCGAGCTCTGCCAGGCGGTGCCACCTCTCCAGTCGAGAGGTGCAACCGCCTGATCCCAGAATTCTGGGATTTGATCGATTTGATCGTTTTGAGCTCGAATTTTGAATTGGGTTGGGGCCTATAAATACCCCACCCATTCAGCACTGAAAAGAAAAAGAACTGACCCGAAATCTTGATCTTTTCAGTGGTTCTTAGAGCTCAAAACTGCTAGTTTTCCTCCTCCTTCTGTTCTTCAAGTTTGAGTTGTAAAGAGAGGAGAGAAAACATCTGTAAAGGTTGTCTCCTAAGCCTGTCAAAAGGAGAGAAATTGTAAGAGGGAAGTTTGGCCTTCGCCCATTGAAGGAAGGCACCTAGTTGACGTCGGCAACCTCATCGGTGGAGGAAGCCAAAAGTGGAGTAGGTCAAGGCTGACCGAACCACTCTAAATCTCTGGTTTGCGTTTATTTTCGAGCACTTTATCATTACTGCAAACCTCCCTCATCACTACTGCTCTCTGCGCTTTCACGAACAAGTTCTAAGTGCTGTTCTTCCAAATCTGCATTCAGACGTAAACTCGTATTTTCATACATTACAGTTTACGTTTACGCTTGATTCTGCAGAACTGTTTTCCGTGCTTTTACGAACGAGCTTCTTTGCAGTTTACGCTTACATTTTAATCCTATTAATAACTGCAATCTGTCCTCTACGATTTTACGAACGAGTTTCAACATTTAGACGTAAAACTGCATTCAGACGTAAATCGGCTTTCCTCGCTCAATCATCAGATTTCAGTTCACGTTTTCAACTGCATACTGCCTTCTGCGAGTATACAAACGAGTTTCAAAGTTTAGACGTAAATCTGCGTCTAGACGTAAAACTGCGTTTAGACGTAAATCTGCGTTTAGACGTAAAACTGCGTTTAGACGTAAATCTGCGTTTAGACGTAAAACTGCGTTTAGACGTAAAACTGCGTTTAGACGTAAATCTGCGTTTAGACGTAAATCTGCATTTAGACGTAAATCTGAGTTTAGACGCAAAACTGCGCTTAGACGCAAAACTGCGCTTAGACGCAAAACTGCGCTTAAACGCAATCTGCGCTTAGACGCAAACTGCACTTAGATACAAACTGAGAATTTGCTTTTGCATCATAATAGTTTTTGAACGAACGCAGCTTTTGGTTTTTAAATTATTATAAGATTTCCGCTGCACTAATTCACCCCCCCCCCTCTTAGTGCTCTTGATCCTAACAATTGGTATCAGAGCGGGGTTTTTCTCATTTCGGATTTACACCCGAGAGAAATGACTTTTCAAGAGGGCTGTTCGGTCTTTCGTCCACCGTTCTTTAACGGATTGGACTACACTTATTGGAAAACTCGAATGAGAGTTTTCTTAATTTCTCTAAATCTGGATTTATGGAATATCATTGAAAACGGTTTTCAACTTCCCTCCAAACCGATGAACGAATGGTCGGTTTTGGAGAAGAAGAATTTTTCTTTAAACGCAAAGGCTATGAATGCCTTATTTTGCGCATTGGACAAAAATGAGTTCAATCGGATTTCTACGTGTGAAACGGCTTTCGATATTTGGCGCACTCTTGAAATCACGCACGAGGGAACTAGTAGAGTCAAAGACTCGAAAGTTAATATTCTACTGCTTGATTTCGAGCTTTTTCATATGAAACCAAGCGAAACCGTTGTTGACATGTACACCCGTTTTACGGATGTCGTCAATGGTTTAAAATCACTTGGTAAAAGCTTTTCGGATTTTGAACTCGTTAACAAAGTTTTGCGCTCACTTTCTAAAACTTGGGATTCAAAAGTAACTGCTATTCAAGAATCGAAAAACTTGAACCATTTTCCACTTGAAGAACTAATTGGTTCATTGATCACATATGAAATGACGTGCAATGCACGTGAAGAACTTGAGAACCACCTTCCAAAGAACAGGAAGGATTTGGAACTCCGGACAAATGAATGCCACTTGAGCAATGACTCAAGTGATGAGGACAATGATGAACAAACCAACCTTCCAAAGAACAGGAAGGATTTGAGACATAGAACATTTGAAGACCACTCGAGCATAAGCTCAAGTGATGGTGAACTTAAAATGAAACGAAAATTAAAAAGCAAAAAGAATGGAACTACTTGCTTTAAACGCAAGAAGAAGAACAAAAATTGGGATGAATCGAGCTCCTCCGAAGAAGAGAAAGTCAACAAAAGCAAGGCGGCAAACTACGCCTTAACAGCCTACAATGATGAGGTAATCGAAATCCCCCTAATTTACTTCGAAATTACATGATGCTTTTCATGATGCATTTTTCTTTTTCTTTAAATTTTCTTGAAAATCATATTTTTAATAATTTAATAATAAAAATGCAAAAATATGATCATGCTTGTAATCTTGAAAATGATAATGAAAATTGCATGTCTTATGTTAATGCAAGATAGAAATCTAATGATTTTACACCTAGTGAGATTAATCTTATTTATGTGCTTAAGAAGCAAGAATGTATATTTTGATGATTTTCATATTGCTTTTCAATGACGATACATGGCTTTTGTCTGGAAGGCTTGATATTTTTCATTGTCTTTGTTTATTAAATATAATGTATGGTTTTGACATAAAAATAAAGATTTGAGCATGCTATTATAAAGTCAATCATAAATTAAAACTAAAGAAGTTTTAGGCATTTATAAGAATCATTCAAAATTATGTTCAATGAAACCTTGCTTAATGTTGCAATGAAAATATTAAAGTTATACTTGATGATTTCAGATTTGACAAATGCTACACTTTAAATATGAATCATTCTTCAATCAGATTAAATGCTTCAATCATTTTCTATCTCTAAGAGTTCTCGATTTTAGTGAAATACAAGTGATAAATTCATTTATGATATCTTGTAAATCACTTGAATTATGAATGAGTTTTTCTTTTTTATGATGTGTTAAAAAAAAAAAAAATCACTTAAAAAGAAAATGTTTTTCCCATTTTATCGAGATTAATGATTTCATGATATTTTATGAATCTCGAAATTAATTTTAATGACTTGATTATGAACTTCAAGTTAATGATTTAATTTGAATAAGTTTTATCTAAATCATAATCTTGATCTTGCAAAATTGAAGTCACAAATAATATCTCATGGTATTCATGAATTGATACTCACAATATGAAAGCATTGATATTCATGACTTGAATTGGATTGAAACATTGTATGCTTAATTTAATCATTCTCCTATGTTTCAAAGATTCCTTAAATGCCTTATATGATGATTGAAAACTAATCTGCTTTATGATGAATTACGAATCATGACTTGATCTATGATATAAATGCCTTGAAATGATTGAAATATTTAACACTTTTATGCTCTACCCCCTATTTTCTTCTTGTTTTCAATGATAAAATGGGGAGAAGTTTTGATCATGCATGGTAGGATATAATTTGACAAAATTGATACCATCATGATATGAAACATTTATAATGTACAATTATGCATACAATACTTGTGCTTTCTAATTATGATGTGATGTATTGCATATGATGTAAATCATGATTTAAAATGCTATGAGTGCCAAGTTACACATTTTGAGAAGAAATTGTTATATTGAAATATTAATGTAATTATGAATGGTGATATGATATCATGCATGTAATACTTCAATTTATGATAATGATGCATGCTATGATAAAATATTCATGATGGAAAATTATCTTGACATTCACAACTTGATTATTCATCATTTATCATGATTTTGAAATCGTTGTAAAAGGAAAAGAGAACTACAAAACTGTATTCTCTCTTTCTTTTTTTACAATGACAAAGGGGGAGATAGCTAGCTTGTACAAGTCAAGAAGATGCAAAAACTTGATTTGCTAGCTTACCTATTTTAAGAAGCAAAGATTGCTAACTTGCTTATTTCAAGAAGAAAAATTGTCTTCTTGAACATCACTATCTTGAATATCTCAAGAAGCAAAACTTGCAATTTGCACATTGCAATAGGAAGCAAGAATCATGAGCTTACACAAGAAATTTATCTTGCATTTGCTTTCGAAATTTTTGCTAGCTTATATATTGTGAAACTTGTATATCGTAAAAATTGCTAGCTTGTTGGTCTAAAGAGAAGCAAAAAGTTGCTATCTCAAAAGAAGCAAATGTGCTATCTTGCCTATCTCAAGAGGCAAAAATGCTAACTTGCGCATCTAGCAAAGTGAGCAAAATTTTCAAGAAGCAAGAGTTGCCTTCTTGAACATCTCTAATTTGCTAGCTTGCATGATGTAGAACTTGCTATCTTGAACATTACCAAAAGTGCTATCTTATATGCTATAAAACTTGCATATCTAAAACTTGATAGCATGAATGTTCTAAGCATGATGTAACACTTGCTAAATCTTCTAGCTCCAAGATTGCATGATGATAAAACTTGATACTATGATTTTCATGCAATGAGTTGAACCAATATCACACACACTTGATTGTAGTACTTCTCCTTTTTGTTGATGACAAAGGGGGAGAAGTATGTTGATGACATGACATGTGATGCATAAGTTTATGCATAAGTTCATGTTGACGTGTTGCAAGTATTCATGATGAATATTGCAATGACTTGAATTCAGTTTGAATTCAAGGTTCTATCAATATGGCATATTGATAGGGGGAGTTTGTTTAAACTCCGGGAGTTAAGTTTAACTCCGTCATCAAGTGGTTGTCATCATCAAAAAGGGGGAGATTGTTGAATCTCGTATTTTGATGATGAAACTACTTGATATATGTTTATGATTTAATCTGCGTTTTGAGTGACGCAGGATGCTTCGATCAGGATGAGACAATTAAAGCAGGAAAATCATATTGTGCCGAAGGAACATGTCAGAAGATTGGACGTCGGGCCAGTGGATCGGTCGACGTATCGACAGAAGGCTTCGGGCCGTGGACTCGGGCATCGGGCCAAGAAGAGCAGGTATTGTGCCAAGGATATCGGAGTTGCGGAGTCAACTGGCCGATTGGGCAATAGGCTGCACGAGAGGACGATGCGCCGAAGAATCGGACGAAGCGTCGAGGGACCAATGACATGTCGGACAACTTGGTTAATTGCTTAGGATTAATTGTCTCGATTGAAGTTTTGTTTTAATTGTGCAGGATTAACTATGATAACGATGAAGACATAAAGCGAAACAAAGTGTCGGAGTCAAGCGCGAAGGATTTGTTGCGAGTTCGAGAGTTCGACGGAAGTCCGAAGATTCGTTGGGAGTTCGCGGAGCTCGCCGAGAAAGATCGGAGCTTGCCGAAGAAGCTCATTGGAACTCGCTAAGAACAAATCGTGAAGTCTAGGAGCTTGCCGGGAGTCCGCAGAATGGTTTCCGAGAGTTCATCGGAAGACCGCCGGAAGTTTGCCGGAAGCTCGCTAGAAGAAGTCTTGACTTGCGGACTTTGTAATAGCTTAGAAAATGTCTTTAAATTCATAGTTAGCACGTTAATTAGGGTTAGGATTAGGTGTTAATCCTATAACCCAAGTAGGGGCCAATTAGGCCCAAGTTCGGACTGGTTTGGACCAAGTTTGGAGCCAAACCAAGTGAGCTGGAATAGTGAAGAGGTGCCACCTCTCCAGCTTGGAGGTAGCACTGCCCAGGCAATGTCTTCCTGCGAGGTTGGGAGGTGCAACCGCCCCAGCCAGGAGGTGCAACCGCCTGGGCTGTGGGGTTGGGAGGTGCAACCGCCCCAACCAGGAGGTGCAACCGCCTGGGCTGTGGGGTTGGGAGGTGCAACCGCCCCAGCCAGGAGGTGCAACCGCCAGGGCTGCGAGGCTGGGAGGTGCAACCGCCCCAGCCAAGAGGTTGCACCGCCAGAGCTCAAGTTCCGAGCTCTGCCAGGCGATGCATTCACCAAGCTCAGTCTTCGAGCTTTGGCAGAGAGGTGCATCAGCCTGAGCTCAGTCTCGAGCTCTGCCAGGTGACGCATTCACCAAGCTCAGTCTTCGAGCTCTGGCAGAGAGGTGGATCAGCCTGAGCTCAGCTTGGAGCTCTGCCAGGTGATGCAACCACCGAGCTCTGTTTTGAGCTCTGCCAGGTGATGCAATCACCAAGCTCAGTCTTCGAGCTCTGCCAGGTGATGCAACCATCGAGCTCAGTCTTCGAGCTCTGGCAGAGAGAAGCAATCGGCAGAGCTCAGTCTTCGAGCTCTGCCAGGCGGTGCCACCTCTCCAGTCGAGAGGTGCAACCGCCTGATCCCAGAATTCTGGGATTTGATCGATTTGATCGTTTTGAGCTCGAATTTTGAATTGGGTTGGGGCCTATAAATACCCCACCCATTCAGCACTGAAAAGAAAAAGAACTGACCCGAAATCTTGATCTTTTCAGTGGTTCTTAGAGCTCAAAACTGCTAGTTTTCCTCCTCCTTCTATTCTTCAAGTTTGAGTTGTAAAGAGAGGAGAGAAAACATCTGTAAAGGTTGTCTCCTAAGCCTGTCAAAAGGAGAGAAATTGTAAGAGGGAAGTTTGGCCTTCGCCCATTGAAGGAAGGCACCTAGTTGACGTCGGCAACCTCATCGGTGGAGGAAGCCAAAAGTGGAGTAGGTCAAGGCTGACCGAACCACTCTAAATCTCTGGTTTGCGTTTATTTTCGAGCACTTTATCATTACTGCAAACCTCCCTCATCACTACTGCTCTCTGCGCTTTCACGAACAAGTTCTAAGTGCTGTTCTTCCAAATCTGCATTCAGACGTAAACTCGTATTTTCATACATTACAGTTTACGTTTACGCTTGATTCTGCAGAACTGTTTTCCGTGCTTTTACGAACGAGCTTCTTTGCAGTTTACGCTTACATTTTAATCCTATTAATAACTGCAATCTGTCCTCTACGATTTTACGAACGAGTTTCAACATTTAGACGTAAAACTGCATTCAGACGTAAATCGGCTTTCCTCGCTCAATCATCAGATTTCAGTTCACGTTTTCAACTGCATACTGCCTTCTGCGAGTATACAAACGAGTTTCAAAGTTTAGACGTAAATCTGCGTCTAGACGTAAAACTGCGTTTAGACGTAAATCTGCGTTTAGACGTAAAACTGCGTTTAGACGTAAAACTGCGTTTAGACGTAAATCTGCGTTTAGACGTAAAACTGCGTTTAGACGTAAAACTGCGTTTAGACGTAAATCTGCGTTTAGACGTAAATCTGCATTTAGACGTAAATCTGAGTTTAGACGCAAAACTGCGCTTAGACGCAAAACTGCGCTTAGACGCAAAACTGCGCTTAAACGCAATCTGCGCTTAGACGCAAACTGCACTTAGATACAAAATGAGAATTTGCTTTTGCATCATAATAGTTTTTGAACGAACGCAGCTTTTGGTTTTTAAATTATTATAAGATTTCCGCTGCACTAATTCACCCCCCCCCCTCTTAGTGCTCTTGATCCTAACAGGACCCATGGAACAACATGATCCTACTCTTGCCTCTGCAAGAGTTCATGTCCTTGACCTCTGTCCAAGAAAAGCATTGTGCCTCCGCTCCATGTTCTATCTTCTATGCTGGCTCCCTTCATACGGCTTGGGTACTTCGCCAAGTTACACCCAAGTTGCTCCGCTCCTTGTTTTGCATTGAGTTGATGGTGGCCCTCACGCCCACTATTCCACGGGTCAACCCTCCCTTAAGTCGAATCTTCATATCAACTCCAAGTGTGCTTACCTTTGTGTTGCTTTGGGTCGCTCCCCCACTTGATCTTGTAATACATTCACCAATGCATTCTCTCGAGTGAGATCAGGCGACGACTCCTCGTCGCTTGTTCAGTCCATTGAGCTTCGTGGAGTTGTTGTTTGTTGAGGTACTCCTCCTCAACATATGAGGTCCGTCCCATATGATTCTCCCTTTGGAGAGCCGGGACTTATCCCTCCTAGATAACTGTCCTATTGGAGCAACATCTCTCTTCATTTCGGAGACCATCATCCCCTTGGACTACTCCGATTTGCTGAACAAACTATGCATTGTTCTGCCTCCTGCAAACACACTTACTAGATTGCGACTCCACGTCAATACAGCCCCCGTTGCACCACTCGAGGCCTAGTAACATGCTGAACTCGTTGCACACTTAAGCCTCCTACGAACGTATCTTTCATAAGCCGAAGAGAAAGTTTCAATGCTCCATGGTGCCGAGTTTCGGTTGCCTTGGGATGGCTGCGAACATTCCATCGTCCGCATACAAGCCCATGTATGAGTACCGAATTCTTTGAGTTAGCAATTCCCCTCACCTCTGTTAGCTTTGCACAATTCTTATGGTCGCTGAGCAACTCATTCCACCTTGTATGGTCTCATCCTTTACCAAGTGCCTCGCTTGCCTTGAGTACCATCAAGTATAGTTGTCAACGTTGAGCCATAGCTCAAACTCACCCATCCCAACCTTTGTGTGCTCCACATTCTTCCAAGCTTACTTGTTCTCGTGGTGCCTCTTGCGCGAAGGGTTGGCTATTCCTCTGAATGCCAATCTCAGATGCTCGCTCGTCCGAGCGACTCCTTTTCCCTATAACTCCATGCCCGTTTTGCCCCAAACGGTCGCTCGTGTGCTGACTGCCCTCAACGCAGCCCCGCTAGGTCCCTCACGTTTGCATGCTAAGTGTTTCTATGAGTGCTTGTCCCACTCTGATACCATCTGTCATGGACTTAGCTAGATTTGCCTAAGTCGTGTGGCACCCTTGCGTGTCCGTCCGCAAAGGTCAGCCTCCCCGAAGCCTCCCATGGTCCCTTAGGACCTATGAAAGAGAAAACGGGTTAGAGAGAATGCCTCACATGGGATCCACAAGCAAACATTCCAAGAAACACTTCATAGACAATGCAAATTACAAACAAACTTTACAAGCTCTGAACAGTTGTACAACAAAGGATAAAATTGTTCACTATAGATTGAAAATCTCTCACAAGTGTCCACATGACACAACTTTTATTTACAAGCCTAAAGCTACCATCAAACCAAACTAAAATGAGACTATTAAGCATTCGACCGTCTCTCTACACGCTGTACAAAGCATGAACATACCAAAAGACACGGACATACATAAGTATTACATCCAACATCCTATTTCGAAGTTTGTCCATGATAGTGTGTTATGTTTTTGGAAGACTTTTGTCTTCAAAATCGTTGACACAAAAGGTGAGAGAGGGCAGCAATAGCAAGTTGGCCAATGGCTGCTTGTAGCTTTGGCCGAGGCTTGGACACATGCATGCAGGTGGCCAGCAGGCAATAGCCGGTCGCCTACAGCTAGCAGCATGCAAGCTGCAGGTAGGCAACCATAGGGGCAACTACGCCTATGGGCGTTGTGCCCACGGGCCAAGGCACTCTTAGGGGCAACGACGCCTATGGGCGTTACGCTTGCAAGCAGAGGCGTCGCGGGGGCAACTACGCCTACGGGCGTTGTGCCCGCGGGGACAACGATGCCTGCGGGAGCTGCACTTGTGAGCAGAGCCACCTGTAGGGGCGAGAGTGCTTGCATGGGCGCCTACTCGCGGGCACACCACCCTCGGGCGAGCCTCCCATGGCCTGGGGCGGCGCCCCCTCCCCTCGGCGCAATGGTCGTCATCGGCAAGGTGGTGGCGGTCACACCGTAGAATGCAGGGGAGAAAGAGGAGTAGGGTTTTTTGGCAAAATATAATTTTGCGCCTTAAAATTTCATAAATTTCGAGTTTTGTTTTTTTTGTACAAATTACCAAAGTACCCCTCATAATTCAGACAATTCCCTACATGCCCCCGATTTCAGAAAATATTAATTAATTAAAAGTTTAATTGATTATTATTAGTATTATTATTATTATTATTATTATTATTATTATTATCTAGTAGTCCTACATGATGATGATGTATACATATGATGTATGATATGTGGATGGATGATTATGGACCGTGTGATGTGTGTACATGTGATGTGATTATTATTATTATTAGGGCCTACGAGCCTCTATTTTATTTCTCATTTATTGTCGGGCTTGCATGCCTATGATTAAGTTGTAATCACACAAATAGGCATAGCGGGAGTATGGAAGCGATAGTAGGACCCACTGTTAGGATCGAATCGGCACTAAGAGGGGGGGTGAATTAGTGCAGCGGATAAAACACGTCGGTTTTAAAAATCTTCGTATGATAAAAACTGATTTTAGAAATGTGAGTTTAACTTGAAAGCATACGGAAGAGTATAATAAGAAGGTAAAGAAAGTAAGGTAGTTTGCAAGGGAGATAAACAACAAAACATAAATGCATATTATTTTATAGTGGTTCGGTCGTTGTGACCTACATCCACTCCAATGATTCCTCTTCTATTGAGGCCACCGGCATCCACTAACGATCTTCTTTCAATTGGGCGAAGATCAACTACTCTTTTACACCTTCTCCTTTACATATGTTTAGGAGACAATCTTTACACCCCTTTTTTATAAGGTTTCCCTCACACACCTCCCTTAGAACTCTCTCTAAGCTTTAGGAGGAGGGAACTCAACTTTCTAATAGGGTTTACAATTTTAGCATTACATGCTCAATTTTCTTACTACTCTATGCAGGAATAGTTGGGGTATTTATAGACTCCAAATGACTTCAAAACTTGAAGCCAAAATTTAAATCCCCGAGATTTCAGGGTACGAGTGGTACCACTGCCTACACTGGGCAGTACCACCACCTAACACAATCTCGGAGATTGTGCCATGACAGTTTCACTTGTTGGGTTATTGTTTGAGCCTTTTCACTTGGCCCAATATAACCCAAACTTAGGCCCAATTGGCCCCTAATTGAGTTGGCCCAATCCCAACTCAATTATGTACTAATTACGAATTTTAAGGTATACACTAAGTTAAATTAGTTGGGTAAGTCTAGGTTTCTTCCGACGAGCTTCCGGCGATCTTTAGCGAACTTCTGATGATCTCTCGGTAATGTTCCAACGGACTCCCAGCAAGCTCCTAGACTTCACGACGATCTTCTTGGCGAGTTCCAACGAGCTTATGATAGAACCCTTGTGGATTCTAAGCTTGGGGTTGATCTCTTTAGGGATTAGCCTCATTGGAACTCTATAGGGGTTCCTTCCTCCAGGTTGCTGCTCAAAGGCTGTTAAAAAGATTCATCTATTCATTGAGAAAAGAGGATGAATACATGACTATTTATAGGACTTATAAACCTCAACTCCTAATAGGACTCCTACTTAAGGCTCCTACTTCTAACCAACTACTAATAGGACTCCTACTTCTAACCAACTCCTAATGCTTCTCTAAGAAGCAACCTCCAAACTAATCCTAACCTTAGCGGGCCTCTTTACCTCTTTAATAGGGGTCGGCTAGGTAGGTTTTATATGAATGCCCCTTTTAGTGAAACTTAATTAGGACTCTCCTAGCTAGAGTCCTAACAGACCCGCTCTCTTCAAATCAGCCTTGTCCTCGAGGCTGACGATCCATGAGTTCTGGGAATTTGATCTTCAAGTCATCATAGTTATCATAAGTGGCATCCTCTGTTGGTAGGTTTACCCAATGTATTAGCACTTCAGTAGTAGGCCATCGTTGTCGAGTCACGATCCGTCAATCAATAATGGCACTCGGTTAGGTCTGGTGTTCTCCTTGGGTAGTCATATTTGGTAGATGACTTTGGGTTGTCTAGTTTTGTCTCATCTTGAGCTTTAAACACTACACATGGAAGACTAGATGGATTCGAGAGTTGGCGGGTAAGTCTAATTTGTATGCTACTGCTCCGATATGCTCTAAAATTTGATAGAGTCCATAAAACTGAGGTGAAAGCTTCATAGATGCTCTGGTCTAGATTGATGTTTGCTTGTATGGCTGGAGCCGTAGGAAGACCCAATCTCCTATTAAAAATTCTCTTTCACCTTTATGTTGATTATATTGGTGTTTCATCCTTGCTTGAGCTATAGTGAGATTATATTTTATCAACTTCAGTATTTTGTCTCTGTCTTGTAGTTCCTTGTCTACTTGTTCTACTTTAGAGGTGCCTAACATATATTTTGGGATCACATGGGGAGGTCGGCCATACATAGCCTCATACAAAGTATATTTGGTGGCTAAATGATATGTTGTTTTATACCACCACTCGGCCCAAGGAAGCCACTTTGTTCTCTCTTTTGGCCGATCACTAGTGAAGCATCTTAGGTATGTCTCCAAGCACCTGTTCACCACTTTAGTCTGGCTGTCGGTTTGTGGGTGATACGCTATACTCAATTTCAATTTAGTGCCATGCATCTGGAATAACTCTATCCAAAATCAGCTTATGAAGACCCTATCACGATCACTTACAATAGATCTCGGCATCCCATGTAATTTTACAATATTCTCTATAAAGATTCGAGCAATACTAGAAGTAGTGTAGGGATTATAAATAGTGCAAAAGTAAGCATACTTTGTAAGGCGATCAACCACGACAAGAATTGTACCTTTTCCTTGTGACGAGGGAAGCCCTTCGATGAAGTCCATTGATATATTAGTATATATGAGTCCAGGAAGGGTAGAGGTTGTAGCTTTCTAGAACTTGCCACTGTCTCACCTTTATGTCATTGACATACATCACATTGTGTCACAAATTTAGCAATAATATTTTTCATCCCTATCTAATAAAAATTTTACGTAATTCTCTTATAGGTTCTAAGGAACTTGGAGTGCTCGACTGTAGGTGTGGAATGCATCTCTTGAAGGATGGTCTTTATACAAGTAGAATTTAGCACAACCACAATGCATCCCTTATAGCATAATTCTTTTGAGTCCCAACTGTAATGAGTCACGGAGCTTGGTGCTTCCTCCAAATTTTTTATGATTTTACTGGTCTCCGGATCTTCTTGCCATTCCCTCTTAATATCCTTAAGGGAGTCACTGGTCGGAAGTGAAACGATCGAAAATTCAGCTTGCTCGGGTAGCCGCGAAAGCGCATCTACAACAACATTCTCTTTCCCATTTTTGTAAGTTATTTCATAATCATATCTAAGAAGCTTTGTTACCCATTTTTGCTGCTCGAGAGAAGATATCTTCTGCTCCAAGAAATATTTTAGGCTTTTATGGTCAGTCTTGATTTGAAAGCGTTGCCCGATCATGTACGGTCTCCATTTGGTCACTACATGCATAATTGCAAACATCTCCTTGTCGTAAATAGTCATCTTGAGATAGAAAGGAGATAATGCCTTACTAGTATAAGCGAGGGGGTGACCATCTTGCATTAGTACAGCACTAATTTTGACTCCGAAGGCATCAACTTCAATAACAAAAGTCTTGCCGAAGTCGGGTAGCGCTAGTATGGGCGTTGTTGTCATTGCGGCTTTAAGTTTGTCGAAGGTGGTGGTGGCTTTGTCCGACCATTGGAAAGCATCTTTTTTTAGCAAGGAAGAAAGGGATGCACTGATCTTTCTATAGTTTTTCACGAACTTGCGGTAGTAGCTTGTTAAACCGAGAAAGCCACGTAGCGATTTTATGTTCCTCGGGGTCGGCCAATTTTGTATTGCTTTAATTTTGGAGGGGTCCACTACCACACATTCCTTTGATATGATATGCACAAGATATTCTACCGTCTGTTGAAGAAATCTACACTTCAATTTTTTGATAAAACGAACATATTCTCGCAAAATCGTCAAAAAAATTCGTAAGTACTGAAAATGACTTTCAAGAGTAGGGCTATAAATAAGGATATCGTTGAATAAAACCAGCATAAACCTACAAAGATAATTCCAAAAAATATCATTCATAAGGCTTTGGAAGGTGGAAGGAGTATTGGTGAGACCAAAGGGTATTACTAAAAATTTGTAGTGGTCGTTATGTGTTCGAAAGGCGGTTTTTGGTATGTCTTCTTCACACACTCGTATTTGATGAAACTCAGATTGAAGGTCTAGCTTTGTGAAGACTCGTGCTCCCTTTAATTCATCAAGTAATTCATCTACTACTGGAATAGGGTATTTGTCCTTGATGGTTATACCATTGAGAGCTCGGTAATCAACGCACATTTGCCATGTTCCGTCCTTCTTTTGTACGAGGAGCACCGGTGAAGAGTATGGGCTGCAACTTGACCGAATAACTCCTGTTTTAAGCATATATTTTACAATTATTTCTATTTTATCCTTCTAAAGATGTGGATACTGATATGACTAAGTATTTGCTAGAGGTTTGCCCAGAAGAATTGGTATACAATGATCGTGCCGACAAATAGGAGGTAGGTTACGCGGTTTGTCAAATATATCTGAAAATTTAGCAAGCAAAGGAAGTAGGTTTGGATCTTCAAATTATGTTGGTTCTCCCTTAGTTTGCTGCTCAAGTTATACTAAAAAGCCGCTGCATGCTTTGTGCAAAACCTTCTCTATTCGTTGTGTGCAAATCGTCGTTACGTTGCTCCCACGTTTTCCATGCTGTATCACCTATTTCCCCTTACTATAAAATTTCATAATTAGTTTCAAAATTTTTTAAGAAACATCACCTAATATCATCAGCCATTCAATGTCGAGCATGGCCTCATAATCATCAAAAGGGAGGAGGAAGAAATATGCAATTATCTCTTGGTCCTACAGCAATAGTTTCACCCGAGGGCCCCTATGATCACACTTCAAAATTCATCCGTCGGTGACCTTAACATCAAACCTACTGCAATTCTTGATAGGTAAGGCCATCCAGACAGCAATCTTGCTGTTCATAAAATTATTAGTGCTCCCGATGTCAATAAGAACGGTGATAGGTTGTTACTTCAGAACTCCTCCCACTTTCATCATTTGTGGGTTTGCGTAACTGGCAAGAGCATGCATCGTAATATCAACTGGCTACTGTTCTTCATCCGCAACCTCTTCCTCATGCTCCTGGACCTCCTCCTCCATGTCTTCAAGAGGTTCAATTTGTAGGAGGTGGCCCCTTTTGCAGTGATGATCGCGGTTCCACGGCTCGTCGCAATGCCAACAAAGACCCTTTGCTGACTAATCATGTAATTCTTCACTTGTCAATTGTTTTGGTAGCAAAGGACGGCTGGGAGCAAAAGTAGGTTTATATGCCACAGGCTTAGGAGAGGTTCTTATCCTCCAAGCATCTTGGTTGAGCCGTTCTTCTTGTAATCGAGTGAAACAAATTGCAGTTGTCACGGTACGGGGTTGCCGCGCCTTCACCTCCCCTTTTATCTCTGGCTTGAGTCCTTCGATGAATGTTCCTAACAATTGATGGTCAGTCCAATCATGAGCAAGGTAGGATAGCTTCTCAAACCTAGTTTGGTACTCTTGAATTATAGAGGTTTGTCGAATCTTTGCGAGTTGGCCATCGATATTTTCATACTTCATAGGTCCAAAACGATTCAGCAGTGCATTCTTAAATTGATTCCACGTTGGAGCCCCATGATTGTATTCCAGCCAATTGTACCATTGAATAGCATCTCATTCATGGTAGATGACATCAATTTCCACCATAGCATCATCCGACGTTCGGTAGTAGTGAAAGTAACGTTCAGCGTGCGAAATCCACCTCGTTGGGTCTCCTTCTTCTCATCACGGGAAGTCCACCCTCTTACGTGGCTGAAGCATGTCCGAGGACTATCCCTCCTTCTCTAGATGCCTCTTTGAACTCTCTCCTCACTGAAATTTGGTTGGACTCTATGGGTGTCCAATTCTGAATTCTGCAAACAAAGTGCATAATTTATCCTCCAAGCGCGATTCAAGCTGCGATTCAATCCGAGATTCCAATACTTCAAATTTGGCATCAATTGGATCTTGAGAAGCCATAGAATATGACTGTAGATTAGAGATGTCCCAGTCTTTTTTTCTGTTGATGGGTTAATGGCATAGGGTGGTGGAAGGTTCGGAAAAATTGAGGATCACAGAAAGGTACTGCAACAGATTTTTATGTCTAAAGTATAGCAGTTTGGATGTAAAAGGTCAGTAGTTTATATTGAGAATTTTTTGACGAAACTAAAGGGAAATCCGCTGTTAGGAAGTGTCAAAGTTTTCATAAAAAATTTATAGAGATTTGGATAGAAAAAATGCAGTAGCAAGATCAAACAAACTATGCTATGCGATTGGAATTCTGTAGTGCATCTTTCATCATAGAGATGAAAACTTTACGATAAAAAGTTTATGCAGCAATATTGGAACAATTTTTTTTTTTGGATTTTTGAATGAGGATAACTAAATTGCAGCACCAGTAATGTAGGAAACCAGAACCTATTGCAATTCATAGGGAGATCAAAGGATGATCTGCGGTGGTGGAGATGACGACGGAATTCAGCGATGATCTTTTAAACAATTGTGGGAATTGCTTTGGGTGGCTGTGGAGGGCTGATGGATGGCTATGGAAGGGCTGTGAGATGCCAAAAATGTTACTTGGATACCAAGTGATAGAACCTTTGTAGATTCTAAGCTTGGGGTTGATCTCTTTTGGGGATCGACCTCCTTGGAACTCTATAGGGGTTCCTTCATCCAGGTTGCTGCTCAAAGGCTACTAAAAAGAATTATCTATTCATTGAGAAAAAATAATGAATACATGACTATTTATAGGGTTTCTATACCCCAACTCCTAATAGGACTTCTACTCAAGACTCCTACTTTTAACCAACTCCTAATGCTTCTCTAAGAAGCAACCTCCAAACTAATCCTAACCTTAGCCGGCCTCTTCACCTCTTTAATAGGGGTCGATTAGGTAAGTTTTACATGAATACCCCTTTTAATGAAACTCAATTAGGACTCTCCTAGCTAGAGTCCTACTAGCTTCTTTGGCAAGCTCCTGGACTTCTCGGTCAATTCCGGCAGAACTTCCGACGAACATTCGGATTTTCGACGAACTCTCGAACTCCCAAAGAAGTCTTGTTCTTGACTTCAGGACTTTATTTTGCTTTATACCTTGATCGCTATCGTAGTTAATCTGTAACTCCAATTTCCTTGGCGTAATTTTTGCTCTTCTTGGCCCGATGCCCGAACCCATGGCTCGAAGCCTTCTGTCGATACGTCGACCAATCCTTCGGCATGACGTCCAATCTTCTGACATGTTCTACTCCGGCCCAACATAATTCTTTATGCTTTTAATTGTCTTTCGTTGATTGAAGCTTTCTATGTCACTTTAAACGTAGATCAAATCATAAACACAATTAATTGGTTTCATCATCAAAATCCGAGATTCAACACCCATGAGGTTGAGACGGATGATCGCGATGCATGGAGAAGCGTCGAGATGCCAATGGAACCGATGAGGACGAGATGGAGGATCACAAAGCATGGAGATGTACCACTGCACACATAGATCTAGATGTGAGTTATTAAGCCTACTAACAAGGGCCTGATTATATTAGGCTATGTGTTAGGACTCTAGCTAGGAGAGTCCTAATTGAGAGGGACATTCATGTAAAACCTACCTAAGCTGACCCCTATTAAAGAGGTGAAGTGGCCGGCTAGGGTCAGGAGGTTATTTCTTAGAGAAGAATAAGGAGTTGTAAAGGAATAGGAGTCTTGAGTAGGAGTCCTATTAGGAGTTGGTTAGAAGTAGGAGTCTTAAGTAGGAGTCCTATTAGGAGTTGGTTAGAAGTAGGAGTCTTAAGTAAGAGTCCTATTAGGAGTTAGGGTTTAGAAGCCCTATAAATAGTCATGTATTCCACCTCTTTTCATAAGTAATAGATGAATATTTTCTGCAGCCTTTGAGCAGCAACTTAGAGGGAGGAACCCCTATAGAGTTCCAAGGAGGCCGATCCCCTAAAGAGATCAACCCCAAGTTTAGAATCTGTAAGGGTTCTAACACCTGATATCAGAGCAGCATTCTTGGCGTCTCGCTGCCCTTCCATAGCCATCCATCAACCCTCCACAACCGCCCAAAGCAATTCCCATAATTGCTTAAGAGATCGTTGCCAAATTCCGCCGTCATCTCCACCACCACGGATCATCCTTTGATCTCCCCGTGAATTGCAACAGGTTCTGGTTTTCTACCTTACTGCTGCTGCAATTTAATTATCCTTATTTGAAAATAAAAAAAAAATTATTCCTATATTGCTACATAAACTTTTCGTCATAAAGTTTTCATCTCTACGACGAAAGATACATTGCAGAATTCCAACAGTATAGCACCGTCTATTTGATCTTGTTACTCTATTTTTTCTATCCAAATCTCTACAAAATTTTTATGATATCTTTAACATTTCCTAACAGCAGATTTCATTTGGTTTTGCCAAAAAATTCTCAATATAAACCATTAATATTTTACGTCTAATCTGCTATACTTGAAATCTGCACTGTAAAATTTCAGCCGCATAGTATTGTTTTTTTGATCTTGATACTATGTTATTTCTATCCAAATCTCTACAAAATTTTTATGATAGCTTTGACACTTCCTAACAGTGGATTTCCCTTTGGTTTCATTAAAAAATTCTCAATATAAACCACTGATCTTTTACGTCCAATCTGCTATACTTAAAAATCTGTGCGGCAGAAAGTTTCAGGTGCATATTGTTGCCTTAACCCATCTATTTACAATCTTTTTTGAATGAAATTTCTTATACACTTCATAGATCATCTTGACTTCCATCTATGATTGATCTATTAAGAAATTTATCTCTAAAAATGATTTTGTGTTGCTGCAAATTTTCGTCATATCCCGCTGAAATTTCTCGACGAGAATTCTGCAATCGTAACTTGCACTAATTTTCTTGCTGTTATACTGCCGAAATTTTCTTGATTAAATTAGATATCCTTGCTGTCATATAAACTGTGATTTTGCTATCAATTTCCTCCTCAATTCTCTCAAGTTTTTGGTGGAAATTACGTCAAGAAACCGTTGTTTCTTCGACGATAATTCTACTCTTACAAGACAGCATATACTTGCTGCAACTTCCACTTATTTCTATCAAACCTTTGCTACCATCTAACATAGATCCAAAACTTTCATCTATAGCCCTAAAACTCCACTAAACCACACCCTCAAACTGCACCCAAAATAGCCACAAAACAAGCATAAACCGTAGCCTACATCCACCAATCCACCAACCATTTCGACGATCACTTCTCTTAACCAATACATGCCTTTAACCCGACAACAGAAGAGAGATGTTAACATCACAGATTTGGCGGCATATACTATGGCATCTGAAGAGGTAATCAATGATAAATTCAAAGCCTTCGAGGCACGAATGGAGGATAAGATTCGGACGCTCTTTACCGAACTCAGATTGGGCTGACCACTAAGCCCGAAGAAATCACATCAAGGAGAGAGCTTTGCCCAATTGAACCAAGCCTAAAGATATGACTTCTAAAAGAGGGGAAGCTCTCTGACCAACCCCAGCTATCCTTGCATGAGAGTGGATTTCCCTAGATGGGAAGAAGGAGACCCGATTGGTTGGATCTCGCGCGCAGAGCGATATTTTCGGTACCACAAAACCACTGATGCATCTATGGTGAAAATTGTAGCTATACATCTTGAAGGGGATGCTAAACAGTGGTTTGACTGGTTTGAACATACTTATGGAGTCCTTTCATGGCAACAATTCAAAGAAGGACTGCTGATCCACTTTAGACCAACCGATTACGAGAATATTGACGGACAACTAGCAAAGATCCGACAAACCTCCACCATTTAGGAGTATCAAACCAGGTTTGAAAGGTTATCTAATCAAACTCATGATTGGTCTCAAAAATAGCTATTGAGGACCTTTATTGAGGGCTTGAAGCCGGAGATCCGAGGAGAAGTTAAAGCACGACAACCGTACACGCTTATGGCAGCCATCTCTTTCGCACGACATCAAGAGGAGCAATTGAACCATGAAGCTCGAAGGACTAGGGTCACTTCTTAACCAGCAATATTAAAGCCCTCAACCCCCCCTACTGTTGACCAAGTCCCTACACCAAAGAGGTTAACAAGAGAAGAGCTTCGGGAGCGATATGCGAAGGGGTTATGTTGGTATTGTGATAAGCCGTGGAGCCGTAAGCATCGCTGTAGTAAAGGGAGACTTCTTATGATTGAACCAATAGAAGAAGAGGTCATTGAATATCTAGAAGAGAGCCTTGAATATGAAGAAGAAGATGCAGAAGAAGAGCCATAACCGACCGATGTTACGGTACATATAATAGCCGACTACTTAAACCCGCAAACGATGAAAGTTGGAGGCCTTCTCAAACAACAACCGATCACTGTTCTCATCGACACGGGCAATACTAATAACTTTCTAAATAGTAAGGTTACTATCCAGATGGCCTTACCTATCGAGAATTGCAATAGGTTTGATGTTAAAGTCATCGATGGATGGATTTTGAAGTATGATTGTAGGCGCCCGCAAGTGAAACTGTTGCTGATCATGAGGCCTTACCAAGAGATAATTGCATATTTCTTCCTTCTCCCTCTTGATGATCATGAGGCCATGCTCAAAATTAAATGGTCAATGACATTAGGTGATGTTTCTTGGAATTTTATGCAACTAATTATGAAATTTTACAGTAAGGAGAAACAGGTGATACTGAATGGGAAATGTAAGGGCGACATAACGACGATTTGCACACAACAAATGAAGGAGGTTTTGCATAAAGCATGTAGCGGCTTTTTGGTACAACTTGAGCAGCAAACTAAGGGAGAGCCAATACAATTTGAAGATCCTGTTGAATCTCGGATTTTGATGATGAAGTCAATTGTCATTTGTTGTCTAACCTATATGTTGAGATAAGTGTGCAGGATTAACTACGATGAAAGTAAGACATGCAGCAGGAGTTGCGCCGGAGTCATGACAATGATCACGTTGGGAGTTCGAGAGCTCGACGGAAGTTCGGACAGTCGTCGGAGGTTCTGCGGGAACAAATCCGAGAAGTCCATAAGCTTGCCAAAGAAGCTCGTCGGAACTCACTAAGTGTATCGTCGCAAGTCCAGGAGTTTGCCGGAAGTCCGCAGGAGCATCACCGAGGGTTCATCGGATGATCGACGGAAGTTCGCTGGAAGAAGCGATTGACGCACCGGAGCAAGCTACAGTAAATGTCTAAGGAATAATCATAGTTAGCACATTGATTAAGTTGGAAATGGGAGGTGATCCCATTAACTTAATCTTGGGGCAATTGGGCCCCTGAAAAACCCAAATCGGGCCGAATCGATCAACCCATTCGGACCCTGATTTCTGCCAAGCGGTTGAACCACCGAAGGCAGGAGGTTGCACCGCCTGGGCTCAGTCTTCGAGCGAGACTAGGAGGTGCAACCACCCCAGCCAGGCGGTGGCACCGCCTGGGGCTCAGTCTCCGAGCGAGACTGGGCGGTGCAACCTCCCCTGACAGGAGGTGGCACCGCTTGAGCTCAGTCTTCGAGCTCTGCTAGGCGGTGCAACCGCCTCAGTCAGGAGGTGCAACCGCTTGAACTCAGTCTTCGAGCTCTGGCAGGAGGTGCAACCGCCCCTGATAGGAGGTGGCATTGCCCAGAGGCTCAGTCTTCGAGCTTTGCCAAGCGGTGCAACTGCTCCAGTCCGGAGGTGCAACCGCCTAATCCCGGAATTCCGGGAATTGATAGTTTTGAGCTCCAAATTTGAACTGGGTTGGGGCCTATAAATACCCCACCCATTCAGCACTGAAAGGTAGCAACTTACACTCGAAATCTTGATCTCTTTATGTGATTCTTAGAGCTCAAAATTGTTGTAAAGACCAAAAGTTCTCCTCCCTCTGTTCTTCAAAGTTTTGAGTTGTAAAGAGAGGAGAGAAAATTTCTGTAAGGGTTGTCTCCTAAGCTCGTCAAAAGGAGTGAAACTATAAAAGGGTGGTTGGCCTTCGCCTATTGAAGGAAGGCCTCTAGTTGACGTCGGTGACCTCGTCGGTGGAGGAAGCCAAAAGTGGAGTAGGTCAAGATTGACCGAACCACTCTAAATCTCGGTTTGCATTTACTTTGAGCATTTTATCTTTACTGCAAACCTCCTAAATAGCTACTGCCTTCTGCGCTTTTACAAACGAGTTTCTAAGTTCAGAGCTTTCCGAATCTGCGTTTAGACGTAAATTGGCTTTTTCGTACGATCATTACATTTCAGTTTACGTTTACATTTTGATTTCAATCATAACTGCAAACTGCCTTCTGCACATTTATAAAACATATCTAAAAGTTCAGTATCTTCAAAATTGGCATTTAGACGTAAACCTGTTTTATCGTACGAACGTCGCATTTCAGTTTGCGCTTGCATTCTGATTTTTATCATAAACTGCAAACTGCCTTCGTAGATTTACTTTAATGTCATCTCGCTTAATCTTAAGTTAAAGTAATCTTAGAATCAGCTTTTACATCTAAATCATTTTTATCAAACGAACGCAGCTTTCGGTTTTAATCGTAGAAAGTTTTCCGCTGCACTAATTCACCCCCCCCTCTTAGTGCTCTCAATCCTAACAATTGGTATCAGAGCGGGGTTAACTCTCAAACGGATTAAAACCCAAGAGAGATGGCTTACACCGGAAACCAAGAGGGTCATTCTATTACACGTCCACCCATGTTCAATGGGACGGACTACACCTATTGGAAGACCCGAATGAGGATCTTTCTTATTTCTATGGATTTTGACTTTTGAATCTTGTCGAAAATGGTTTTTCGAAGTCTTCTCTTCCAATGATCGATTGGAATGATTTGGAGAAGAAGGCTTTCGCTCTTAATGCAAAGGCTATGAATGCCTTATTTTGTGCACTTGATACAAACGAGTTTAATCGTGTTTCGATTTGTGAAACCGCATTTGATATTTGGCACACACTCGAAGTGACTCATGAAGGCACAAGTAGAGTGAAAGAGTCAAAAATCAATCATTTGTTACACTCTTTTGAACTTTTCCGGATGAAACCGAGTGAGACTATTGGCGACATGTTTACCCGTTTCACAGATGTCGTCAACGGTCTAAAAGGACTCGGAAAAAGTTTTTCGGATTTTGAGCTCGTAAATAAGATTCTAAGATCCTTTCCTAAAAGTTGGGATCCTAAAGTCATTGCTATTCAAGAGGCGAAAGATCTAAACAACTTCCCTCTTGAACAACTAATTGAGTCATTAATGACCTACGAGATGACTTGCAAAGCTCATGAAGAGGAAGAAGACATCCTTCCAAAGAACAGGAAGGATATGACACTTAGAACTTCAGAAGACCACTTGAGAGAAAACTCAAGTGATGAGGACTGTGACGATGACTTAGCACTTCTAACAAGAAAATTTTAAAAATTCATTAAAAGAAACAAGTTTAAGAATGACACAAAAAACAAACTTGAACCCAAAAAGGACCAAGTCATTTGCTATGAGTGCAAAAAGCCGGGACACTACAACAAAAAACCCAATGTTTCATATTTTAAAGTCTTTGGGTGTAAGTGTTTTATCTTGAATGAAAAGGATAACTTAGGAAAATTTGATGCTAAATCCGATGAAGGAATCTTTCTTGGTTATTCTTTGGTTTTTAAAGCCTTTCGTATCTTCAATAAAAGAACTTTAATTATTGAAGAATCCATTCATGTTGTTTTCAAAGAGATTTCCGAAATCAGGAAAAATGATTTTGATGATGATGTTAATTTTGATTCCTTGAATTTAAATGAAACCCCATCTCCAACTAGCAACTTGAATGCATCCACTTCTGAAACATCCTTACCCAAGGATTGGAAGTATGTAGATGCTCATCCTAAGGAGCTAATCTTAGGAGACACATCAAAGGGGGTGCAAACACGATCCTCTCTTAAAAATTTTTGTGCCAACACCGCTTTTCTCTCCCAAATTGAACCCAAATGCGTTGACGAAGCCATGAAAGATGATTCATGGATTATCTCAATGCAAGATGAATTAAATCAATTTGAGAGAAATGAGGCGTGGAAGCTTGTTTCTAGGCCAAATGACCATTTAGTTATTTGTACTAAATGGGTCTTTAGAAACAAGCAAGATGAAAATGGTATCGTGGTTAGAAACAAGGCTAGACTAGTGGCCAAAGGTTTCAACCAAGAAGAAGGTATCGATTACGAAGAAACCTTCGCTCTTGTGGCTTGATTAGAAGCCATAAGGATGCTCCTTGCCTACGCTAGTAGTAATAATTTTAAGCTATTTCAAATGGATGTTAAAAGCGCTTTTCTTAATGGTTTTATTTCTGAAGAAGTCTATGTTGAACAACCTCCTGGATTTGAAAATAATAGCCTCCCTAATCATGTGTTTAGATTAACTAAAGCTCTCTATGGTTTAAAACAAGCTCCGAGGGCTTGGTATGAGAGACTTAGTTCTTTCCTTATTGAAAATAATTTTATAAAAGACAAGGTTGATACTACATTATTCATCAAGAAATTTGAAAATAATTTTCTCATTGTTCAAATTTATGTTGATGATATTATCTTTGGTTCCACGAATGAATCTCTTTGTGAATCTTTTGTTAAAACTATGAGTCTTGAATTTGAAATGAGTTTAATGGGAGAGTTAACATTCTTCTTAGGTTTACAAATCAAACAACTAAGCAATGACATCTTTATTAGTCAAACTAAATATGCTATAAATTTATGAAAAAAGTTTAATATGAATAACTCAAAAGCTATTAATACTCCTATGAGCACCTCCACTAAGTTAGAAATTGATGAAAGTGGAGAAAGCTTTAATCAAAAAACTTATAGGGGTATGATAGGAAGTTTACTTTACCTCACTGCAACTAGACCAGACATCATGTTCAGTGTAGGATTTTGTGCTAGATTTCAATCAAACCCTAAGATATCTCATCTCAAAGCAGTTAAAAGAATACTTAGATATCTTAATGGTACCACAAATCTAGGATTATGGTACCCAAAATCAAAGAATTTTAAGTTAATTGCTTATGCTGATGCGGACTTTGCTGGCTGTAAACTAGATAGAAAAAATACATCAGGATCATGTCAATTTTTAGGACATGCCCTTGTTTCCTGATCATCTAAGAAACAAAACTCGGTTGCACTATCAACAATCGAAGCTGAATATATTGTAGCAAGTGCATGCTGTGCACAAGTTGTATGGATGAAAAACACCTTAGAAGATTACAAAGTTAATCTTAAAAATATTCCCATTAAATGTGATAACACAAGTGCAATATGCTTGACTAAGAATCCTATACAACACTCAAGAACAAAACACATTGATATTAGACATCACTTTATACGAGATCATGTCACTAATTATGACGTAACCATAGAGTTCATTGATACTAAACATCAACTAGCTGACATTTTTACAAAACCTCTAAGTGAAGAACAATTTGATTTCATAAGAAGAGAATTAGGAATGTTGATGTGTCCGAATACATAAACTAGTTAAAATTATTTTTCGAACTTTATTGAATGATCAAATCACTTGATTGTCATTACATGCATAAATAACATGTTGGAAATTATGTGTTGAAAACAAAAATGTTTTGTCTTCATTTGAAAATCTACAGCATAGTCTTATCCGAATGCATGAAAGAGTTCATTTCATTTTCAGATTCGCTTAATAATTGGAATGCTAAAAATCAGATTTTAACTTTTTCTGAAATGGATTTGATGAAATGATTCCTGCTTATGAATTCCATGGATGATAGTATTTTTACTTGCAAAAAGCTGTTTCACACACATATCTTGACTCAAAGTAAACTCGCAAATCGCTGGTATCACAAATGGCTTTCCTCCTTCATGCAAAAAGATTATAACAAAGGAAGAAGTATTCAAAGCAATCTACGAATCATGCTTTCCTTTATATGCTTAATTTCCTATCATTTACTATTGGAAATAATATGAATCAAGTAAAGGCATGAAACAATCATCGCACTTATGCTCAAAATTTGCTTATATTGTTCTCCTGGTATCACATCTACCATGCTTTTTGTTGATGACAAAGGGAGAGAAATATATGAATTGATGCTATAAACACTAATGCTATGATTATGCCATGCCTGCATCATCAAGAGATATATGAACAGATGCCATATATGAACAGAAATGCAACACTTGCTAAAATATTTGAAATGTGTACATCATATAATGATATCAAAATCTTACTTCACAGCTTTACATGTTGATATGATGAATTGCTTCAATTACCATCATTCAAAATTGTTATGTAAGATTTGAAAATGAATGTCAAGCCTTGACATCATCTTCAGAGATGTCACTTGAATTCTTAGGTCTTGAATTCAAGAATGACTTATCTCAAGTATGGCATGTAGACAGGGGGAGTTAAGGTTAACTCCATTATCAATTGATTGTCATCATAAAAAAGGGGGAGATTGTTGAATCTCGGATTTTGATGATGAAGTCAATTGTCATTTGTTGTCTAACCTATATGTTGAGATAAGTGTGCAAGATTAACTACGATGAAAGTAAGACATGCAGCAGGAGTTGCGCCGGAGTCATGACAATGATCACATTGGGAGTTCGAGAGCTCAACGGAAGTTCGGACAGTCGTCGGAGGTTCTGCGGGAACAAATCCGAGAAGTCCATAAGCTTGCCAAAGAAGCTCGTCGGAACTCGCCAAGTGTATCGTCGTAAGTCCAGGAGTTTGCCGGAAGTCCGCAGGAGCATCACCGAGGGTTCATCGGATGATCGACGGAAGTTCGCCGGAAGAAGCGATTGACGCACCGGAGCAAGCTGCAGTAAATGTCTAAGGAATAATCGTAGTTAGCACATTGATTAAGTTGGAAATGGGAGCTGATCCCATTAACTTAATCTTGGGGCAATTGGGCCCCTGAAAAACCCAAATCGGGCCTTATGGATCAACCCATTCGGACCCTGATTTCTGCCAGGCGGTTGAATCGCCCAAGGTAGGAGGTTGCACTGCCTGGGCTCAGTCTCCGAGCGAGACTGGGAGGTGCAACCTCCCCAGCCAGGCGGTGGCAGCGTTTGGGGCTTAGTCTCCGAGCGAGACTGGGTGGTGCAACCTCCCCAAACAGGAGGTGGCACCGCCTGAGCTCAGTCTTCGAGCTCTGCCAAGCGGTGCAACTGCCTCAGTTAGGAGGTGCAACCGCCTGAGCTCAGTCTTCGAGCTCTGGCAGGAGGTGCAACCGCCCCTGACAGGAGGTGGCACCGCCCAAAGGCTCAGTCTTCGAGCTCTACTAGGCGGTGCAACCGCTCCAGTCAGGAGGTGCAACCGCCTGATTCCGGAATTCCGGGAATTGACAGTTTTGAGCTCCAAATTTGAACTGGGTAGGGGCTTATAAATACCCCACCCATTTAGCACTGAAAGGTAGCAACTTACACTCGAAATCTTGATCTCTTTCTGTGATTCTTAGAGCTCAAAATTGTTGTAAAGACCAAAAGTTCTCCTCCCTCTGTTCTTCAAAGCTTTGAGTTGTAAAGAGAGGAGAGAAAATTTCTGTAAGGGTTGTCTCCTAAGCCCGTCAAAAGGAGTGAAACTATAAAAGGGTGGTTGGCCTTCACCTATTGAAGGAAGGCCTCTAGTTGACGTCGGTGACCTCGTCGGTGGAGGAAGCCAAAAGTGGAGTAGGTTAAGCTTGACCGAACCACTCTAAATCTCGGTTTGCATTTACTTTGGGCATTTTATCTTTACTGCAAACCTCCTAAATAGCTACTGCCTTCTGCGCTTTTATGAACGAGTTTCTAAGTTCAGAGCTTTCCGAATCTGCGTTTAGACGTAAATCGACTTTTTCGTACGATCATTACATTTCAGTTTACGTTTACGTTTTGATTTCAATCATAACTGCAAACTGCCTTCTGCACATTTATAAAACATATCTCAAAGTTCAGTATCTTCAAAATTGGCATTTAGACGTAAACCGGTTTTATCATACGAACGTCGCATTTCAGTTTGCGATTGCATTCTGATTTTCATTATAAACTGCAAACTGCCTTCGTAGATTTACTTTAACATCATCTCGCTTAATCTTAAGTTAAAGTAATCTTAGAATCAGCTTTTACATCTAAATCGTTTTTATCAAACGAACGTAGCTTTCGGTTTTAATCATAGAAAGTTTTCCGCGGCACTAATTCACCCCCCCCCCCCTCTTAGTGCTCTCGATCCTAACAGATCCAAACTTACTTCCTTTGCTTGCTAAATTTTCAGATATATTTGACGAACCGTACAACCTACCTCTTACCCGTCGGTATGATCATTATATAATGATTCCTTCAGGCAAACCTCCAGCAAATACTCGGCCATATCAATATCTATATCTCCAAAAGGATGAAATAGAAAGGATTGTAAAAGAGATGCTCGAAACATGAGTTATTTGACCAAGTTGCAAACTCTATTCTTCACCGGTGCTACTTGTACGCAAGAAGAACGGAACATGGCGAATATGCGTTGATTACCGAGCTCTCAATGGCATAACCATCAAGGACAAATACCTTATTCTAATAGCAGATGAATTGCTAGATGATAGGGAGCACAAATCTTCATAAAGCTGGACCTTTGATCCGGGTATCATCAAATACGAGTGTGCGAAGAAGACATACCGAAAACCACCTTTTGAACACACAACAACCACTACGAATTTTTGCTTTCTTCAATAGAAGGTGGAATATCTTAGGCATATCATATCAGAGGAAGGTGTGACAGTAGACCCCTTTAAAATTGGAGCAATGCAAAACTGGCCGACCCCGAGAAACATAAAATTGCTACATGGCTTTCTGGGTTTAACAGGCTACTATCATAAGTTCGTGAAAAACTATGGAAAGATCAGTGCACTACTTACTTTCTTACTAGAAAAAGATGTCTTCCAATGCTTGGACAGAGCCTCCGCTGCCTTCGACAAACTTAAGGCAGCCATGACGACGACGCCGGTGCTAACACTACTAGATTTCAACCGACCCTTCATTATTGAGGCTGACGCATCTGGAGTCGGAATTGGAGCCATTCTCATGCAAGATGGTCGACCACTCACATACACTAGCAAGGCATTATCTCCCTCCCATCAAAACAAGTGAACATATGATAAGGAGATGCTCGCCATTGTGCGCGCAGCAACGAGGTGGAGACCCAACTTGATTGGTCGACGATTTCAAATTAAAACCGACCATAAAAGCCTCAAGTACTTTTTGGAGCGAAAGATATCATCCCCTGAGCAGCAAAAATGGGTAACAAAACTTCTTGGATTTGATTATGAAATAACTTACAAAAAGTGGAAAGAGAATATTGTTGCAGATGCGCTTTCGCAACTACCTGAGCAAGCTGAATTTTTGGTCGTTTTACTTCCAACCAACGACTTTGTTAAGGATATTAAGATGGAATGGTAAGAAGATTCAGAGACTAGTAAGATTATAAAAAAATTAGAGGAAGCACTAAGCCCCATGGCTCATTACAATTGGGACTCAAAAGAATTACACTATAAGGGACGCATTGTGCTTATGATAAATTATACTTGCATCTTCACGAGCAGATTTTGGACAAAGTTATTCCATATGCAGGGTACTAAATTGAAAAGGAGTATGACATATCACCCACAAACCGACGGCCAAACGGAAGTTGTAAATAGGTGCTTGGAGACAGCCCAAAGCCACCCACCAAATATGACTACCCAAGGAGAACTTCAGACTCAGCCAAGTGCCATTATTGATCGATTGATCTTGACTCGACGACGACGATCTACTACTGAATTGCTAATACAGTGGGCAAACCTACTAACAGAAGATGCCACTTGGGAGAACTATGATGACTTGAAGATCAAATTCCCAAAATTCATGAATCGTCAGCCTCGAGGACAAGGCTGATTTGAAGAGGGCGGGTTTGTTAGGACTCTAGCTAGGAGAGTCCTAATTGAGAGGGATATTTATGTAAAACCTACCTAAGCTGACTCCTATTAAAGAGGTGAAGTGGCCGGCTAGGGTTAGGAGGTTATTTCTTAGAGAAGAATAAGGAGTTGTAAAGGAATATGAGTCTTGAGTAGGAGTCATATTAGGAGTTGGTTAGAAGTAGGAGTCTTAAGTAGGAGTCCTATTAGGAGTTGGTTAGAAGTAGGAGTCTTAAGTAAGAGTCATATTAGGAGTTAGGGTTTAGAAGCCCTATAAATAGTCATGTATTCCACCTCTTTTCATATGCAATAGATGAATCTTTTCTGCAGCCTTTGAGCAGCAACTTGGAGGGAGGAACCCCTATAGAGTTCCAAGGAGGCCGATCCCCTAAAGAGATCAACCCCAAGTTTAGAATCTGTAAGGGTTCTAACACTATGGTCCATGATCATCTGGTGTAATTGCTCATGTGATGTGTGATTGCTTGTACACCTATTTTATATATATATATATATATATATATATATATATATATATATATATATATATATATATATATATATATATATATATTTGTATGTGATGTAGATATATATTAAATATGTATGTGTGTGACATATCATATTAGGAGACCAAATCAAAATCCCTTCTCTCAATAATATTAAGTTGGTAAATGTGAGGTAACTAGATTGATCCACGTGGCCTTCCATCGTTACAGGTAGGGACCAAATCTCAATGTAGGTTGAGTTGGTCGAGTCCTTTGAGGCTCACCTATATCGCAATTCGTATCTTTCTTACGATATAGAGATATCACTAGTGACCTAAGGACATGGTATGCTTGGTCGAGTCCCTTGAGGGTATATCATTGAATCATACTCATATTATAACGATGGTGTTGACTTAACCAAACATCATAGTTAGTCGAGTCTCTCGAGACCATAGTGGTTTGGAGGCCGAACAAGACGAGAATCATAAGAAGTTATAATCGGCAAGAGTTGCCTACCTTTTAGGCTTAGTATGATTGGTCGAGTCCCTCGAGGTTACACTAAGACGCTGATTGGATCACGATCCCCACTAGAAGTCTACCGAAGACTTCCGTTTCACGTGCTGAGGGTGTCACGTGACTCATTAGAAAAATAGTGGGAGTAGATTAAGATTAAAGTCCATATCTTATTTGTTTATTATTCTACAAAATCTACATGTTATTTATTCTGCTGCACCTTTATTTTAAAAAAAATGTCACTTTCAAATCCCTTACATGGCATACTTGATGTAACTACCTCATTGGTCTAAATTATATGGATTGGCTCCGTAACTTGAGAATTGTTCTTACAGTGGAGAAAATCATGTATGTCCTTAATACAGTAATACCTACGCCCGAAGAAGGGGCAAGCGAGGATGAGATCACTCGCTACGTGAAGTATATACATGACTCCTGAGTTATAGAGATAATATAAAAAAATGAATACTAGATCCATTCTCCTACATGTCCGCATAGGAACAAGAAGGACTCAAAGATATAAGATATCCAAGAGTCTCTTCCACGCTAGGATGATTAAGGGGACATCAGTTCAGAACCATGTCCTAAAGATGATAGAGTAGATAGAAAAACTCACAGGTCTAGGAATGGTCCTAAAAGATAACCTGTGTGGATCTTGTGTTTTAGTCCCTATTAGATTCCTTTTCACAGTTTATAATGAATTTTAATATGAACAAGCTTGAGGTGATTCTCTCTAAGCTCTTCAATATGTTGAGGGAGGTAGATAGCACTATTAAGAAAGAGAAGCCAGTTCTCTATACTAGTGAGATCAAATAGAAAAGAAAGGCAGAAAAGTCTCTTAAGAAGGGCAAGGGCAAGGGCAGACTAGGTAAAGCAAATATTGCTAAGAAAGATCCGACAAAGGACAAAGGCTAGTACTTCCACTATGACAAATATGTGCACTAGAAGAGGAACTATAAAGAGTATATTTTAGAGAGGGTGAAACAAAAGCTTGGAGAAGCTTCAGGTATATTCATGATCAATCTCCATTTGTCAGACTCTTATGATAACACATGGGTATTTGATACCAGTCGTGCTTATCACATTTGTAATTTATTGTAGGTTCTGATAGGTTTTGGCGAGATGGACCTCAAGATGGGCAATCGAGCAAAAGTTGTTGTAGTAGCTATTAGCGAGGTCACCTTACATCCGCTTGGTGGAGCTATTATTGTATTAGATATATGCTATTTTGTTCTTTCTATTATCAAAAATATTATTTCCATTTGAAATTTGATGGTTAGTGGATATAAATTAGTTTTTGAGAATAATATTGTTTAATAATATTAGATAATGAGATTATCACAAGAGGAATATTGCATAATGGTTTATTTATACTAGACACTACTCCACATATCATGAATGTAAGTGTGTCCAAGAGGAAACAAGATGAGGTGAACAATGTATACCTATGACATTGTAGGCTGGGTCACATCCATGAGGGAAGGATTCAAAAGTTACTAAAGGATGGATATCTAGATTCATTTGACTATGAGTCATATGTAACTTACGAGCCTTGCTTTCGTGGAAAACTGACCAACTCTCCTTTTCCTGGAACTAGAGATAGAGCCATTGAGTTGTTGGAACTCATACGTAGTGATGTATGTGGACCCATGTCAACTCATGCCATACTTCATTACTTTTATTGATGATTTCTCAAGGTATGGACATGTGTACTTGATGAAGTACAAGTCCGAGGCCTTTGAGAAATTTAGAAGGTATAAGAATGAAGTAGAGAACCAGATTGGAAAGAGTATCAAGGCTCATCGATCGAATTGAGGAGATGAGTACTTGAGTACATAGTTCACCCAATTCTTTAAGGACATAGGATTATATCCCAATGGATACCTCCTTATAAGGCTCAACTCAATAGTGTATCTGAAAGGAGGAATCATATATTGTTAGACATGGTGCGGTCCATGATGAGCTTCACTGACCTACCCATCTCATTATTGGGATACGCCCTATAGACCGCAGCTTACCTTCTGAATAGTATTCCAACTGTTGAATCTCGGATTTTGATGATGAAATCAATTGTAAATTATTTGATCTAATCTATATGTTAAGAAAAGCATGCAGGATTAACTACGATAGTGGTAAGACATAAAATAAATGTTATGCCAGAGTCAAAATTGAGACTTTGTTGGGAGTTCAAGAGTTCGTCGGAAGTTCGAACGTTCATCGAAAGTTATGCTAGAACTGACCGAGAAGTCCAAGAGCTTGCCAAAGAAGCCGATCGGAACTCACCAAGAAGATTATCGTAAAGTCCAAGAGCTTGTCGGGAGTCCGCCGGAACATTACCGAGAGATCATCAGAAGTTCGTCGGAAGCTCGCCGGAAGAACAATTAATATACCATAACAAGAATGCTTTGTTAAATGTCTTAATTATTATAGTTAGAACTTAAGTTGAGTTAGGATTCAAAGGTAATCCCACTAACTCAATTAAGGATCAATTGGGCCCTTAATAGGGTTGAATTGGGCCGGTTGAAATAGCCCATTCAGCACCTGAAGTCATGGCCGGCGGTGGCATTGCCTGGTGACCCAGTCTCCCAAGTGGTCTGGGCGGTGGTACCGTTGGCAGTTAATGCTGCCAGTGGTGGTCCCGCCCCTATCAGGCGGTGGTACTGCTAGAGCTCGGTCTCCGAGCTCTGTTAGGCGGTGGTACCGCCTAGTGTTAGAGTGTCAAGCAGTGGTATCGCCTAGTACTGGCGGTACACCGAAAATCCAAGATGAGACACTTTTTGGCTCTAATTTTGAAGCTATTAGAGCCTATAAATACCCCACCCTTTTCTGTATGAACGGGTAACAAAAGTGCAACAAAAAATGTAATAAATTAAGTGTTGGGGTGTTAAAAGTATTGTAAAATTGAGAAGAGACCTCTTTATCCCTCTCTTAGCTTTGTAATCATCCAAGAAAGAGGAGTGATGCTTGTAAGGGTTATCTCCTAAACCCGTAAAAAGGAAAAAACATTGTAAAGAGGTGGTTGATCTTCGCCTATCGAAGGATGACCATTAGTGGATGCCGGTGACCTCAACGGAGGAGGAATCAGAAGTGGATGTAGGTCACAACTACCGAACCACTATAAATTCCGATGTGTTCTCTCCTTACTGCAAATTCTCTTTACTGCATTCAACTTTACTACATTACAAACTGCCCAAACTTTTCTTCTCTACTTATTCAAAGTGAAATAAATGATTTAAGTCGAAATCGGTTTTTATCGTACGAAGGCTTTTGAATCAACATAATTTTTTCGCTGTACTAATTCACCCCCTCCCCCCTTTTAGTACCGCTCTTGATCCTAACAATTGGTATTAGAGCAAGGTCACTCTCATTTAGTTTGAAACCCAAGAGATGGTATTTGCTGGCAACCAAGAGGGTCATTCAATTACACATCCACCCATGTTCAATGGGACATATTACACATATTGGAAGACTAGAATGAGGATCTTTATAATTTCAATAGATTTTGAGTTATGGAACCTTGTAGAAAATGACTTTCAAAAGTCTTCTCTTCAAATTAGTGATTGGAATGAGTTAGAGAAGAAGACTTTCGCTTTAAATGCCAAAACTATGAATGCCTTGTTTTGCACTTTAGATTAAAAACGAGTTCAATCGAGTGTCTATTTGTGAAATGGCTTTTGATATTTGGCAAACACTCGAAATCACTCACGAAGGCACTAGTAGAGTAAAGGAGTCAAAGATAAATCTTTTAGTTCATACTTATGAATTATTTGGGATGAAGCCAAGTGAGACTATTATCGACATGTACACCTATTTTACGGATGTCGTCAATAGTTTAAAAGCTCTTAGTAAATGTTTTTCAAACTTTAAACTGTTAGGATCCAGAGTGGCACTAAGATGGGGGGGTGAATTAGTATAGTGAAAAACTTTCCAGATTAAACCTGATTCCGAAAAATATTCGTTTTGATTCAATCCGTTTTGGAGAGAAATTGAACTTGAAAGCTTTCATAAAAGTGCAAAGAGAAGATTAAGGAGGTTTGCAGTAATATAAATTGCATAAATGAAAAGCAAACTAAAATTTAGAGTGGTTCGGTCATTGTGACCTACATCCACTTTCGAATTCCTCCTCTGTCGAGGTCAACGGCATCCACTAATAGCCTTCCTTCAATAGGCGAAGACCAATCACCTCTTTATAGTACTTTCTCCTTTTCACGGGTTTAGGAGAGAACCCTTACATATCTCATACCTCTCTTGAATGATCTCAACACTTAGAAAGAGAGGACTCTAGCACTTTTACAACTCTTTAACACTTCAAAGATTCAAGATTATGCCAATACTTTCGTGCCCTTTCATGCAGAAAAGGGTGGGATATTTATAGGCCCTATTGGCTTCAAAATTGAAGCCAAAAAGCATTATATCCTTGGATTTTGGAGTACTGGCGGTACCACCACCATTATTGGGCGGTACTACCGCTTGTAGTATGACACTAGGGGCTACCACCACCTGATAGGTGCGGTACCACCACTAGCAGCATTAATTGCTAGTGGTACCACTGCCCAGTCTTGGCAGTACCACCACCCAGACCACCTAGGAGACTGGGTCTCCCAAGCGGTGCCATTGCTTGGCTTAGTTTCAGGGGCTAAATGGGCTGTTTAATCTGGCCCAATTCAGCCCTATTAAGGGTCTAGTTGGCCCTTAACTAAGTTAGTGGGATTACCTCCCAATCCTAACTCAATTTACGGATTAACTACAATAATTAGGACAATTGATAAAGCATCTTGTTCTGGTATGTCAATTGCTCTTCCAACGAGCTTCCAGCGATCTTCCAGTGAACTTCCGACGAACTGCCAGCAATGTTCCGACGGACTCCCAACAAGCTCCTAAACTTTACGACGATCTTCTTAGCGAGTTCCAATAAGCTTCTTTGGCAAGCTCCTGGACTTCTCGGTTAGTTCCGGTAGAACTTCCGATGAATGTTCGGACTTCCGACGAACTCTTGAACTCCCAACGAGATCTCGATCTTTACTTTGGCACAACACCTGCTTTTTGTCTTACTACTATCGTAGTTAACCCTGCACACTTTTCTCAACATATAGATTAGATCTAATAATTTACAATTGATTTCATCATCAAAATCCAAGATTCAACAATTTCCCTCTTTTTGATGATGACAATCAATTGATGACGGAGTTATCCTTAACTCCCCCTATCTATATGCCATACTTTGAGAAAAGATATTTTTAAATTCAAGACCTTTGAATTCAAGTATCAAACTGATAAGTTAAGTTCATTTAAACTTATCAACATGCACATCATGATTCCTATCGTGATTAACATTCTCAAAATACGATGCCATGTATTTATCAATACAAATGATGTCAAGGCATGATATCCATTTTCAAGTCTAATGATAGACAATCATCATTTTCAAGTATGATACGTATTTCAAATATGAAACATTTCAAGATGACAAAGATAGCAATCCATCATTCCATGGCAAGATATCAATTGTAAAATAGCAAGCTAAACTCAAGATAATTTATCATAATGAAAGACATTTATCTATAATGCATATGAAGTACATTTTGATATGTTTCAAGCATTTGCAATGTGTTACAATTTATATGACGATTCCAATTATATTTCAAGCATACCAAAAAAAATACAAGTGTTTATGATAAGCATTTACGATAAGATACATTGCATTCATCTACAATGCCAATTTGTCATCAATTTACCACATTTTGGTATTATTTATCCCCCTTTGTCATCAACAAAAAGGAGAACAATTTAACAATACAAGTGTGGTAAAAAAAATTCAAGTATCAAACTAATTTATCCAATCGATATTGTATCGTTGCATGGTAACATTCACAAATTCTCAACATCAAAATTTATCAACATTAAAGTGATAGATTCCATCAATTTCTCCCCCTTAAGGAGATGAAAGAAAGTAAGGAGGAAATCCATTAAGAACCAAATTTGTGAAATGATTTGAACTAAGTCAAAAATAAGTTCCATTAAATCATACTTCAATTTTGACAAAAAGAAGGGATTCATGAAAAAGGATCAAAATATTCATGTGAAATCAAATTGTCATTCTTGCAAGTGATCATCTCGTACTTAAAAATTCATAAAACTTCTTCTTTCATGAGAAGAGTAAGGAAGAATTTATGTGAAAGAAGCATCATATGAAAGAGAATTTTCATGAATAAACTTTCATAAATCAAATCCATTTCTCATTAAAAATTTGATACTTAGTAGATTCATATTTCGGATTTCATGAAAGCCTTATTTATGAAATAGTTTCATGAGAGTTTTAAAGAATCGAGAAAGTTTGGAAAAGATAAACATCAAATTCATGCATTTGGACAATTTAACATTCCTAACTCCCTTCTAATAAAATTAAATTATTCTTTCACTTAAAGGTTTTTTTAAAGATGTCAGCTAATTGATGTTTCATATCAAGAAACTCTAGGATTACATTATAATTATTGACATGATCTCGTATAAAGTGATGCCCAATGTCAATATGTTTAGTTCTAGAGTATTGAATAGGATTTTTTATTAAGTATATTACACTTGTATTATCACATTTTATAGGAATATTCTTAAGGTAAATTTTATAATCTTCTAATATATTTTTCATCTATACAACTTGTGCACAACATGCACTAGCTGCAATGTATTCAGCTTCGGTTGTGGATAATGCAACCGAGTTCTGTTTCTTAGAAGACCAAGAGACAAGTGTGTGTTCTAAAATTTGACATGTTCCAGATGTACTTTTTCTATCTAATCTATATCCAGCAAAATCCACATCAGCATAAGTAATTCATTTAAAGTTTTCAGATTTTGGATACCATAGTCCTAGATTTGTGATTTCTTTAAGATATCTAAGTATTCTTTTGACTACTTTAAGATGAGATAGTTTAGGATTAGATTGAAACCTAGCATAAAGTCCTATGCTAAACATGATGTCCGGTCTAGTTGCGATGAGGTATAGTAAACTATCTATCATACCCCTATAAGCTTTTTGATTAAAGCTTTCTCCACTTTCGTCAATGTATAACTTAGTGGAGGTACTCATAGGAGTGTTGATCGCTTTTGAACTATCCATATTAAATCATTTTAGCAAGTCTAATACATATTTTGTTTTGTTGAATCTCGTATTTTGATGATGAAACTACTTGATATATGTTTATGATTTAATCTGCGTTTTGAGTGACACAGGATGCCTCGACCAGGATGAGACAATTAAAGCAGGAAAATCATGTTGGGCCGGAGGAACATGTCAGAAGATTGGACGTCGGGCCGGTGGATCGGTCGACGTATCGATAGAAGGCTTCGGGCTGTGGATTCGGGTATCGGGCCAAGGAGAGCGGATATTGTGCCAAGGACATCGGAGTTGCGGAGACAACTGGCCGATTGGGCAATAGGCTGCAAGAGAGGACGATGTGCCGAAGAATCGGACGAAGCGTCGAGAGACCAATGACATGCCGGACAACGTGATTAATGCTTAGTATTAATTGTCTCGATCAAAGTTTTTATTTTACATGTGCAGGATTAACTACGATGAAAGTAAGACATGTAGCTGAAGTTGCGCTGGAGTCAAGACTATGATCACGTTGGGAGTTCGAGAGTTCGACGGAAGTTCAGACGGTCGTCGGAGGTTTTGCGGGAACAAATCCGAGAAGTCCATAAGCTTGCCAAAGAAGCTCGTCGGAACTCGCTAAGATCAAATCATGAAGTCTAGGAGCTTGCCGGGAGTCCGTAGAATGGTTTCCGAGAGTTTATCGGAAGACCGCCGGAAGTTCACCGGAAGCTCGCCGGAAGAAGTCTTGACTTGCGGGCTTTGGTAATAGCTTAAGAAATGTCTTTAAATTCGTAGTTAGCACGTTAATTAGGGTTAGGATTAGGTGTTAATCTTATAACCCAGTTAGGGGTCAATTGGGCCCGAATTTGGACTAGTTTGGGCCAAGTTTGGAGCCCAACCAATGATCTGAAATAGTGCCAAGAGGTGCAACCGCCCAGGCCAGGAGGTAGCACCGCCTGAGCTAAGTCTCCCAGCGAGGCTGGGCGGTGCAACCGTCCCAGCCAGGAGGTGCAACCGCCTGGGCTCAGTCTCCAAGCGAGACTGGGCGGTGCAACCTCTCTTGACAGGAGGTGGCACCGCCTGAGCTCAGTCTTTGAGCTCTGCCAGGCGGTGCAACCTCCCCAGTCAGGCGGTGCAACCGCCTAAGCTCGGTCTTCGAGCTCTAGCAGAGAGGTGCAACCGCCCCTAACAGAGGTGGCACTGCCCAGAGGCTTAGTCTTCGAGCTCTGCCAGGCGGTGCAACCTCCCCAGTCAGGAGGTGCAACCGCCTGATCCCGGAATTCCGGGAATTGACAGATTTGAGCTCCAAATTTGAACTGGGTTGGGGCCTATAAATACCCCACCCATTCAGCACTGAAAGCACAGAACACACACTCGAAATCTTGCTGTCTTTCTGTGGTTCTTAGAGCTCAAAACTGCTTGTTCTCCTCTTTCTGTTCTTCAAAGTTTGAGTTGTAAAGAGAGGAGAGAAAACTTGTGTAAGGGTTGTCTCCTAAGCCCGTCAAAAGGAGTGAATATGTAAGAGGGTGGTTGGCCTTCGCCTATTGAAGGAAGGCCTCTAGTTGACGTCGGTGACCTTGTCGGTGGAGGAAGCCAAAAGTGGAGTAGGTCAAGATTGACCGAACCACTCTAAATCTTGGTTTGCATTTCGTTTGAGCATTTTACCTTCACTGCAAACTTCTCAATAGCTTACTGCCCTCTGCGATTTTACGAACAAGCTTCAAGGTTCAGACGTAAATCTGCGTTTAGACGTAAATCTGCTTTTTCGTATGATCATCATATTGCAGATTACGTTTACGTTTTGAGCTTTACCATAACTGCACACTGCCTTTATACTTCTGCTTAAACTGCGTCTTATCTAATCAAGTGATTTATGAATCAGCATTTAGACGTAAATCAGTTTCTTCGTACGAATGTCGGATTTCAATTTGCGCCGATATTCTGGTTTTCATCATAGCTGCAAACTGCCTGCATAGTTTGACTTTAACCTTGCTTAGTATCAACTTTCATACAGAAGTTGTTTTTATCGTTCGAACGCAGCTTTCGATTTTAATCGCAGAAAGTTTTCCGCTGCACTAATTCACCCCCCCCTCTTAGTGCTCTCGATCCTAACATGTTTGGCTAATAAAAATACCATCATTAAGTTGTTTAATTTGTAAGCCTAAAAAGAAGGTTAGTTCCCCCATCAAACTCATTTCAAATTCTAGACTCATACTCTTTACGAACGAATCACATAAGGATTCATTACTAGATCCAAAAATAATATCATCAACATAAATTTGAACAATAAAAAAATTATTTTCAAAATTTTTAATAAATAATGTGGTATCGACCTTGCCTTTAAAGAAATTATTTTGAATAAGAAATGAGCTAAGTCTCTCATACCAAGCCCTTGGGGGTTGTTTCAATCCATAGAGAGCTTTAGTCAATTTAAACATATGATTAGGAAAATTATCATTCTCAAATCTGGGAGGTTGTTTAACATAAACTTCTTCGAAAATAAAGCCATTAAGAAAAGCACTTTTAACATCCATTTGAAACAACTTAAAATTATTACTACTAGCATAGGCAAGGAGCATCCTTATGGCTTCTAATCCTATCATAGGAGCGAATGTTTCTTCATAATCAATACCTTCTTCTTGGTTGAAACCCTTGGCCATCAATCTAGCATTGTTTCTAACCATGATACCAAATTCATCTTGCTTGTTTCTAAAGACCCATTTAGTTCCAATAACTAAATGGTCATTTGGCCTCAGAATAAGCTTTCACACCTCATTTCTCTCAAATTGATTCAACTCTTCTTGCATTACGATAAGCCATGAATCATCTTTTAAGACATCGTCAATGCATTTTTATTCAATTTGGGAGAGAAAAGCGGTGTTGGCACAAAAATTCTTAAGAGAAGAACAAGTTTGAACCTCTTTTGATGTGTCTCCTATGATTAGCTCCTTAAGATGAGCATCTACATACTTTCATTCCTTGGGTAACGATGTTTCGAAAGAAGATGCATCAAAGTTACTAGATGGAGAAAGGGTTTCATTTAAATTCAAAGCATCAAAATTAAGATCATCATCAAGATCATTTTTCTTAACTCCGAAAACTTCATTGAATAGATTCTTCTATAACCAAAGTTCTTTTGTTAAAAATATGAAATGCTTTAGAAATAAAAGAATAGCTAAGAAAAATTCCTTCATCAGATTTTGCATCAAACATTCCTAAGGCATCTTTTTCATTCAAGATAAAACATTTACACTTGAAAACTTTAAAATATGAAACATTGGATTTCTTGTTGTTCCACAACTCATAAGGAGTTTTGGAGAGTAATGGTCTTACTAGAACCCTATTCATGACATAGTATGCCGTATTTATGGCTTTGGCCCAAAAATATTTGGGAAGGCTATGTTTGTTTAACATGGTTCTAGCCATTTCTTGTAAGTTTCTATTTTTTCTTTCTACTACTCTATTTTGTTGAGGATTTCTTGGAGTAGCGAAATTGTGATTGTATCCATTAAATTCATAAGATTCTTGGAAATCACGATTTTGAAATTCACCACCGTGATCACTTCGAATTGATGAAATCATAAAACCTTTTCCATTTTGAACAAGTTTACAAAACTTAGAAAAATGCCTAAAGCAATCACTTTTGTATGCCAAAAAGTAAGTCCAAGTGTATTTACTATAATCATCCACGATGACAAAGGCGTATTTGCTACCTCCTAGGCTTGATGTAGCATTTGGTCCAAACAAGTCCATATGGATCAATTACAATGGTCTAGACATGCTTATTTGGTTCTTTGGTTTGAAACTACCTTTTATTTATTTTCCTAGTTGACATGCATCACACACATTGTCTTTAACGAATTTTATGTGAGGAATTCCTCTTACATGTTCTTTAGATGAGATTTGAGATATTAGTTTCATGCTAGCATGACCTAATATCCTATGCCAAAGCCAAGCGTCATCATTCAAAATCAAAAAACATATTTCATTACAAAGATTATCAATGTCGATAGTATATACATTAGTTTGTTTTAGGGCAATCATAGATGTGTTTTTGTGTGGTTTTTCAATAATGCAAGCATTGGATTCAAATCTAATGATGTATCCTTTCTCACACAATTGACTAATGCTCAAAAGGTTATGCTTTAAGCTATCAACCAATAACACATCTTCAATAAAGAAATTGAATTTGTTACCTATGGTTCCTTTGCCAATGATTTTACCATAATTGTTGTCTCCGAAGGTTACATATCTTTCGTCTAGGTTAGTGAGCTTAGAGAATTGAGATGGATCTCTAGATATATGCCTTGAGCATCCACTATCAAGGTACCATCTCTTGCTCCTAGCTTGTGATGGTAAACTTTTCTACAAAAAAGAATGATTTTTAGGTACCCATTTGACCTTGGGTGCCTAAGAAATCGATCAGTTTAACTTATCATTTTGCATGGAGTTCTTTATGATTCCTTTAGGAATCTAAATCAAATTGTGTGGACTACACTTCTTAAATGGACATTGATAAGCAACATGTCTAAATTTGTAACAAAAGTTATATTTGTTTTAGGGTGAAACATGCAAAGTAAGGCCTTTAATAAATGTGGTTGGATTTTGGTGAGAGCTACTTACAAATCTGATTCCGCCATTTCTATGAACATGACCCTTGTTGGCAAGGATCATGTTTAAGGACTTGATACCAACCTTAAACTTTTCTAAGGTTTCTTTGAGTAGCAAGTTTTCCTTTCTAAGTGTTTCTACTTCATGACATTTTGTGCAGGGAGCTAAACTATCATCATGCTCAATTTTTAGTCTATCAAAGTCATTAAAAAGAGAAGTATGCTCCTTTTCAAAGAGTTATACTTTTTACTCAAGGTTCTATATTCATCAAACAATTCATGAAAAGCACTTAAAAGCTCATTGAAAGATAAATTTGTGTCTAATGATCTTGTTACCTTATCTCCAATAGCCATTAGTGTATAGTGAGCAACTTGCTCGGTGTTGGTTGGCTCCTCTTCTTTTGATGCACTTTAGTCGTCCAATGTTGCTTTAAGAGCCTTCTTCTTCTTTGGTTGCTTCTTTTTTGCTAGGGGACATTCACTCTTGTAATATCCTAGCTTCTTGTATTCGTAGCATATTACTTGATCTTTTTCATGTTCAAATTTACTTTTAGTGTCATTTTTAAATTTATTCATTTTTATGAATTTTTTGAACTTTCTTGTCAAGAGTGCCAAATCATCATCAAAGTCCTCGTCACTTGAATTTTCTTTCAAGTGGTCTTCTTGAGTTCTTAGTGTCATATCCTTCCTATTTTTTGAAAGATTATTCTCAAGCTCTTCATGAGCATTACAAGTCATCTCATAGATCATTAGTGACCCGATTAATTCTTCGAGAGAAAAGTTATTTAAGTCCTTGGCCTCTTGAATGACCGTTATTTTAGGGTCCCAACTCTTTGAAAGAGATTTTAAAATTTTATTAACAAGTTCAAAATCCAAGAAACTTTTACCAAGTCTTTTTAGACCATTGACGACATCCATAAATTGGGTATACATGTCTCCAATGGTCTCACTCAATTTCATTTGAAACAACATACAAGTATGCACTAAAAGATTAATTTTTGACCCCTTCACTCTACTAGTGCCTTTATGAGTCACTTCGAGTGTGTGCAAAATATCAAAAGCCATTTTTTAAATAGGCATACGATTGAACTCATTTTTATCTAAAGCACAAAATAAGACATTCATAACCTTGGCATTTAAAGCGAAAGTCTTCTTCTCTAACTCATTCCATCGTTCATTGGAAGAGAAGACTTTTGAAACCCATTTTCTACAATATTTAATAATTCGAAATCCATTGAAATTAGGAAGATCCTCATTCTAGTATTCCAATATGTGTAATTCGTCCCATTGAATATGTGCGGATGTGTAATTGAATGACCCTTTTAGTTGCTGGCAAATGCCATATCTCTTGGGTTTTAAACCAAATGAGAGTAAACCTTGCTCCGATACTAATTATTAGGATCAAGAGTGGCACTAGGGGTGGGGGGGGGGGGAGTGAATTAGTGTAGCGGGAAACTTTCCCGATTAAACCCCATTCTGAAAAATATTCGTTTCGATTCAATTCGTTTCGGAGAGAAATTGAACTTGAAAGCTTTCGTAAAAGTGCAAAGAGAAGATTAAGGAGGTTTATAGTAATGTACATTGCACAAATAAAAAGCAAACCATAATTTAGAGTGGTTCGGTCGTTGTGACCTACATCCACTTTCGGATTCCTCCTCCGTCGAGGTCACCAGCGTCCACTAATGACCTTCCTTCAATAGGTGAAGACCAATCACCTCTTTATAACACTTTCACCTTTTCACGGGTTTAGGAGAGAACCCTTATAAGTCTCACACCTCTCTTGAATGATCTCAACACTTAGAAAGGGAGGAGGAGGACTCTAGCACTTTTATAACTCTTTAACACTTCAAAGACTTAAGATTATACCAATACTTTCATGCCCTTTCATACAGAAAAGGGTGGGATATCTATAGGCCCCATTGACTTCAAAATTAGAAGCAAAAAGTATCATATCCCCGGATTTCGGGGTACTGGTGGTACCACTGTCATTATTGGGCAGTACTACCACTTGCAGTTTGACACTAGGCAGTACCACCGCCTGACAGAGCTTGGAGATTGAGATATGACGGTACCACCACCTAATAGGGGTGGTACCACAGCTGGCAGCATTAACTGCCAATGGTACCACCGCCCAAACCACTTGGGAGATTGGGTCTCCTAGGCGATGCTACCGCCGGGCCTGGTTTTAGTGTTAGGATCAAGAGCACACTAAGAGGGGGGGGGGGGGGGGGTGCGAATTAGTATAGTGGAAAACTTTCGCTATTTCAAAAACCTTGTTTCGATTAAAGCCGATTCAACAAGAATGATTTCAACTCAATTCGTTTCGGAAGGAATTTGAGCTTAAAGTCTTAAGTGAAAATGCAAGAGAGGACTAAGGTGATTTGCAGTAATGTAAATCACATAAATGAAAAAACGTAGATTTCATAAAGTCTTCGTAGAAAGCCGATTTCGGAAGATGTTTTATGTCATAGCGAATGTAGACGTATTTAAAGCACAGTAAGGAGGAGAGGCAATTTGCTATAAAGGAAAGATGCTCAAAGTAAATGCAAACCGAGATTTTAGAGTGGTTCGATCAACGTGACCTACATCCACTATCGGCTTCCTACTCCGACGAGGTCACCGGCGTCCACTAGAGGCCTTCCTTCAATAGGCGAAGGCCAACCACCCTTTTACAGCTTTTATCCTTTTGTTGAGCTTAGGAGACAACTCTTATAAGTTTCACTCCTCTCTTGAATGATCTCAACACTTAAAAAGAAGAAGGAGAACTCTAGCTTTTACAACACTTTAAGGCCTCAAAGACTTAAGATAATGTCAAGTTTTCGTTGCGCTTTCATGCAGGAAAGGGTGGGGTTTTTATAGGCCCCAATGAGTTCAAAAATGAAGCCTAAAAGTATCCATTCCTAGATTTTCGAGGTCCTGACGGTACCACTACCATTACTAGGCGGTACTACCGCCTATCATCGGGGACTAGCAGTACTACTGCTCAGTCTGGGTGGTACTACCGCCTGACAATGCTCGAAGACCGAGCTCTAGCGGTAGCACCGCTTGACAAGGTCAGTACCACCGCTGGCAGAAATAACTGTCGACGGTACCACCGCCTGATAGGGGCAGTACCACCGCCCAGAAATCCTAGGAGACCGAGTCTCCCAGGTGGTGCCACCGACGACCACGATTTCAGGGACCGAATAGGCTGTTCCATTTGGCCTAATTTGGGTATGTTAAGGGCTCAGTTGGCCCCTGATTAAGTTAGTGGGATCAACTCCCAATCCTAACTTAATCTACACTTTAACTACGATAATTAAGACATCATTACTGTAATTTGTGTTCCGGTGCGTCAATCACTTCCTCCGGTGAGCTTCCGGCGAACTTCCAGCGAACATCTGATGAACCATCGACGATGCTCCGACGAACTCCCAGCAAGCTCCTAAACTTTGCAACGATCTTCTTGGCGAGTTCCGACGAGCTTCTATGGCAAGCTTCTGGACTTCTCGGCTAGTTCCCGTAGAACTTCTGACGAATGTCCGAACTTCCGACGAACTCTCGAACTCCCAATGTGATCTTTGTCTTGACTCCGGCATAACACCTGTTGCATGTCTTACTGCCATCATAGTTAATCCTGCACACTTTTCTCAACATATATATTAGATCAATAAATGACAATTGATTTCATCATCAAAATCCGAGATTCAACATTTAGGGGATGAATGAGCTGTCCAATCTGACCTAATTCAACCCTGTTAAGGGTCCAATTGGCCCCTAACTGAGTTAGTGGGATTACCTCCCAATCCTAACTCAATTTATAGACTAACTACAATAATTAAGATAATTGACAAAGCATCTTATTATGGTACATCAATTGCTATTCTAGCGAGCTTCCAACGAACATCCGACGAACTGGCGGCAATGTTCCGGCGGACTCCTAGCAAGCTCTTGATCTTTATGATGATCTTCTTAGTGAGTTTTGATGAGCTTCTTTGGCAAGCTCCTGGACTTCTCGGTTGGTTACGATAGAACTTCTGATGAACGTCCTGGCTTCCGACGAACTCTTGAACTCCCAACGAGATCTCGATCTTGATTTCGACACAATACTTGCTTCTTGTCTTACTGCTATCGTAGTTAATCCTGCACACTTTTTTCAACATATAGATTAGATCTAACAATTTACAATTGATTTCATTATCAAAATCCGAGATTCAACATGAACTTGTTAATAAAATCTTGAGATCCCTTCCAAAGAGTTGGGATCCTAAAGTAACGGTCATTCAAGAGGCCAAGGATTTAAATAATTTTCCTCTTGAAGAACTTATCGGGTCACTAATGACCTATGAGATGGCTTACAATGCTCATAAAGAGCTTGAGAACAACCATCTAAAGAACAGGAAGGATATGTCACTAAGAACTCAAGAAGACCACTTGAAAGAAAATTCAAGTGATGAGGACTTTGATGATGACTTGGCATTCTTGACAAAAAAGTTCAAAAAATTCATAAAAAGGAATAAATTTAAAAATAACACTAAAAATAAATTTGAACCGAATAAAGAACAAGTAATATGCTATGAATGTAAGAAATCGAGATATTTTAAAAGTGAATGTCCCCAAGCAAAGAAGCAACCAAAGAAGAAGAAGGCTTTTAAAGCAACATGGGATGACACAAGTGTATCCGAAGAAGAGGAGCCAACCAACACATAGTAAGTTGCTCACTACGCACTAATGGCTATCAAAGATGAGGTAAGCAGTTCATTGGATGCAAATTTATCTTTCGATGAGCTTTTAAGTGCTTTTCATGAATTGTTTGATGAAAGTAGAACTTTGAGTAAAAAGTATAACTCTTTGAAAAAGGAGCATGCCATTTTAAATGTTGAATTTGAAAAACTTAAGTATGATAATCTTTCTTTGCCTCCACGTACTAAGTGTAAACACTTAGATGCACTTAAGAAGGAAAACTTGCTACTCAGAGAAACCTTAGAAAAGTTTGAGGTTGGTAGCAAGTCCTTGAACATAATCCTTGCTAATAAGGGTCACGTCCATAGAAGAGGCGGAATCGAATTTGTGAGTAGCTCTCACCAAAATCCAGTCACCTTTGTTAAAGACCCAACCTTGCATGTATCACCCCACACCAAATGCAACTTTTATTGCAAACCCGGACATGTTGCCTACAAATATCTATTTAAGAGATATAGTCCACATAAATTGATTTTGTTTCCTAAAGGAACCTCAAATGACTCAATGCAACATGATAAGTTATGTAGATCGATTTTTGAGGCATCCAAGGTCAAATGGGTACCTAAAAATCATCCTTTGTTTATAGAAATATTTACCATCATAAGCTAGGAGCAAGAATGATAGTTTTATAGTGAATGCTTAAGGCTTATGACCAGAGATCCAAAATAACACATAAAGCTCTCTAGCCAAAATAACAAAGAAAAAATCATTAGAATTAAAACTATTAGTTACAAAATGATACTTATATTCCATAAGATCATGTTTGATGACTTGATGATGAAATGATTATTTGAAATCTTATGTGATAAACACTTGATCTTAATCTCTCAATATTTGAAACTTGAGAATTCTTAAGCATGAGTTTCTTTCTCATAGTTTTCGAATTTCTGGATTTCTCGACTTTTGAAAATTGAGTCTTAATTTGCTATTATTTCTTCTCGTTACAAAAAGGGAAATATGATTCATGGAACATTGGTATGATTGGTCTTTTATGAATTGATAATTTCAATAAAAGTTCTTCCTCCCATTTACGAAAATTGAACTTCATTTTGACTTGATACGATATTTACACCAATAAGCATTCATACCACAAAATTATTAGGATCAAGAGCACTAAGAGGGGGGGGGGGGGTGAATTAGTGCAGTAGAAAACTTTCGTCGGTTCAAAAAGACTTCGTACGAAAACCTTTTCAGAAAGATCTTTAACTTGAAAGCAAACGGAAGTATAGTTGATGTAAAGCAACAGAGGCAGTTTGCAGTTAAGATAAAGAGCAGAATGTAAATGCAAACCGAGATTTAGAGTGGTTCGATCAATCTTGACCTACATCCTCTTTTGGCTTCCTCCTCCGACGAGGTCACCGACGTCCACTTGAGACATTCCATCAATAAGGCCAACCACCCTTTTATAGCTTTTCTCCTTTTGACGGGCTTAGGAGACAACCCTTACAAGTTTTCATTCCTCTCTTGAATGATCAAGACTTAGAAAGAAAAGACGGAGAGGACCTCTAGTCTTTTACAACACTTTTAAGCTCTCAAATACTCAGAATAAAAGTAAGCTTTCGGTGCCCTTTCATACAGGAAAGGGTGGGGTTTATATAGGCCCCAATTAGTTTGAATTCAGAGCTCAAAAGTGTCCATTCCTTGATTTTTGGGGTCCTGGCGGTACCACCGCCATAACTGGGTAGTACTACCGCCTATCATCTGTCACTGAGTGGTACTACTGCTTAGTCTGGGTGGTACTATCGCCTGACATTTCTCGAAGACCGAGCTCAGGTGGTACCACCGCCTTGCAAGGGCGGTACTACCACCTAGAACTCCTAGGAGAACGAGTCTCTTGGGCAGTGCCACCGTCGACCAGGAATTCTGGGTCCGAATGGGCTGATCCGTTCGGCCCAATTTGGGTCTACCAAGGGCCTAGTTGGCCCTAGATTAAGATAATGGGATCACCTCCTAATCTTAACTTAATCTATATGCTAACTACAACAATTAAGACATCAATACTGCAGATCATGTTCCGATGCGTCAATCGCTTCTTCCGGCAAGCTTCCGGCGAACATCCGACGAACCCTCGGCGATGCTCCGGCGGACTCCCGGCAAACTCCTGGACTTGCGACGATCCTCTTGGTGAGTTCTGATGAGCTTCTTTGGCAAGCTCCTGGACTTATCGGATTGTTCCCGCAGAACCTCCGACGACCGTCCGGACTTCCGACGAACTCTCGAACCCCCAATGTGATCTTGGTCTTGACTCCGGCTTAACACCTGCTGCATGTCTTACTACCATCGTAGTTAATCCTGCACACTCATCTCAATATATGAATTAGATAACCAAATGACAATTGACTTCATCATCAAAATCCAAGATTCAACAATCTCCTCCTTTTTTATGATGACAATCAATTGATGACGGAGTTAACCTTAACTCCCATTATCTATATGCCATACTTGAGATAAGTCATTATTGAATTCAAAGCCTTTGAATTCAAGAAACATATTGATAAGTTAAGTTCATTTAAACTTATCAATACCCCCATCATGATTTCTATCATGATGTATCTTTCTGAAAATGATGTCAAGGCTTGACATCCATTTTCAAGTCTTATATTTCATATGTGAAAGATAGCAATCGTAGCAATTTATCACATGGCAAGATATCAATTTGTAAGATTGCGATGTAAGCTTTAGATATCTTAACATGATGCAAATATGACAATCATAGCAATTCATTCTTTCATCAATTTACCACATATTTCTCCCCCTTTGTCATCAACAAAAAGGAGAATGATTCAAGCGTATTTCAAGCATAGTAATAAGTGTGGTAAAGATTCATATTATTTTTCAACCATAAGATACCATTCATACATATTAGTTTTCAAGCAATCATGTCATGGTGTCATTCAAAAGTCCATTAAGGAGATAGCTTTCATTACTTCTTCCTTATTTGTCATTAACATTTTGCATGAAGGAGAAAAGCCGTTGTGAACTAACTTTGAACGAAGTTAAAAATGATAAGAGATTAAATCATGCTTCATTTTTACAAGAATCAAGATATACATGTGAAATTAAATTCTTACATGTGTTTATTAAAAAAAAAGTCTTCCTTCATCAAGAAGGAATTCATTTCATCAAATCCATTTCTCGACTAAAAATCAATTTTCACAAGGTAAATCCATAAGAGATGCATTTATTAATCAATTTCATATGTCAAAAATCATGGAGCATTATTATGAAATAAACTTGATATGATATAGGCTCATGAAAGCTCCATTCAAAAAATACATTTAATCCGGAAGAGAAATACAAAATCATGCATTGTTAGGATCAAGAAAGTCCGAAAATGAAGTTTAACAAATTCATGCATTCGGACAAAGTTTTGCCATAGCTTTTCAAACACAATCATGAAGGTAAAACATGCTTATCATCATGGTGTTAGGATCAGAGCGGCACTAAGAGGGGGGGTGAATTAGTGCAGCGGATTAAAACTTGTAAATTTGAAAACGATATCATAAATGCGTAAAGATTTCAATTCGTCAATGACTTAGAGAAAGTAGCTCGAGGAAAGTGAGAAGATAAAAACCGAAAGCTTGCTGCAATGTAAATAATAGTTTCAGAAAAGTAAATACTCACACATTCAAGGAACACATCAATTTAAAGTGGTTCGGTCAAAATGACCTACATCCACTTATGAAGCCTTCTTCAATGAGGCTCCTAACTTCCATTAGCAAATCACTTTGAAGGGGAAGGACAAATACCCCTCTTACAACCTTTTACAAGTGGTTCACACTCTTACAAATTTTCAAAGAGAAAGAGGGAGGTGAACACTCAAGCTATTGAAAACAAAAACTTGCTAAAGACTTTGCTAAGACTTTTATCTCAATCTCTTGCTTCTCAAAGGTTGTCATCTTAGCTGAGAATTGAGGGGTATTTATAGGCCCCAAGAGGATTCAAATTTGGGCTCCAAATTTTGAATTCTCTTGGGTTCCCAAGGTTGGCGGTGCTACCGCCTGTCGGTGGCGGTGCCACCGGCCGACCTCTCGGGTGCTGGGCGGTGCCACCGCTCAGTCCAGCAGTGCCACCGCTCAGTTCTCGGGTTCTGGGCGGTGCCACCGCCTACACTATTTCAACTCACTGGTTGGGCTCCAAACTTGGCCCAAACAAGTCCGAACTCGGGCCCAATTGGCCCCTACTTAGGTTATAGGATTAACACCTAATCCTAACCCTAATTAACATGCTAACTACAAATTTAAAAACATTTCCTAAGCTATTACAAAGTCCGCAAGTCAAGACTTCTTCCAGCGAGCTTCCGGCGATCTTCCGATAAACTCTCGGAAACCATTCTACGGACTCGCGGCAAGCTCCTAGACTTCACGATTTGATCTTGGCAAGTTCCAACGAGCTTCTTCGGCAAGCTCCGATCTTTCTTGGTGAGCTCTGTTGAATCTCGTATTTTGATGATGAAACTACTTGATATATGTTTATGATTTAATCTGCGTTTTGAGTGACGCAGGATGCTTCGATCAGGATGAGACAATTAAAGTAGGAAAATCATGTTGTGCCGAAGGAACATGTCAGAAGATTGGACGTCGGGCCGGTGGATCGGTCGACGTATCGACAGAAGGCTTCGGGCCGTGAACTCGGGCATCGGGCCAAGAAGAGCGGGTATTGTGCCAAGGATATCGGAGTTGCGGAGTCAACTGGCCGATTGGGCAATAGGCTGCAGGAGAGGACGATGCGCCGAAAAATTGGACGAAGCGTCGAGGGACCAATGACATGTCGGACAACTTGGTTAATTGCTTTGGATTATTTGTCTCGATCGAAGTTTTGATTTGTTGTGCAGGATTAACTACGATGAGAGTAAGACAAGCAGCAGGAGTTGCGCCGGAGTCAAGATCATGATCACGTTGGGAGTTCGAGAGTTCGACGGAAGTTCGGACGGTCGTCGGAGGTTCAGAGAGAACAGATCCGAGAAGTCCAAAAGCTTGCCAAGCGAAGCTCGTCGGAACTCGCCAAGTGGATCGTCGCAAAGTCCAGGAGTATGCCGGATGTCCGCAGAAGGATCACCGAGGGTTATCGGTTGATCGACGGAAGTTGGCCGGAAACTCGCCGGAAGAAGCGATTGACGCATCAGAGCAAAGCTGCAGAAGTTGTCTTAGAGATAATCGTAGTTAGCACGATGATTAAGCATGAAAATGGGAGGTGATCCCATTAGCTTAATCTTGGGGCAATTGGGCCCCTGAAAAGATTCAAAGTGGGTCGAATGGAGTGAACCATTCGGACCCTGATTGAGCCTGGAGGTGCAACCGCCCCAGCCAGGAGGTGCAACCGCCTGGGCTGTGGGGTTGAGAGGTGCAACCGCCCCAGCCAGGAGGTGCAACCGCCTGGGCTGTGGGGCTGGGAGGTGCAACCGCCCCAGCCAGGAGGTGCAACCGCCAGGGCTGCACGGCTGGGAGGTGCAACCGCCCCAGCCAAGAGGTTGCACCGCCAGAGCTCAAGTTCCGAGCTCTGCCAGGCGATGCAACCACCAAGCTCAGTCTTCGAGCTTTGGCAGAGAGGTGCATCAGCCTGAGCTCAGTCTCGAGCTCTGCCAGGTGATGCATTCACCAAGCTCAGTCTTCGAGCTCTGGCAGAGAGGTGGATCAGCCTGAGCTCAGCTTGGAGCTCTGCCAGGTGATGCAACCACCGAGCTCAGTTTCGAGCTCTGCCAGGTGATGCAATCACCAAGCTCAGTCTTCGAGCTCTGCCAGGTGATGCAACCATCGAGCTCAGTCTTCGAGCTCTGGCAGAGAGAAGCAATCGGCAGAGCTCAGTCTTCGAGCTCTGCCAGGCGGTGCCACCTCTCCAGTCGAGAGGTGCAACCGCCTAATCCCAGAATTCTGGGATTTGATCGATTTGATCGTTTTGAGCTCGAATTTTGAATTGGGTTGGGGCCTATAAATACCCCACCCATTCAGCACTGAAAAGAGCAAGAACTGACCCGAAATCTTGATCTTTTCAGTGGTTCTTAGAGCTCAAAACTGCTAGTTTTCCTCCTCCTTCTGTTCTTCAAGTTTGAGTTGTAAAGAGAGGAGAGAAAACATCTGTAAAGGTTGTCTCCTAAGCCTGTCAAAAGGAGAGAAATTGTAAAAGGGCAGTTTGGCCTTCGCCCATTGAAGGAAGGCACCTAGTTGACGTCGGCAACCTCATCGGTGGAGGAAGCCAAAAGTGGAGTAGGTCAAGGCTGACCGAACCACTCTAAATCTCTGGTTTGCGTTTATTTTCGAGCACTTTATCATTACTGCAAACCTCCCTCATCACTACTGCTCTCTGCGCTTTCACGAACAAGTTCTAAGTGCTGTTCTTCCAAATCTGCATTCAGACGTAAACTCGTATTTTCATACATTACAGTTTACGTTTACGTTTGATTCTGCAGAACTGTTTTCCGTGCTTTTACGAACGAGCTTCCTTGCAGTTTACGCTTACATTCTAATCCTATTAATAACTGCAATCTGTCCTCTACGATTTTACGAACGAGTTTCAACATTTAGACGTAAAACTGCATTCAGACGTAAATCGGCTTTCTTCGCTCAATCATCAGATTTCAGTTCACGTTTACGTCTTGGTTTCAACTGCATACTGCCTTCTGCGAGTATACAAACGAGTTTCAAAGTTTAGACGTAAATCTGCGTCTAACTGCGTTTAGACGTAAATCTGCGTTTAGACGTAAAACTGCGTTTAGACGTAAAACTGCGTTTAGACGTAAAACTGCATTTAGACGTAAAACTGCGTTTAGACGTAAATCTGCGTTTAGACGTAAAACTACGTTTAGACGTAAAACTGCGTTTAGACGTAAATCTGCGTTTAGACGTAAATCTGCATTTAGACGTAAATCTGAATTTAGACGCAAAACTGCGCTTAGACGCAAAACTGCGCTTAGACGCAATCTGCGCTTAGACGCAAAACTGCGCTTAGACGCAATCTGCGCTTAGACGCAAACTGCACTTAGATACAAACTGAGAATTTGCTTTTGCATCATAATAGTTTTTGAACGAACGCAGCTTTTGGTTTTTAATCGCTGTAAGATTTCCGCTGCACTAATTCACCCCCCCCCTCTTAGTGCTCTCGATCCTAACAATTGGTATCAGAGCGGGGTTTTTCTCATTTCGGATTTACACCCGAGAGAAATGACTTTTCAAGAGGGCTGTTCGGTCTTTCGTCCACCGTTCTTTAACGGATTGGACTACACTTATTGGAAAACTCGAATGAGAGTTTTCTTAATTTCTCTAAATCTGGATTTATTGAATATCATTGAAAACGGTTTTCAACTTCCCTCCAAACCGATAAACGAATGGTCGGTTTTGGAGAAGAAGAATTTTTCTTTAAACGCAAAGGCTATGAATGCCTTATTTTGCGCATTGGACAAAAATGAGTTCAATCGGATTTCTACGTGTGAAACGGCTTTCGATATTTGGCGCACTCTTGAAATCACGCACGAGGGAACTAGTAGAGTCAAAGACTCGAAAGTTAATATTCTACTGCTTGATTTCGAGCTTTTTCATATGAAACCAAGCGAAACCGTTATTGACATGTACACCCGTTTTACGGATGTCGTCAATGGTTTAAAATCACTTGGTAAAAGCTTTTCGGATTTTGAACTCGTTAACAAAGTTTTGCGCTCACTTTCTAAAACTTAGGATTCAAAAGTAACTGCTATTCAAGAATCGAAAAACTTGAACCATTTTCCACTTGAAGAACTAATTGGTTCATTGATCACATATGAAATGACGTGCAATGCACGTGAAGAACTTGAGAACCACCTTCCAAAGAACAGGAAGGATTTGGAACTCTGGACAAATGAATGCCACTTGAGCGATGACTCAAGTGATGAGGACAATGATGAACAAACCAACCTTCCAAAGAACAGGAAGGATTTGGGACATAGAACATTTGAAGACCACTCGAGCATAAGCTCAAGTGATGGTGAACTTAAAATGAAACGAAAATTAAAAAGCAAAAAGAATGGAACTACTTGCTTTAAACGCAAGAAGAAGAACAAAAATTGGGATGAATCGAGCTCCTCCGAAGAAGAGAAAGTCAACAAAAGCAAGGCGGCAAACTACGCCTTAACAGCCTACAATGATGAGGTAATCGAAATCCCCCTAATTTACTTCGAAATTACATGATGCATTTCATGATGCATTTTTCTTTTTCTTTAAATTTTCTTGAAAATTATATTTTTAATAATTTAATAATGAAAATGCAAAAATATGATCATGCTTGTAATCTTGAAAATGATAATGAAAATTGCATGTCTCATGTTAATGCAAGATAGAAATCTAATGATTTTACACCTAGTGAGATTAATCTTATTTATGTGCTTGAGAAGCAAGAATGTATATTTTGATGATTTTCATATTGCTTTTCAATGACGATACATGGCTTTTGTCTGGAAGGCTTGATATTTTTCATTGTCTTTGTTTATTAAATATAATGTATGGTTTTGACATAAAAATAAAGATTTGAGCATGCTATTATAAAGTCAATCATAAATTAAAACTAAAGAAGTTTTAGGCATTTATAAGAATCATTCAAAATTATGTTCAATGAAACCTTGCTTAATGTTGCAATGAAAATATTAAAGTTATACTTGATGATTTCAGATTTGACAAATGCTACACTTTAAATATGAATCATTCTTCAATCAGATTAAATGCTTCAATCATTTTCTATCTCTAAGAGTTCTCGATTTTGGTGAAATACAAGTGATAAATTCATTTATAATATCTTGTAAATCACTTGAATTATGAATGAGTTTTTCTTTTTTATGATGTGTTAAAAGAATCACTTAAAAAGAAAATGTTTTTCCCATTTTATCGAGATTAATGATTTCATGATATTATGTGAATCTCGAAACTGATTTTGATGAAATAGTAATAACGTTATTCATGTTATGAATCTTAAAAATGATAATATGCTTCATGTGATAATATGAATACATGAAACACTTATGATTTTCTGTGTATTCATAAAATATTTATCTCATCATCCAATAACTCTTCTTGATATTCCTTATGAGATGAAATGAAATAATGCATGAAATACAAATGAGGAGTTAATAATCATGCATAATAGGATGTAATGAATTCTAGATACCATCGTTTGAATATCTATGATCATGCTGCCAAAATGATATATCACGAATGCTTGAATATCATGTTTGATATGCTCATGATGATGATTGATTTTTCGGTATCATGCATAAATTTTTTGAAATGTAATGTTAATGAATCTGTGCATTGAAACTATAATGATGCACAAATAAAAATGCTTACTTACCTTTGTCATGATTTAGAAATTGATGTAAAGGGTTTTTCCCTTGTTGACAATGACAAAGGGGGAGATAGCTAGCTTGTACAAGTCAAGAAGATGCAAAAACTTGATTTGCTAGCTTACCTATTTTAAGAAGCAAAGATTGCTAACTTGCTTATTTCAAGAAGAAAAATTGTCTTCTTGAACATCACTATCTTGAATATCTCAAGAATCAAAACTTGCAATTTGCACATTGCAATAGGAAGCAAGAATCATGAGCTTACACAAGAAATTTATCTTGCATTTGCTTTCAAAATTTTTGCTAGCTTGTATAATGTGAAACTTGTACATCGTAAAAATTGCTAGCTCGTAGTCTAAAGAGAAGCGAAAAGCTGCTATCTCAAAAGAAGCAAATGTGCTATCTTGCCTATCTCAAGAGGCAAAAATGCTAACTTGCACATCTAGCAAAACTTGACAAATTTGCATATATCAAAAAGCAAGAGTTGCTTTCTTGAACATCTCAAAATTGCTAGCTTGCGGGCCTTAAAATGTAGAAATTTTTTGCTAGCTTGTATATGGTAAACCTGCTATCATACTATCATGATGATGAGTATGTCTTATCTTTATGATTGTAATTGAATATCTATAGCAAAACCTTGTCCGAATGGAAGAAAGAGTCAAATTTCATTTTCGGATTCTCTTGAATCTAACATATCAAGTTCGCTCTCTTCCAAACTTAACAAGCATATGTCATATCAAGTTTAGTTCATATCATTGATTTTTGACATATGTAATTAACTAGCAAATACATCTCTCATACACACATCATGTGAAAAATATTTTTTGAGAAATGGATTTGATGAATATGGATGAAAGTGTTTTTACTTGCAAGGATTTATTTCACATACATAACAACAAGCACTTATGCTTAAAATTTGCTTATATCGTTCTCCGTTTTGTTGATAACAAAGGGTGAGAAATATATGAATTGATGCTATGATTGCCAAACTTGCATTATGCCATGTTTGCATCATGCGTTAAGATATCAAGAGCTTGTATCGTAATTTTACGCATTGATATCTTACCATGTGATGAAATGCTACAATTGATAAACACTTGAAATGTTTGTGTTATGATATCAAAAGCTTACATCGTAATTTTTCATGTTGATATTAGCAAACTTGCATGATGATAAAACTTGATACTATCTTTTTCATGCAATGAGTTGAACCAATATCACACACAAACACTTGATTGTGATACTTCTCCTTTTTGTTGATGACAAAGGGGGAGAAGTATGTTGATGACTTGACATGTGATGCATAAGTTTATGCATAAGTTCATGTTGACGTATTGCAAGTATTCATGATGAATATTGCAATGACTTGAATTCAGTTTGAATTCAAGGTTCTATTAATATGGCATATTGATAGGGGGAGTTTGTTTAAACTCCAGGAGTTAAGTTTAACTCCGTCATCAAGTGGTTGTCATCATCAAAAAGGGGGAGATTGTTGAATCTCGTATTTTGATGATGAAACTACTTGATATATGTTTATGATTTAATCTGCGTTTTGAGTGACGCAGGATGCTTCGATCAGGATGAGACAATTAAAGCAGGAAAATCATGTTGTGCCGAAGGAACATGTCAGAAGATTGGACGTCGGGCCGGTGGATCGGTCGACGTATCGACAGAAGGCTTCGGGCCGTGAACTCGGGCATCGGGCCAAGAAGAGCGGGTATTGTGCCAAGGATATCGGAGTTGCGGAGTCAACTGGCCGATTGGGCAATAGGCTGCAGGAGAGGACGATGCGCCGAAAAATTGGACGAAGCGTCGAGGGACCAATGACATGTCGGACAACTTGGTTAATTGCTTTGGATTATTTGTCTCGATCGAAGTTTTGATTTGTTGTGCAGGATTAACTACGATGAGAGTAAGACAAGCAGCAGGAGTTGCGCCGGAGTCAAGATCATGATCACGTTGGGAGTTCGAGAGTTCGACGGAAGTTCGGACGGTCGTCGGAGGTTCAGAGAGAACAGATCCGAGAAGTCCAGAAGCTTGCCAAGCGAAGCTCGTCGGAACTCGCCAAGTGGATCGTCGCAAAGTCCAGGAGTATGTCGGATGTCCACAGAAGGATCACCGAGGGTTATCGGTTGATCGACGGAAGTTGGCCGGAAACTCGCCGGAAGAAGCGATTGACGCATCGGAGCAAAGCTGCAGAAGTTGTCTTAGAGATAATCGTAGTTAGCACGATGATTAAGCATGAAAATGGGAGGTGATCCCATTAGCTTAATCTTGGGGCAATTGGGCCCCTGAAAAGATTCAAAGTGGGTCGAATGGAGTGAACCATTCGGACCCTGATTGAGCCTGGAGGTGCAACCGCCTGGGCTGTGGGGTTGAGAGGTGCAACCGCCCCAGCCAGGAGGTGCAACCGCCTGGGCTGTGGGGCTGGGAGGTGCAACCGCCCCAGCCAGGAGGTGCAACCGCCAGGGCTGCACGGCTGGGAGGTGCAACCGCCCCAGCCAAGAGGTTGCACCGCCAGAGCTCAAGTTCCGAGCTCTGCCAGGCGATGCAACCACCAAGCTCAGTCTTCGAGCTTTGGCAGAGAGGTGCATCAGCCTGAGCTCAGTCTCGAGCTCTGCCAGGTGATGCATTCACCAAGCTCAGTCTTCGAGCTCTGGCAGAGAGGTGGATCAGCCTGAGCTCAGCTTGGAGCTCTGCCAGGTGATGCAACCACCGAGCTCAGTTTCGAGCTCTGCCAGGTGATGCAATCACCAAGCTCAGTCTTCGAGCTCTGCCAGGTGATGCAACCATCGAGCTCAGTCTTCGAGCTCTGGCAGAGAGAAGCAATCGGCAGAGCTCAGTCTTCGAGCTCTGCCAGGCGGTGCCACCTCTCCAGTCGAGAGGTGCAACCGCCTAATCCCAGAATTCTGGGATTTGATCGATTTGATCGTTTTGAGCTCGAATTTTGAATTGGGTTGGGGCCTATAAATACCCCACCCATTCAGCACTGAAAAGAGCAAGAACTGACCCGAAATCTTGATCTTTTCAGTGGTTCTTAGAGCTCAAAACTGCTAGTTTTCCTCCTCCTTCTGTTCTTCAAGTTTGAGTTGTAAAGAGAGGAGAGAAAACATCTATAAAGGTTGTCTCCTAAGCCTGTCAAAAGGAGAGAAATTGTAAAAGGGCAGTTTGGCCTTCGCCCATTGAAGGAAGGCACCTAGTTGACGTCGGCAACCTCATCGGTGGAGGAAGCCAAAAGTGGAGTAGGTCAAGGCTGACCGAACCACTCTAAATCTCTAGTTTGCGTTTATTTTCGAGCACTTTATCATTACTGCAAACCTCCCTCATCACTACTGCTCTCTGCGCTTTCACGAACAAGTTCTAAGTGCTGTTCTTCCAAATCTGCATTCAGACGTAAACTCGTATTTTCATACATTACAGTTTACGTTTACGTTTGATTCTGCAGAACTGTTTTCCGTGCTTTTACGAACGAGCTTCCTTGCAGTTTACGCTTACATTCTAATCCTATTAATAACTGCAATCTGTCCTCTACGATTTTACGAACGAGTTTCAACATTTAGACGTAAAACTGCATTCAGACGTAAATCGGCTTTCTTCGCTCAATCATCAGATTTCAGTTCACGTTTACGTCTTGGTTTCAACTGCATACTGCCTTCTGCGAGTATACAAACGAGTTTCAAAGTTTAGACGTAAATCTGCGTCTAACTGCGTTTAGACGTAAATCTGCGTTTAGACATAAAACTGCGTTTAGACGTAAAACTGCATTTAGACGTAAAACTGCATTTAGACGTAAAACTGCGTTTAGACGTAAATCTGCGTTTAGACGTAAAACTACGTTTAGACGTAAAACTGCGTTTAGACGTAAATCTGCATTTAGACGTAAATCTGCATTTAGACGTAAATCTGAATTTAGACGCAAAACTGCGCTTAGACGCAAAACTGCGCTTAGACGCAATCTGCGCTTAGACGCAAAACTGCGCTTAGACGCAATCTGCGCTTAGACGCAAACTGCACTTAGATACAAACTGAGAATTTGCTTTTGCATCATAATAGTTTTTGAACGAACGCAGCTTTTGGTTTTTAATCGCTGTAAGATTTCCGCTGCACTAATTCACCCCCCCCCTCTTAGTGCTCTCGATCCTAACAAGCTCCACAAACTTCCAACGAACCTTCTGGCGAGCTTCCGAAAAACCCTTCGGTAAGCTCCCTACTCATTCTCGGCTAGTTCCGGCAGCATTCTCGACGAACCTTCGGACTTCCGTCGAACTCTCGAACTCGCAACAAATCCTTCGCGCTTGACTCCGACACTTTGTTTCGCTTTATGTCTTCATCGTTATCGTAGTTAATCCTGCACACACAAGCCAAAACTCTACTCTGATCTAGACAATTATTACAACGCGAATTGACATTTTATTGCCCGGCACGTCATTGGTTGGCGCTTCGTCCGATTCTTCAGCGCATCGTCCTCTCTTGCAACTTGTTGCCCAATCAGCGATTGACCTCCACAACCCTGATATCCTTGGCACGATTCCGCTCTTGGCCCGATGCCCGACGTTCGAAGCCTTCTGCCATCCAATATCCTAATGTGATCTCCTCCGGCGCAATGTTAATTCCTCCTACATTAACTGTCTAATCCTGATCGAGTAGACCTGCATAACTCAAAATGCAGTTAAACATCTAAACACAATCAATTAGTTTCATCATCAAAATCCGAGATTCAACATATAGAAATCAAGACACACAATTTCCAACATATTATTGAAGCATATAGTCATGTAAAATTTGTATCATAAGATTTTCAGTATTAAGTGATTGATCATAGAATCAAGAAAGCCTGAAAAACTAATTTAATAAGTTCATGCATTCAGATAAATCAATATTCCTAATTCTCTTCTAATGAAATCAAATTGTTCTTCACAAGGCTTTTTAAAAATATCAGCTAGTTGATGTTTAGTATTAATGAACTCTATAATTACATTATGATTAGTGACATGATCTCGTATAAAGTGATGTCTAATATCAATGAGATTCTTTGTTAAGCATATTGCACTTGTGTTATCACATTTAATGGGAATATTTTTAATATGAACTTTATAATCTTCTAAGGTGTTTTTCATCCACACAACTTGTGCACAGTATGCACTAGTTGTAATATATTCAGCTTCGGTTGTTGATAGTGCAACCGAGTTTTGTTTCTTAGATGACTAGGAAACAAGGGCATGTCGTAAAAATTGACATGTTCCTGATGTGCTTTTTCTATCTAGTTTACATCCAGCAAAATTCGTATCAGCATAAGCAATTAACTTAAAATTCTCAGATTTTAGATACCATAATCCTAGAATTGTGGTTCCTTTAAGATATTTAAGTATTCTTTTAACTGCTTTGAGATGAGATATCTTAGGATTAGATTGAAACCTAGCATAAAGTCCTACACTAAATATGATATCAGGTCAAGTTGTAGTGAGGTAAAGTAAACTTCCTATCATACCCCTATAAGTTTTTTGATCAAAGCCTTCTCCACTTTCATTAATTTCTAACTTAGTGGAGGTGCTCATAGGAGTGTTGATAGCTTTTGAGCTATCCATATTAAACCTTTTTAGCAAATCTAAAGCGTATTTTGTTTGACTAATAAAGATGTCATTACTTAGTTATTTAATTTGTAAGCCCAAAAAGAAGGTTAATTCTCCCATCAAACTCATTTCAAATTCAAGACTCATACTCTTAGCAAATGATTCACAAAGAGATTTATTCATGAAACCGAAGATAATATCATCAATATAAATTTGAATAATAAGAAAATTATTTTCAAATTTTTTGATAAATAATATAGTATCAACCTTGTCTTTAGAGAAATTATTTTCAATAAGAAATGAACTAAGTTTCTCATACCAAGCCCTTGGGGCTTGTTTTAAACCATAGAGAGCTTTGTTGAATCTCGGATTTTGATGATGAAACTAATTGATTGTGTTTAGATGTTTAACTGCATTTTGAGTAATGTAGGTCTACTCGATCAGGATTAGACAGTTAACGCAGGAGGAATTGACGTTGCGCCGGAGGAGATCACGTCAGGATATTGGACGACAGAAAGCTTCGGACGTCGGGCATCGGGCCAAGGAGAGCGGAATTGCGCCAAGGATATCAGGGTTGCGGAGGTCAACCGTCGATTGGGCAACAAGCCGCAAGAGAGGATGATGCGCTGAAGAATCGGACGAAGCGCCAACCAATGACGTGCTGGGCAATGGAATGTCGATTCGCATTGTAATAATTGTCTAGATCGGAGTAGAGTTTTAGCTTGCATGTGCAGGATTAACTACGATAATGATGAAGACATAAAGTGAAACAAACTGCGGAGTCAAGCGCGAAGGATTCATTGGGAGTTTGAGAGTTCGACGGAAGTCCGAAGGTTCATCGGGAATGCTGCTGGAACTAGCCGAGAATAAGTAGGGAGCTTGCCGAAGGGTTTTTCGGAAGCTCGCCGGAAGGTTCGTTGGAAGTTCGCGGAGCTCACTAAGAAAGATCGGAGCTTACCGAAGAAGCTCGTTGGAACTCACCAAGATCAAATTGTGAAGTCTAGGAGCTTGCCGGGAGTCCGCAGAATGGTTTCAGAGAGTTTATCGAAAGACCGTCAGAAGTTCGCCGGAAGAAGTCTTGACTTACGGACTTTGTAATAGCTTAGAAAATGTCTATAAATTCGTAGTTAGCATGTTAATTAGGGTTAGGATTAGGTGTTAATCCTATAACCCAAGTAGGGGCTAATTGGGCCCAAGTTCGGACTAGTTTAGGGCAAGATTGAAGCCCAACTAGTGGGCTGAAAACACTGTAGTTGGGCTGAAAACACTGTAGGCAGTAGCACCGCCTGGGTTGGGCGGTGGCACCACCCAGCACTGTCAACGTTTGACAGTTACAGGCGGTGGCACCGCCACTGACAAGCGGTGGCACCGCCAGCATCGAGAACTCCACGAGAATTCAAATTTGGAGCCCAAATTTGAATCCTCTTGAGGCCTATAAATACCCCTCAAATCTCAGCTGAGATTACAACCTTTGAGAAGCAAGAGAGTGAGCCAAAAGTCTTAGCAAAGTCTTTAGCAAGTTTTTGTCTTCAATTGCTTTGAGTGTTCACCTCCTTCTTTCTATTCAAAAATTTGTAAGAGTGTGAACCACTTGTAAAAGGTTGTAAGAGGGGTATTAGTCCTTCCCCTACAAGAGATTTGCTAGTGGAAGTTGGGAGCCTCCTCGAAGAAGGCTTCGCAAGTGGATATAGGTCATTTTGACCGAACCACTTTAAAACTACTGTGTTATCTGGTTTGCATCCTAATCTTGTCATTTACATACTGCAAATTTCTTTACTCAGTCATTACGCTTCCATACGTCTCTAAGTTTTCAAGCTTCCAAATCGGTTCTCATTGATATTGTTTGTTATCGTGCGAAAGATTTTTCCGAAACCAAAGTTTTAATCCGCTGCACTAATTCACCCCCCCTCTTAGTGCCGCTCCGATCCTAACAATTGATATCAGAGCTCGGTATTTCTCATTTCGGATTTACACCCTTGAGAAATGGCTCTTTATGGCTTTCAAGAGGGCTTATCGATTTTTCGTCCACCGTTGTTTAACGGATTGGACTACACTTATTGGAAAACTTGAATGAGAGTTTTCTTGATTTCTATGAATTTGGATTTATGGAATATTATTGAAAATGGTTTTCAACTTCCCTCTAAACCGATGAACGAATAGTCGGATTTGGAGAAGAAGTATTTTTCTTTAAACGCAAAGGCTATGAATGCCTTATTTTGCGCTTTAGACAAAAATGAGTTCAATCGAATTTCTACGTGCGAAACGGCTTTTGATATTTAGCGAACACTTGAAATCACGCACGAGGGAACTAGTAGAGTCAAAGACTAGAAAGTTGACATTTTATTGCATGATTTTGAGCTTTTTCAAATGCAACCAAGTGAGACTATAGGCGACATGTACACCCGTTTCACAGATGTCGTCAATAATCTAAGAGTTCTTGGTAAATCTTTTTCGAATTTTGATCTCGTAAGCAAGATCTTAAGATTCCTTCCAAAAAGGTGGGATTCTAAAATAACCGCAATACAAAAAATAAAAGATTTAAATATTTTTCCACTTGCAGAACTTATCGGCTCATTGATGACATATGAAATGATGCGTAATGCACATGATGAACACAATGAACACTTGAACCACCTTCCAAAGAACAGGAAGGATTTGGAACTCTGGACAAATGAATACCACTTGAGCGATGACTCAAGTGATGAGGACAATGATGAACTTGAACTTCAAATACTAAATCTTAATAAGTTTATTAAACAAAAATATAAAATAAATAATGAACTTGAATGGAGGAAGAGGCCAAAGAAGAGGAAGGCAACCAAGGATGAATCAAGAACTTCCAAAGGTGAAACGGCGAATTGGGCTTTGACGGGCTTCGACTACAAGGTAAGTAACTCAACTCTCTTGAATTATTTTGAAATTACTTGAAGTTTTTCATGAGTTCTTAATTTAGATAGTAGGAATAGGAAATAAAAAAAAATTATTTTTCAAAAATTATATCATGTTTTTCTTTTTTAGCATCTTTGAAAAAAATTAAAAATTTGATCAATGAAAAGTATATTGCTAAGGTTTCATGCATATTATGTTTTGAAATGTTGAATGATGTATGCAACATTATGGATTATAGTTATATGATATGTGATAATGCTTAGGATTAATCCATGCATGTGTATTTTGATGATAGATGTGGTATCATGATGTTTTATTTTTGATGTGTTTGGTCTTGACGGCTTTATGACGAAACTTATGTTTTGATTTTAAAATGATACATGTTTTCACAAAAGACTTGAATACCCTCACATGAAATCAATTGTATGAAATGGAAATGAATTTTCTATCCTATTGAAATTAATAAATTTATTTTACCAATCTTGTGAATTTCATGAAAAAACATGATGAATATTTTGAAAATAAATGAGTGTATCATGTATTTGCTCTTAATGATTTCTCTTAAACATATTTTTTTTAAATCATACTTGATGATGAATATCAAGATATTAAAAGGATGTTATCATGGAATCATGCTTGATAATTTGTTTTACGAAATTTACCTTTCCGTTTTAAATGTTTGACACTTGTTTTATTAAAGGTAAAGGCATGCTTATAAGAAGCAAATCACATGAATAGAAATTTATAAAAATGAAATGTAATCCTCTATCTTATTGATTTTTCAATAATTCTATGCTTGTCATATGTGAATTTATTGAATGTAATTTTGAGGACGATTTCAGAATTGACAAATGCTTGTTTGTATTTACGACATAAGATACATTTTAAATATGAATCATGCTACAATCATGTTAAATGCTTCAATCATTTTCTATCTCTAGAGTTCTCGATTTTGATGAAATACAAGTGATAAATTCATTTATGATATCTTGTAAATCACTTGAATTACAAATAAGTTTTTTTTATGATGTGTTAAAAGAATCACTTAAAAAGAAAATGCTTTTCCCATCTTATCGAGATTAATGATTTCATGATATTGTGTGAATCTCGAAATTGAGTTTGATGAAATAGTAATAACGTTATTCATGTTATGAATCTCAAAATTGATGATTTGATTATGATTTTTTTTTGAATTAACTTGAATGAAACTTTGTTTCAACCGAATCATGAACTTGTTAAGAACAATTTTAATGAATCGTGAATCATATCTTTGGTATTCATGAATTGATCCTCATTGATATCTTTCATGAATTCTTTGTATATTTGGCTTGTCGAACGGTTGAAATATTTAGCCATTGAGTCCTCCCTTTCTTTTTTACTTTGATAAAGGGGGAGAAGGTTTTGCTAGCTTGTGCATTGAAAATGAAAGTAAACTTCCTAGCATGCTAAGTAAAACTTGCAAGCTTGCACTTCTCAAAAAGAGAAGAAATATCTTGCCTAACAATATAATTGCTCTAGCCATGCTTTGTATCGAAAATAGGTTGATATCCTTAGAAGCATCGCATTAAATTTTTTAGTGTATAGCAATGTATCACATGTATCCCAAATTGAAAATTTTGAGACTATTATCATTTCATGTTTCACGATTGATATCTTTCATTGATATGATAAATTATCATTTCATCATATATCACACAATGATATCATGCTTTGCGATTGTATCATGTGATTCTTGCTGAATTTTCATATTGAATTCCTTTAAGATATGATTTCTTTGTATTTATGGCTTGCTTGGCTTGAAATGTTTTTGGCATGATGCATGCAATGATGAAATATTCATAAAGTTAAAATGATGTATGTAATACTTATGATAATGATGTACATGATGTATTTATTGCATATGATGTGTATCATAAATGCTTTAAATGATGAATGATTGGTATCATGATCAACATGTTGATAAATGCTTAAAAATTTTAATGTTTGAGTATCATGTATGATATGCCTATTAATGATGATTGATTTGTTTTTCGGTATCGTGCATAAAAAATAAGGTTTTTGAAATTGTGTATGTTTTAATTTGAATATATAATGATGCACAAATAAGAATGATACTTACCTTTGTCATAATATGAAAATTAATATAAGGGTCTTCCCATCTTTTTGATGATGACAAAGGGGGAGCAAGAATTTCTACGTGGACATCATGAAAAGAGGCAAACTAACTAGCTTGCACAATTCAAGATGAAAGCAAAAATTGCACTTCTCAAAAGAGAAGATGCAAATGTAACATTTGCCAAATTGTTTGCTTGCCTCATGTAAAATATTATCTCTTGCTAGTTTGGCATTTTTGCTAGCTTGTATATTGTGAAACTTACATATCGTAAAAATTGCTAGCTTGTAGTCTAAAGAGAGCAAAAAGTTGCTATATCAAAAAGAGCAAATGTGCTATCTTGTCTATCTTAAGAGGCAAAAATGCTAACTTGCACATCTAGCAAAACTTGACAAATTTGCATATTTCAAGAAGCAAGAGTTGCTTTCTTGAACATCTCAAAACTGCTAGCTTGCATGTTCTAAAATGTTATAATATTGCTAGAACTTGCTATCTTGAACATTACCAAAAGTGCTATCTTGTATGCTGTAAAACTTGTATATCTAAAACTTGATAGCCTGAATGTTCTAAGCATGATGTAATAATTGCTAAAGTTTTCTAGCTTCAAAACTGCATGATGATAAAACTTGATATTATGTTTTTCATGCAATGAGTTGAACCCATATAACAAACACTTGATTGTGGTACTTCTCCTTTTTGTTAATGACAAAGGGGGAGAAGTATGTTGATGACATGATATGCATAAGTTTATGCATATGTTCATGATGATGTGTTGCAAGTATTCATGATGAATATTGCAATGACTTGAATTCAGTTTGAATTCAAGATTCTATCAATATGGCATATTGATAGGGGGATTTTGGTTAAACTCCGGGGAGTTTAGGTTAACTCCGTTAGTCATCAATTAGTTGTCATCATCAAAAAGGGGGAGATTGTTGAATCTCGGATTTTGATGATGAAACTAATTGATTGTGTTTAGATGTTTAACTGCATTTTGAGTAATGCAGGTCTACTCGATCAGGATTAGACAGTTAACGCAGGAGGAATTGACGTTGCGCCGGAGGAGATCACGTCAGGATATTGGACGACAGAAAGCTTCGGACGTCGGGCATCGGGCCAAGGAGAGCGGAATTGCGCCAAGGATATCGGGGTTGCGGAGGTCAACCATCGATTGGGCAACAAGCCACAAGAGAGGATGATGCGCTGAAGAATCGGACGAAGCGCCAACCAATGACGTGCTGGGCAACGGAATGTCGATTCGCATTGTAATAATTGTCTAGATCGGAGTAGAGTTTTGGCTTGCATGTGCAGGATTAACTACGATAATGATGAAGACATAAAGTGAAACAAAGTGCGGAGTCAAGCGCGAAGGATTCATTGGGAGTTCGAGAGTTTGACGGAAGTCCGAAGGTTCGTCGGGAATGCTACCGGAACTAGCCGAGAATAAGTAGGGAGCTTGTTGAAGGGTTTTTCGGAAGCTCGCCGGAAGGTTCATTGGAAGTTCGCGGAGCTCACCGAGAAAGATCGGAGCTTACCGAAGAAGCTCGTTGGAACTCGCCAAGATCAAATCGTGAAGTCTAGGAGCTTGCCGGGAGTCCGCAAAATGGTTTCCGAGAGTTTATCGGAAGACCGTCGGAAGTTCGCCGGAAGAAGTCTTGACTTACGGACTTTGTAATAGCTTAGAAAATGTCTTTAAATTCGTAGTTAGCATGTTAATTAGGGTTAGGATTAGGTGTTAATCCTATAACCCAAGTAGGGGCTAATTGGGCCCAAGTTCGGACTAGTTTAGGGCAAGATTGAAGCCCAACTAGTGAGCTGAAAACACTGTAGTTGGGCTGAAAACACTGTAGGCGGTAGCACCGCCTGAGCTGGGCGGTGGCACCGCCTGGGCTGGGCGGTGGCACCGCCCAGTGCCCGAGAGCTGGGCGGTAGCACCGCTTGGGCTGGGCGGTGGCACCGCCCAGCACTGTCAACGTTTGACAGTTACAAGCGGTGGCACCGCCAGCATCGGGAACTCCACGAGAATTCAAATTTGGAGCCCAAATTTGAATCCTCTTGAGGCCTATAAATACCCCTCAAATCTCAGCTGAGATTACAACCTTTGAGAAGCAAGAGAGTGAGCCAAAAGTCTTAGCAAAGTCTTTAGCAAGTTTTTTTCTTCAATTGCTTTGAGTGTTCACCTCCTTCTTTCTATTCAAAAATTTGTAAGAGTGTGAACCACTTGTAAAAGGTTGTAAGAGGGGTATTAGTCCTTCCCCTACAAGAGATTTGCTAGTGGATGTTGGGAGCCTCCTCGAAGAAGGCTTCGCAAGTGGATGTAGGTCATTTTGACCGAACCACTTTAAAACTACTGTGTTATCTGGTTTGCATCCTAATCTTGTCATTTACATACTGCAAATTTCTTTACTCAGTCATTACGCTTCCATACGTCTCTAAGTTTTCAAGCTTCCAAATCGGTTCTCATTGATATTGTTTGTTATCGTGCGAAAGATTTTTCCGAAACCAAAGTTTTAATCCGCTGCACTAATTCACCCCCCCTCTTAGTGCCGCTCTGATCCTAACAATTGGTATCAGAGCCCGGTATTTCTCATTTCGGATTTACACCCTTGAGAAATGGCTCTTTATGGCTTTCAAGAGGGCTTATCGGTTTTTCGTCCACCGTTGTTTAACGGATTGGACTACACTTATTGGAAAACTCGAATGAGAGTTTTCTTGATTTCTATGAATTTGGATTTATGGAATATCGTTGAAAATGGTTTTCAACTTCCCTCTAAACCGATGAACGAATGGTCGGATATGGAGAAGAAGTATTTTTCTTTAAACGCAAAGGCTATGAATGCCTTATTTTGTGCTTTAGACAAAAATGAGTTCAATCGGATTTCTACGTGCGAAACGGCTTTTGATATTTGGCGAACACTTGAAATCACGCACAAGGGAACTAGTAGAGTAAAAGAGTAAAAAATCAACCTTTTAGTACATTCTTATGAATTATTTCGAATTAAACCGAGTGAAACCATTGTAGACATGTACACCCGTTTTACGGATGTCGTCAATGGTCTAAACTGACTTGGTTAAGGTTTTTTGGATTTTGAGCTCGTTAATAAAGTTTTAAGATCCCTTCCAAAAAGTTGGGACCCTAAAGTCACGGCCATTCAAGAGGTTAAAGATTTAAATAACTTTCCTCTTGAAGAATTAATTGGGTCACTAATGACCTATGAAATGACATGCAAAACTCATGAAGAGCTTGAGGACACCCTTCGAAAGAACAGGAAGGATATGGCACTAAGAAGACAAGAAGACCACTTGAGAGAAAACTCAAATGATGAGGACTTTGATTATTACTTGGCACTTTTAACAAGGAAATTCAAAAAATTTATTAAAAGAAATAAATTTAAAAATAACATTAAAAATAAACTGGAACCCAAGAAAGATTAAGTAATTTGCTACGAATATAAGAAATCGGGACACTATAAGAGTGAATGTCCCTAAGCAAAGAAGAGGACACCCAAAAAGAAGGCGCTCAAAGCAACATGGGATGACTCAAGCGCATCTGAAGAAGAGGAGTCTATCAACACCAAGCAAGTTGCTCACTATGCACTAATGGCCATTGGAGACGAGGTATCAAGTTTAATTAATGTAAATTTATCATTTGATGAATTATTAAATGATTCTCATGATTTATTTGATGAATGCAAAACAATTAGTAAAAAATATAAATTGTTAAAAAAGGAGCATGATTCTTTTGTTAGTAATTTTGATAAATTAAAAATTGAGCATAGTGATAGTTTAGCTCCATGTACGAAATACTATGATTTAGAAATAATTTAAAAGGAAAACTTGCTACTTAAAGATACCTCGAAGAAATTTGAAGTTGGTAGTAAGTTGTTGAACATGATCCTTGCCAACAAGGGTCACGTTCATAGAAAAGATGGAATCAGATTTGTGAGTAGATCTCACCATAATCCAACCACTTTTGTTAAAGGCCCTACCTTGCATGTTTCACCCCAAAAGAAATGCAACTTTTGTTGTAAATTTGGGCATATAGCTTATCATTGTTCATTCAAGAAATGTAGACCACATAAATTGATTTGGGTTCCTAAAAGAACCTCAAATAACTCAATGCAACATGATAAGCAATTTAGATTGATTTTTGAGGCACCCAAGGTCAAATGGGTACCTAAAAATCATCCTTTTTTGTAGAAATGTATACCATCACAAGCTAGGAGCAAGAGATGGTACCTTGATAGTGGATGCTCAAGGCATATGACTGGAGGTCCATCTCAATTCTCTAAGCTCGCTAGCATAGACGAAGGATATATCACATTCGGAGACAACAACAAGGGTAAAATTATTGGCAAAGGAACCATAGGTAACAAATCTAACTTCTTTATTGAAAATATTTTGTTAGTTAATGGTTTAAAACATAACCTCTTGAGCATTAGTCAATTGTGTGATAAAGGATATATTGTTAAATTTGAATCTAATGCTTGCATTATTGAAAAATCACACAAAAACACATCTATGATTGCATTAAAACAAAATAACATATACACCATTAACATTAATGATCTTTGCAATGAAATATGTTTTTCAATTTTGAATGATGATGCTTGGCTTTGGCATAGGATATTAGGTCATGCTAGCATAAAACTAATCACCCAAATTTTATCTAACGAACTTGTAAGAGAAATTACTCATATCAAGTTCGTCAAAGATAATGTGCGTGATGCTTGTCAATTAGGAAAACAAATAAAAAGTAACTTCAAACCTAAGAATCAAATAAGCACCTCTAGACCTTTGCAATTGATCCATATGGACTTGTTCGGACCAATTTCTACATCAAGCTTAGGAGGTAGCAAATACGCTTTTGTCATTATAGATGATTATAGTAGATACACATGGACTTATTTTTTGACATACAAAAGTGAATGCTTTAGGTATTTCTCTAAGTTTTGTAAATGTGTTCAAAATGAAAAGGGTTTTATGATTTCGTCAATTCGAAGTGATCAATGTGGTGAATTTTAAAACCATAATTTTCAAAAAATTTGTTAATCTAATGGATACAACCACAACTTCTCTACTCCAAGAAATCCTCAACAAAATGGAGTAGTAGAAAGAAAGAATAGAAATTTGTAAGAAATGACAAGAACCATGTTGAATGAACTGATAAGACCCTAAAGTCTTATCGTCGCTCTGATACCAAATGATAAGACCCTAAAGTCTTATTATAAAAAAGAAGAAGAGAAAGGGGATGATCACAACAGAGTAACTTTGCATTTTTTTTTTAATGATAGCTATGGCAACACAGCGAGAACGTCAAGGATCGCTGCTTTGATACCAATTGATAAGACCCTAAAGTCTTATCGTCGCTCTGATATCAAATGATAAGACCCTAAAGTCTTATCATAGGCTCTGATACCAAATGATAAGACGCTAAAGTCTTATCGTGGAAGAAAGGGGAGAAATGGGGATGATAATGATCGCTTCGAGGGGATCGGCCTCCTTGATCGCTTCGAGGGGATCAGCCCTCCTTGATCACTTCGAGGGGATCGGCCTCCTAGGGGTTGTCCAAAGACAAAATAGTATTTTTCATAGATTACTAAAACAAGCAGTTACATCCCTATTTATAGAGTTCCACCCAGAGTCCATCAGGACTTGAACTCTAATAATAAATAAATATTAAATAAACCTTTACTTGATTCTAACTGAACCAAACTGATTCAATAAACAACTAGACTAAACAGACTCAATAAACATTATTCAAAAGCTCAAAAAAAGGTTCATAATAGTATTGATAAGACCCTAAAGTTTTATCGTCGCTTTGATACCAATTGATAAGACCCTAAAGTCTTATCGTCGCTCTGATACCAAATGATAAGACCCTAAAGGTCTTATTGTCGCTCTGATACCAAATGATAAGACCCTAAAGTCTTATCGCCACTCTGATACCAATTGATAAGACCCTAAAGGTCTTATCATCGCTCTGATACCAAATGATAAGGCCCTAAGGTCTTATCGTCGCTCTGATACCAATTGATAAGACTCTAAGATCTTATCGTGGAAGAAAGGGGAGAAAATGGAGAAAAATGGCGATGATAATAATCGCTTCGAGGGGATCGGCCCTCCTTGATCACTTCGAGGGGATCGACCCTCCTTGATCGCTTCGAGGGGATCGGCCCTCCTTGATCACTTCGAGAGGATCAGCCTCCTAGGGTTTGTCAAAAGACGGAATAATATTTTTCATAGATTACTAAAAAAAGCAGTTACATCCCTATTTATAGAGTTCCACCTATAGTCCATCAGGACTTGAACTCTAATAGTAAATAAATATTAAATAAACCTATACTTGACTCTAACTGAACCAAACTGATTCAATAAACAACTGGACTAAACAGACTCAATAAACATTATTCAAAAGCTCAGAAAAAAGTTCCTAACAGTTCCTCCCTCTTCAAATCAGCCTTGTCCTCAAGGCTGAGCAGCATCAATCTCGGGGAACTTATCTTTTAGCACTTTAGTCATAGGCTATCTGCAACGCATCACAACCCGTTGATCAAGTAAGTATGGTCTCCACTTTCTGATAGTGTAAGCAATAGGTCGATCTTTAAGTGTAGTAATCATTGCAAGAAATTCTTGGCCTTTACTATCATAAGTTAAAATTCGTCCATCAGCTTCGAATATATCACAGCCTTCAATGTGGTGGGCTTATTAGGCTGTAACTTTCCTGTCCATAAAATTATTAGTGCTATCTGTATCAATCAAAATAGTGATAGGTTGATGGTTCAAAGTTCCTCCGATTTTCATAGTTTGTGGGTTAGTGTAGCTAGCCAATACATGTACTGTATGTGTGATGGCTTTAATATCTTCATCGGTTTTCATACCTTTATAATTGGAGTCCAGCTCTTTTACTTCCGGTTCCTTTCTAATTGGCTCAATCATTAGAAGTTGCCATTGTTTACATCGGTGCTCTATACTCCAATTTTCATCATAGTACAAATCCCTTGCTGATCTTTCCTTGCCAATTTTTTTCTCATGTAGATTTGCAAATGAGATCGCAGTTATCATAGTGCGCGGTTGACGAGCCTTAAGTTCACACTGGATCTCTGGAATAAGCCCTTCAATAAATGTATCCAAAAGTTGTCAGTCTGACCAATCTCTGGCTTGATTTGATAATTTTTCAAACCTACTCTGATATTCTAACACTGTAGAAGTCTGACAAATTTTGGCAAGCTGGCAATCAACATTCTCATATTCGGATGGGCCAAAGCGAACAAGAAGTCCTCTTTTGAACTACTCCCACGAAGGAACTCCGTAGAAAGTTTTATACCACTCGTGCCACTGGAGTGCATCTCCCTCGAGCTGGATTGAGGCCACTTCTACTTGGATTCTTCTGGGGTTCTGTGAAAATGAAAAAAAATTTCTGCCTCAGAGATCCAATTGGTTGGATCTCCATCTTTCCATCTCGAAAATTCCATCTTCATGTACGAGTAATTTGTGTCACAATCTTGGGGCCTTGTATTTTCAGATCTGTGCAATGTAGAACTTGAGCCCCCATTTTGTTGAAATTTGTTGAGACTCTCCAGTAGGCTCTTTTTGAAATCATTAAGTGTTTCTTGCAGTCGGTTCTCAATTCTGATTTCCAACGCTTTCATTTGTGCTTCCACCGAGTTATTAGTAGCCATTGCGTAAGACTGCAAAACTGTAATCTCAACTCCTATTTCTAGTGTCGGTCAAGGGCATCAACACTATTGATGCGAAGTTGCCGAGGAGGTGGACGCCAAGGCAGTGCTGTGGTCACTACGTTGGAGGAAGAGTTGTTGCCCTGTTTCTATCGCTGTGTAGGGTGAGAGCTCCAGGGCTAGAAGGTGACTGCGTCGATGTGACTGCAGCTACTGCGACCCAAGGGGTGATCGTCGAGCAGCGGGGTTGAGGCTACAGTGATGGCAACCTATGGTGATGGCAACCTGCGGTTGTGGCAGAATATGCTAAACAAGGGGGAGGTGCGTTGAAGCGGCCGGGGTTAAGAAGAAGAATCGGTGTTGCGTGCGCTGCTGGGGTTGAGGCAGGGCAGCATACTTGCTGCGGTTGCTGCGTTCGCTGTTGGAGGGCGGCTGCTATAGAACGAGGGGTTAGTCGTTGGCCAGGAGCAGCGGCGGCAGTGGTTGCTGGCCAAGAATTGTGGTGATTGGTGGCTGTGGTAAAAAAAAATGCAAAGTTACTCTGTTGTGGTCGCCACGAAGAGGGGAGGTCGAGCGATTGCAGCTGCGACGGTTGCGACCTAAGGGAAGGCAGTGACGGTGGTGTGGCTGGGGGCAGCAGAGGCAGCGATGGTGGCGCAGTTGTGGCAGCGTTGCCGACGGTAGAAGTGACGAGGGGGTTGGTCCGCTAGCCGGGAAGCAGCGGCCGTGGTCCTTCTCGCTCAAGCAGGGTGGAGCATCAAGGAGGGAAGGTTGCTGGCCGAGGAGCAACGGCGACGGTGGTCGCTGGCTGGAATGCAGCGGCTGTGGTGGGGCTGGCCGAAAGTAGGGGAGGCAGGGGCCCCTTTCGACCAGATGGGCTTCAAAGGGGAGAGGATGTGGTTGTGGCGGGTACGGCGCAACGAGGAGGGGACGTTGTGGCGGGTAAGCCGCTGCCACCCCTGCTTCCCCACCCGCCGCCGCTGCTGCCCAACCGATAGCCACCACCGTCGCCGCTGCCCTCCACCCCCCCTGGCCAGCGACCTCGCTGCACGCATCTCGCTCGAGCGAGAAGGGTCGCGGCCGCCACTCCCCAGCCAGCAACGTCCCCTCCTCGTTGCGTCGTACCCGCCACAACCACATCCTCTCCCCTTTGAAGCCCATCTGGTCGAAAGGGGCCCCTGCCCCCCCTGCTTTCGGTCAGCCCCACCACAGCCACTGCATTCCGGTCAGCGACCACCGTCGCCGCTGCTCCCCAGCCAGCAGCCTTCCCTCCTTGATGCTCCACCCTGCTTGAGCGAGAAGGACCACGGCCACTGCTTCCCGGCTAGCGGACCAACCCCCTCGTCACTTCTACCATCGGCGATGCTGCCACAACCGCGCCACCATCGCTGCCGCTCCCGCCTCCTAGCCGCAACCCTAGCCATGCACCCCCCTTGGGTGGCAGCCCCTCATTGCAACAGTTGCAAAAATAGAGTTCCTTTGTTGCCACAGCCCCTCGTCGATCGTAGTCGCGCCTCCACCAGCCGCGTCGCCTCCAGCACTCCTCTTTCCCTCCAGCGCCGTCGCTGCCCAGCCGACCCATCACCGCTGCGGGCCACCGTGCGATGACCGCCGCATGCCTCCCAGCAGCTGATCCTCCTTGCTCTGCATCTGTAGTGCCAGAAATAGGGCAACTCACCGGTTGCCCTTGTTCCCAACCGTGACACCGCCGACTCCTTCTCCACCGTTGCCGCTGCTTCTCGGCCTCATGATCACCGTCGCACCGTCGTTGCCAGCATGCCAGTGGCTCTGGCTGTTGTGCGATAGAAACAGAGCACCCTGTTTCCCATCTCCAGCATCGCAACTTCCCAGCCAACGACGACGCTCGCTGCCTTTTTCTCCACCGCCAATGCTGTGCTCCGGCCAGCGACCACCGCTACTACTAGCCACCGCAGCCTTCTCCTCAACCGCTCGTGATCCTTCCGGCCAACTCCTTCGGTGGTGCGAAAAAAACAAAGTACGTAGCAACAAAAACAGTGGCACCCTCTGCTGCCGTAGCCGCCGATTGTAACCACCGCCGTCGCTCCCGGCCAACGACCAACCCCTCATTTTGCAGCAATCGCCCTCCAACAGCAAATGCAGCAACTGCAGCAAGTACACTGCCTTGCCTCAACCCCAACTGCAGCCACATCAACGTAGTCGCCTTCTAACCCCGGCGCTCTCACCCTATGCAGCGATAGAAACAAGGCAGCTACTCTTCCTCCAACGCAGCGACCGTAGCACTGCCCTTTGTTGGGAAATCATGGGGGGCGACATCATATGCACAGTGGAAGAACAAGAAAACAAAAATCCCCGATTCCCAAAAAGATGTTCGTCGTCGTGCGAAGATTGATGCGCAAAAAATTCGCAAAACACAAAACTGCGTATAGAGATTGTGTTACCTAGGGAGATCGTATATCCCTGTTTCCTTGCAGATCCTTAGGACAGGGTGAAGGAGGTCAAGCGTCCTCCTCTCTAGCGGTGATCCACATAGTAGGGATGCGACGACGCTCCTCAAATCTCCAAGCCTACTCTGAGGTGGAGAGGGAAAGGAGAATAGGAAAGGCAAGCAAAGACTCTAGCCTATGAGGCTGTGAATCCCTCCTATTTATAGAGATCCCGTGTCAAACCCTAATGGGTCCTTCCCTAGTGGGTATTGGATCTACATCCAATAAGACAAGGGCTCCGTCGGATATCTCATATCCGAACCTCTACTCATCGCAATGCCTACCATATGTATGTGACCCTCTAGGCCCAATATCGAGCTGGCCGTGCGTCATACCTGTCAGAACTCCTTCTAACTAAGTGAATTATTATCTCTGTAATAATTCACTCGACTCATCGACTACGGACGTACTAGGCCACTACGCCGTAGTCCCCAGACGATACAGGGGAATCCAATCCATTGGACCTGTCTATCCTCAGTTACCATGTACCTATAGTCCCTCATCCATCTAATATCCCAGAGACCGTATATCGAGCATGGTGTTGTCAGACCCATACGGTTTCTACTCGAGTCTCGCTCTAATCGGATTCTCCCGGAGAACTCTTTCTCTCTCAACCCGAATGACCCTGGCCAGGGATTTGTCTGAGCAAGAACACATGGGATATTCCTCTCATGACGCCGAGAGTGGATGATCCTCTGTCGACACTCAATAGCCCTCGTAAGGTCGACTACCACTCCCAATGACCAGCTGTACTAGATCTGGGACAGCCAAACCTATAAGTCTGGTATCAAAGAGTGGAGCACTCATACAGGACATCCTTGGTGTCTCAAGTCTAAGGACCAGATACACCACTAGGACTACGGAATCGCTGTCTGACAATAAGGCATCATCAACCATCCAGCATTCCGTAAGCGGATCAATCAGTGAACTCATTCTCCAATGAGCACCTGTACTGTATCCTTAGTGTCCCTACACAAGCAGCTATGAGACCAGCTGCATCCATCATATGGACGGGTATACAGCACACCAGTCTATCCGGTTATCACGATGTCCCTCTTGAGTAACCTATGACCGAGATTATTTAGGATATGTGTTTAAAGGTGAATCGATCTCATTATCGTGATCTCATCACGATCCGATTCCCATTGCACAAATCCAAGGACATCACAATATATATATGCATTTATGCAATAGTTATAAAGTGATATACGCCAAAATATAATAAGCAAAAAGATTCTGTATCAAGTCACACGTGTCATCACTTACGTGATTGGCTTGCTGGGCACCTATGACTAGCAATCTCCCACTTGACCTAATGCCAATCACCTATGTGTCTGATCCCCATCAGACTCCTGTGACGCTCAAAGATAATCTGAGACAACGGCTTTGTCAGTGGATCTGAAATGTTATCTTCGGATGGAACTCTTTCCACTGCTACATCTCCTCGGGTTACGATCTCTCTAAAAAGTTGGAACCTCCTCAGAACACTTCTGATGAGACCCGGGTTCCTTTATTTGAGTAATCGCCCCATAGTTGTCGCAATATAAGGAAGTCGACTTCTCGCTATTCGGAACGACTCCCAAATCTGTGATGAACATCTTCATCCAGACTCCCTCCTTTGCTGCATCTGATGCAGCAATGTACTCCGCCTCTATGGTCGAGTCAGCAGTGGTATCTTGCTTGGAACTCTTCCAGCACACTGCTCCTCCATTCAAGGTGTACACATACCCTGAATTCGACTTGCTATCATCGACATCAGACTGAAAACTTGAGTCAGTGAAGCCTTTAACCTTAAGGCTATTACCTCCATATACTGGTAAAAGATCCTTAGTCCTTCTCAAGTACTTAAAGATACACTTTATTGCTTTCCAGTGCTCCAAGCCTGGATCCGCCTGATACCTGCTTGTGACACACAGAGCATGCGCTATATCAGGCCTAGTACATAGCATGGCATACATGATATACCATATTGCTGAGGCATAAGGTATCATATCCATGTTCGCCCTTTCTTAGAATTTTCAATGCCAAACCTTTTGACAATGGTTTCTATGTACCTGGACTGGGACAAGCCAAGCATCCTCTTGGATCTATCTCTATAGATTCTAATCCCTAAGATATAGGATGCTTCCCCTAAGTCCTTCATGGAGAAGTGTCTAGATAACCAAGCCTTTACTATGGATAGCATTCCTACATCATTCCCAATGATGAGGATGTCATCCACATATAACACCAAAAAGGTGATAGCGCTCCCACTTACCTTTCTGTATACACAAGGCTCATCTTCGTTCTTAACGAAGTCATAAGATATGATTGCCTCATCAAATCTTATATTCCAACTTCGGGAAGCTTGCTTTAGTCCATAAATGGATCTAAGCAACCTACACACCTTATCTGGGCAGTTCTTGGACACGAATCCCTTAGGTTGCATCATATACACCTCCTCCTCGAGGTTCCCGTTGAGGAATGCAGTTTTCACATCCATCTGCCAGATCTCATAATCATAGTTTGCTGCAATAGCCAATAGAATTCTGATGGATTTTAGCATTGCTACGGGTGAGAAGGTTTCGTCGTAATCAACACCTTGCCTTTGACGATACCCTTTAGCCACTAGCCTTGCTTTATAGGTCTCTACCTTTCCATCTACTTCGATCTTTTTCTTAAAGATCCATTTGCAACCGATGGGTACAATACCTTCGGGCGCATCAACTAGGTTCCAAACCTTATTGGAGTACATAGAATCCATCTCAGAATTCATGGCTTCTTTCCACTTCCCAGAGCCTATACTCATAATAGCCTCCTCGTAGGTCTGAGGATCAATATCCTCAGCATCCTCTCCTCTAATATGTCCCACATATCTCTCAGGAGGATGAGATACTCTATCAGACCTGCGTAAAGTTGAAACTTGTGTATTAGGTACCTGAACAGACTCAGGCTGTAGAGTGGTGCTTGAGCTTGGTTCTCTAACTTCGCTCAACTCTATCATTCTCCCACTGTCTCCGCCAAGAATGTGTTCCTTCTCAAGGAACACTGCTCTCTTAGCTACAAAGACCTTTTGGTCCTCGAGATGATAGAAATAATACCTACAAGTTTCCTTGGGGTATCCCACAAATTTGCATCGCTCTGTCCTTGATTCTAACTTATCAGCGTTGTGTCTTCTAACATGGGTAGGGCAGCCCCAAATCTTAACAACCTTAAGATCAGGCTTCTTCCCTTTCCATATCTCATATGGTGTAGACACTACCGACTTAGTTGGAACTCTATTCAGAAGGTAAGCTGCGGTTTCTAAGGCATATCCCCAGAATGAGATGGGTAGGTCAGCGAAACTCATCATGGACCGTACCATATCTAATAATGTACGATTTCTCCTTTCAGAGACACCATTGAGCTGAGGTGTATAAGGAGGTGTCCATTGGGATAATATCCTATGGTCCTTGAGGAACTGAGTAAACTCTGTACTTAAGTATTCACCTCCTCGATCTGATCGAAGAGTTTTGATACTCTTTCCAGTCTAGTTCTCCACCTCATTCTTATACTCTCTGAATTTCTCAAAGGCCTCGGACTTGTACTTCATTAAGTACACATATCCATACCTTGAGAAATCATCAGTAAATGTAATGAAGTAGGAGTAACCTCCAATGGCATGAGTTGACATGGGTCCACATACATCACTATGTATGAGTTCCAACAACTCATTGGCTCTCTCTCCAGTTCTACTAAATGGAGATTTGGTCAGTTTTCCACGAATGCAAGGCTCACAAGTTGCATATGACACATAGTCGAATGGATCTATATATCCATCATTTAGCAACTTTTGAATCCTTCTTTCATGGATGTGACCTAGCCTACAATGCCACTGGTATGCACTGTTCAACTCATCTTGTTTCCTTTTGGACACATTTACATTCATGATATGTGGAGTGGTGTCTAGCATAAATAAACCATTATGCAATGTTCCTTTCGAGATGATCTTATCATCTAATAATATCGAACAACCATTGTTCTCAAAAACAAATTTATATCCACTAACTGTTAAACATGAAAAGGAGATAATGTTTTTGATAATAGAAGGAACAAAATAAGATGCATCTAATGCAATAAAAGCTCCACTAGACAAATGTAGGGCGACCTCGCCAACAGCTAATACAGTAACTTTTGCTCCATTACCCATCTTGAGGTCCATCTCGCCTCTCTCTAGTCTCCTAGGCTTTGCCAGAACCTGCAACGAATTGCATATATGATAAGCACTACCGGTATCCAATACCCATGTGTTATCATAAGATTCTGACAAATGGAAACTGATCATGAATGTACCTGAAGCTTCATCAAGCTTTTGTTTCGCCCTTTCTGCAAGGTACTCTTTGCAGTTTCTCTTCCAGTGCCCATCTTTACCACAGTGGAAGCACTGGCCTTTGTCCTTTGTTGGGTCTTTCTTAGCAACCTTTGCTTTACCTTGTTTGCCCTTGCCCTTTCCCTTCTTAAGGGACCTTTCTGCTTTCCTTTTCTTTCTGGTCTCACTAGTGTAGAGAACTGGCTTCTCTTTCTTAATAGTACTCTCTGCCTCCCTCAACATATTGAGGAGCTCTGGGAGAGTCACCTCAAGCTTGTTCATATTAAAATTTATTATTAACTGTGAAAAGGAATCTGGTAGGGACTGAAGCACAATGTCCACACACAAGTTATCCTCTAGGACCATTCCTAGACCTGTGAGTTTCTCTATCCACTCAATCATCTTTAGGACATGGTTCTGAACCGGTGTCCCCTCAGTCATCCTAGCGCGGAAAAGGCTCTTGGATATCTCATATCGTTGAGTCCTTCCCTATTCCTCAAACAATTTGAGGACATGTAGGAGAATGGATCTGGCATCCATCTTTTCATGTTGTCTCTGTAACTCTGGAGTCATAGAGCCCAACATATAGCATTGAGCAAGAGTGGAGTCATCAATGTACTTCACGTAGCGAGCGATCTCATCCTCGCTTGCCCCTTCTTCGGGCGTAGGCATCACTGTATCAAGGACGTACACGATTTTCTCCGCTGTGAGAACAATTCTCAAGTTACGGAGCCAATCCGTATAATTTGGACCACTGAGGCGGTTGACATCAAGTATGCCACGTAAGGGATTTAAAAGCGACATTTTCTGAAAATAAAGATGCAGCAGAAATGAATAACATGCAGATTTTGCAAGAAATAAACTATCAAGATATGGACTTCTATCTTAATATGCTCCCACTATTTTACTAACGAGTCACGCGACACCCTCAGCACGTGAAACGGAAGTCTCCGGCAGACTTCTAGTGGGGATCAGGATCCAATCAGCGTCTTAGTGTAACCTCGAGGGACTCGACCAATCACACTAAGCCTAAAAGGTAGGCAACTCTTGCCGATCACAACTCCTTGTGATTCCCGTCATGTTCGGCCTTCGAATTACCATGGCCTCGAAGGACTCGACCAACCATGATGCTCGGTTAAGTCAACACCTTCGTTACAAGATGAGTCTGATTTGATGATATACCCTCGAGGGACTCGACCAAGCATACCATGCCCTCAGGTCACCGGTGACATCTCTATGTCGTAAGCAAGATAGCGAATCGCCATATAGGTGAGTCTCGAGGGACTTGACCAACTCAACCTACACCGGGAATCGGTTCCTACTCATAACGATGGAAGGCCACGTGGGTCAATCTAATTGCCTCACGTTTACCGACTTAATATTATCGAGAGATGTTTCTATAATTTGGTCTCCTAATATGACATGTCACACATATACATATTTAATATATATCTACATCGCATGCAAATATATATACATATCTAGTATGTGTATAAGAAATCACATCAGATGATCATGGACCATAACCTAATATGATTAGGCCCGAGCCAGTAGGCCTAATCACTCACATCAAGATCTATGTGTGCAACGGTGCATCTCCATGCCCTGTGATCGTCCATCTCGTCCTCGTCGGTTCCGTCGACATCTTGATGCATCTCCATGCATCACGATCGTCCGTCTCGTGGGTACCGCTATCGCATCCACGCTCCCGCTACGCCTCCTCATGTGATTACAACTTAATCATAGGCACGCAGGCCCGACAATAAACGAGAAATATAATGGAGGCTCGCAGACCTCAATAATAATAATCACAAGTACACACATCACACGGTCCATGATTATCCATCCACACATCATACATCACATGTATAAATAATCATCATCATGTAGGACTACTAGATAATAATAAAAATAATAATCAACTAAACCTTTTAATTAATTAATATTTTCTGAAATCAGGGACATGTAGGGAATTTCTGAATTTATAGGGGTATTTTCGTAATTTAGACAAAAGACAGAAATTGGAATTTCTCAAATTACGAGGGGCAAAACTATCTTTTGCCCAAAAACCCTAATGCCCTACTCCCTTTGCTGCTGCCGCCGCCGCCACCACCCTGCTGGCGGCGGCCTGTGCGGCGGGGCGAGGGCACGCCCGCTGGCGGCGCTGCCGCTGCAGGTGGGCTCCCCCGCGGGTGCCGCTGCCTCCGCAGGCGGTGCTGTGTTAGAACCCTTGCAGATTCTAAACTTGGGGTTGATCTCTTTCGGGGATCGGCCTCCTTGGAACTCTATAGGGGTTCCTCCCTCCAAGTTGCTGCTCAAAGGCTGCAGAAAAGATTCATCTATTGCTTATCAAAAGAGAAGGAATACATGGCTATTTATAGGGCTTCTAAACCCTAACTCTAAATAGGACTCCTATTTAAGACTCTTACTTCTAACCAACTCCTAGTCAAGACTCCTATTCCCTTACAACTCCTAATTCTTCTCTAAGAAAACACCTCCTACATGAATGCCCCTCTCAATTAGGACTCTCCTAGCTAGAGTCCTAACAGAATGTCCCTCTCAATTAGGACTCTCCTAGCTAGAGTTCTAACAGTTTACATGAATGTCCCTCTCAATTAGGACTCTCCAAGCTAGAGTCCTAACAGACTCGCCCTCTTCAAATCAGCCTTGTCCTCGAGGCTGATGATTCGTGAATTCTGGGAATTTGATCTTCAAGTCATCATAGTTCTCCCAAGTGGCATCTTCTATTGGTAGGTTCGTCCACTGTATTAGCACTTCATTAGTGGGTCGTCGTCGTCGAGTCACGATCCGTCGATCAATAATGGCACTTGGCTGGGTTTGGAGTTCTCTTTGGGTAGTCATATTTGGTGGGTGGCTTTGGGCTGTCTCCAAGCACCTGTTTAAAACTTCCGGTTGGCTGTTGGTTTGTGGGTGATATGTTGTACTCATTTTCAATTTAGTACCCTGCATATAGAATAACTTTGTCCAAAATCTGCTATTGAAGATGCAAGTAGAATTTGTCACAAGCACAATGCGTCACTTATAGTGTAATTCTTTTGAGTCCCAATTGTAATGAGCCATGGGGCTTGGTGCTTCCTCCAATTTTTTTATAATCTTACTAGTATCTGAATCTTCCTGCCATTCCATCTTAATATCCTTAAGGAAGTCGCTGGTCGGAAGTGAAACGGTCGAAACTTTAACTTGCTTGGGTAGCTGCGAAAGCGCATCTGCAAGAACATTCTCTTTCCCCTTTTTGTAAGTTATTTCAAAATCAAATTCAAGAAGTTTTGTTACCCATTTTTGTTGCTCGGGGGAAGATATCTTCTGCTCCAAGAGATATTTTAGGCTTTTATGGTCGGTCTTGATTTGAAAGTATCGCCTGATCAAGTACAATCTCCACCTCGTTGCTGCGCGCACAATGGCGAGCATCTCCTTATCATATGTTGACATATTTTGATCGGAGGGAGATAATGCCTTGCTAGTGTATGCGAGTTTTCGACCATCTTGCATGAGAATGGCTCCAATTCTGACTCCAGATGTGTCGGCCTCAATAATGAAGGGTCGGTTGAAATCTGATATTGTTAGCACCGGCGTCATCGTCATGGCTGCCTTAAGTTTGTCGAAGGCAGCGGAGGCTCTATCCAACCATTGGAAGACATCTTTTTCTAGTAAGGAAGTAAGTGGTGCACTGATCTTTCCATAGTTTTTCACGAACTTGCGGTAGTAGCCTGTTAAACCCAGAAAGCCATGTAGTAATTTTATGTTTCTCAAGGTCGGCCAGTTTTGCATTACTCCAATTTTGAAGGGGTCCACTGCCACACCTTCCTCTGATATGATATGCCCAAGATATTCCACCTTTTGTTGAAGAAAGCAAAAATTCATGGTTGTTGTGTGTTCGAAAGGTGGTTTTCCGTATGTCTTCTTCGCATGCTCGTATTTGATGATACCCGGATCAAAGGTCCAGCTTTGTAAAGATTTGTGCTCCCTTTCATCTAGCAATTCATCTACTATTGGAATAAAGTATTTGTCCTTGATGATTATGCCATTGAGAGCTCGGTAATCAACACATATTCGCCTTGTTCTGTCCTTCTTGCGTACAAGTAGCACCGGCGAAGAGTAGAGGTTGCAACTTGGCCGAATAACTCCTGTTTCAAGCATCTCTTTTATAATCCTTTCTATTTCATCCTTCTGGAGATGTGGATACTGATATGGCTAAGCATTTGCAGAAGATTTGCCTGGAAGAATCATTATACAATCATCATGCCGACAGGTAAGAGGTAGGTTGCGCGGTTCGTCAAATATATTTGAAAATTCAGTAAGCAAAGGAAGTAGATTTGGATCTTCAAATTCTGTTGGCTCTCCCTTAGTTTGCTGCTCAAGTTGTACCAAAAAGCCGCTGCATGCTTTATGCAAAACATTCTCCATTTGTTGTGTGCAAATCGTTGTTATGTCGCCCCCACGTTTCCCGTGCAATGTCACATGTTTCTCCTTACTGTAAAATTTCATAATTAGTTTCATAAAATTCCAAGAAATATCACCTAATGTTGTCAACCATTTAATTCTGAGCATGGCCTCATGATTATTAAGAGGGAGAAGGAATAAATCTGTAATTATCTCTTGGTCCTGTAGCAATAGTTTCTCTTGCAAGCGCCTATGATCACAATTCAAAATCCGTCCGTCGGTGACCTTAACATCAAACCTGCAGCGATTCTCGATAGGTAATGATATCCGAACAGCAAGCTTACTATTTAGGAAGTTAGTAGTACTGCCCGTGTCGATGAGAACAGTGATTGGTTGTTGTTTGAGAAGGCCTCCAATTTTCATCGTTTGCGGGTTTGAGTAGCTAGCTAGTGTATGTACCGTAACTTCGGTCGGTTGTGGCTCTTCTTCTGCATCTTCTTCTTCATGTTCAAGGCTCTCTTTTGGATGTTCAATGACCTCTTCTTCTATCGGTTCAATCATAAGAAGTCCCCCTTTACTACAGCGATGCTCACGGCTCCACGGCTCGTCACAATGCCAACATAACCCCTTCGCATATCGCTCCCGAAGCTCTTCTCTTCTTAACCTCTTTAGTGTAGGGACTTGGTCGACAGTAGGGGGGGCTAAGGGCTTCAATATTACTGGTTGAGGAGAGACCCTAGTCCTCCGAGCTTCATGGTTCAATTGCTCCTCTTGATGTCGTGCGAAAGAGATGGCTGCCATAAGCGTATACGGTTGTCGCGCTTTAACTTCTCCTCGGATCTCTGGTTTCAAGCCCTCAATGAAGGTCCACAATAGCTGTTTTTGAGACCAATCATGAGTTTGATTAGATAACCTTTCAAACCTGGTTTGGTACTCCTGAATGGTGGAGGTTTGTTGGATCTTTGCTAGTTGTTCGTCAATATTCTCGTAATCGGTTGGTCTGAAGCGAATCAGCAGTCCTTCTTTGAATTGTCGCCATGAAAGGACTCCATAAGTATGTTCAAACCAATCAAACCATTGTATAGCATCCCCTTCAAGATGTATAGCTGCAATTTTCACCATAGATACATCCGCGGTTTTGTGGTACCGAAAATATCGCTCCGCGCGCGAGATCCAACCAATCGGGTCTCCTTCTTCCCATCTAGGGAAGTCCACTCTCATGCATGGATAGTTGGGGTTGGTCATAGAGCTTCCCCTCTCTTGGAAGTCATATCTTCGGGCTTGGTGTGATTGGGCAAAGCTCTCTCCTTGATGTGATTTCTTCGGGGTTAGTAGTCGGCCCAATCTGAGTTCGGTAAAGAGCGTCCGAATCTTATCCTCCATTCGCGCCTCCAAGGCTTCGAATTTAGCATCGATTGCCTCCTTAGATGCCATAGTATATGCCTCCAAATCTATGATGTTAAGATCTCTCTTTTGTTGTCAGGTTAAAGGCATGTATAGGTTGAGAGAAGTGATGGTCGAAAGGGTTGGTGGATTGGTGGATGTAGGCTGCGGTTTAGGCTTGTTTTGTGGCTGTTTTGGGTGCAGTTTGAGGGTGTGGTTTAGTAGAGTTTTAGGGCTGTGGATGAATGTTTTGGATCTGTGGTAGATGGTAGCAAAGGTTTGACAGAAATTCGTGGAAGTTGCAGTAAGTATGTGCTGTCTTGTAAGAGTAGAATTGTCGTCGAAGAAACAACGGTTTCTCGACGTAATTTCCACCAAAAACTTGAGAGAATTGAGGAGGGAATTGATAGCAAAATCACAATTTATATGACAGCAAGGATATCTAATTTAATCAAGAATATTTCGGCAGTATAACAGCAAGGAAATTGGTGCAAGTTGCAATTGCAGAATTATCGTCGAAAAATTTCAGCAGGTTACGATGAAAATTTGCAGCAACATAAAATCATTTTTAGAGATGAATTTCTTAATAGATCAATCTTAGATGGAAGCCAAGATGATCTATGAAGTGTATAAGAAATTTCATTCAAAAAATATTGCAAATAGATGGGTTAAGGCAACGATATGCAGTTGAAATTTTCTGCAGCATAGATTTTCAAGTGCAGCAGATTGGACATAAAAGATCAGTAGTTTATATTGAGAATTTTTCGATGAAACCAAAGGGAAATCTAATGTTAGGAAGTGTCAAAGATGTCATAAAAATTTCGTAGAAATTTGGATAGAAAAAGCATAGTAGCAAGATCAAACAGATGGTGTTATGCGGCTTGAATTCTGCAATTCAAGTGCAGCAGATTGGACATAAAAGATCAGTAGTTTATATTGAGAATTTTTTGATGAAACTAAAGAGAAATCCATTGTTAAGAAGTGTCAAAGATGTCATAAAAATTTCGTAGAAATTTGGATAGAAAAAGCACAGTAGCAAGATCAAACAGATGGTGCTATGCGGTTGGAATTCTGCAATGTATCTTTCGTCGTAGAGATGAAAACTTTGTGACGAAAAGTTTATGCAGCAATATAGGAACGATTTTTTTTTTTTTTTTGGATTTTCGAATAAGGATAACTAAATTGTAGCAGCAGTAAGGTAGGAAACCAGAACCTGTTGCAATTCACGGGGAGATCAAAAGATGATCCGTGGTGGTGGAGATGATGACGGAATTCGGTGACGATCTTTTATGCAATTGTGGGAATTGCTTTGGATTGTTGTAGAGGGTTGATGGATGGCTGTGGAAGGGCAGCGAGACGCCAAGAACGCTGCTCTGATACCAGGGGATAGAACCCTTGCAGATTCTAAACTTGGGGTTGATCTCTTTAGGGGATCGGCCTCCTTGGAACTCTATAGGGGTTCCTCCCTCCAAGTTGCTGCTCAAAGGCTGCAGAAAAGATTCATCTATTGCTTATCAAAAGAGAAGGAATACATGGCTATTTATAGGGCTTCTAAACCCTAACTCTAAATAGGACTCCTATTTAAGACTCTTACTTCTAACCAACTCCTAGTCAAGACTCATATTCCCTTACAACTCCTAATTCTTCTCTAAGAAAACACCTCCTACATGAATGCCCCTCTCAATTAGGACTCTCCTAGCTAGAGTCCTAACAGAATGTCCCTCTCAATTAGGACTCTCCTAGCTAGAGTCCTAACAGTTTACATGAATGTCCCTCTCAATTAGGACTCTCCAAGCTAGGGTCCTAACATGCTGTCCCGCCGGGCGGCCGCCCCTGTGGGGGGGGGGGGTTTCGCCCGTGGGAGCAATGGCGGCAGGTGTCGCTGCCCTGCGGCGGCAGGCGCCGCTTCCTTGCGGCAGCAGACGCCGCTGCCCTGCGGCGTCAGGCGTCGCTTCCTTGCGGCGGCAGGCGTCGCTGCCCTGCGGTGCCTCTGCCCGTGGGCTGCCAGCCCCGTCGGCAACAAGGCTGCTGCAAGCAGGCTGCTGCAAGCAGGCCGCCGGCCGGCTACTACAGACGCAGCCCCTGTGCTGCCCGCCTTCGGCTGCGCTTCACGCACGCAGATCGAGGGCAGCAACTGTTGCTGCCCTTTCTCGCTTTTGCGTCAACGATTTTGACGTCAAAATTCTTCATAAACACAACACACGCAGTTCAAAACCAATCATTCGCACGAACAACCTGGCTCTAATACCACTGTTGGGAAATCATGGGGGGCGACATCATATGCGCAGCGGAAGAACAAGAAAACAAAAATCCCCGATTCCCAAAAAGATGTTCGTCGTCGTGCGAAGATTGGTGCGCAAAAAATTCGCAAAACACAAAACTGCGTATAGAGATTGTGTTACCTAGGGAGATCGTATATCCCTGTTTCCTTGCAGATCCTTAGGACAGGGTGAAGGAGGTCAAGCGTCCTCCTAGACCACACAGTAGGGATGCGACGACGCTCCTCAAATCTCCAGGCCTACTCTGAGGTGGAGAGAGGAGAATAGGAAAGGCAAGCAAAGACTCTAGCCTATGAGGCTGTGAATCCCTCCTATTTATAGAGATCCCGTGTCAAACCCTAATGGGTCCTTCCCTAGTGGGTATTGGATCTGCATCCAATAAGACAAGGGCTCCGTCGGATATCTCATATCCGAACCTCTACTCATCGCAATGCCTACCATATGTGTGTGACCCTCTAGGCCCAATATCGAGCTGGCCGTGAGTCATACCTGTCAGAACTCCTTCTAACTCAGTGAATTATTATCTCTGTAATAATTCACTCGACTCATCGACTATGGACGTACTAGGCCACTACGCCATAGTCCCCAAACGATACAAGGGAATCCAATCCATTGGACCTGTCTATCCTCAGTTACCATGTACCTATAGTCCCTCATCCATCTAATATCCCAAAGACCGTATATCGAGCATGGTGTTGTCAGACCCATACGGTTTCTACTCGAGTCTCGCTCTAATCGGATTCTCCCGGAGAACTCTTTCTCTCTCAACCCGAATGACCCTGGCCAGGGATTTGTCTGAGCAAGAACACATGGGATATTTCTCTCATGACGCCGAGAGTGGATGATTCTCTGTCGACACTCAATAGCCCTCGTAAGGTCGACTACCACTCCCAATGACCAGCTGTACTAGATCTGGGACAGCCAAACCTATAAGTCTGGTATCAAAGAGTGGAGCACTCATACAGGACATCCTTGGTGTCTCAAGTCTAAGGACCAGATACACCACTAGGACTACGGAATCGCTGTTTGACAATAAGGCATCATCAACCATCCAGCATTCCGTAAGCGGATCAATCAGTGAACTCATTCTCTAATGAGCACCTGTACTGTATCCCTAGTGTCCCTACACGAGCAGCTATGAGACCAGCTGCATCCATCATATGGACGGGTATACAGCACACCAGTCTATCTGGTTATCACGATGTCCCTCTCGAGTAACCTATGACCGGGATTATTTAGGATATGTGTTTAAAGGTGAATCGATCTCATTATTGTGATCTCATCACGATCCGATTCCCATTGCACAAATCCAAGGACATCACAATATATATATGCATTTATGCAATAGGTATAAAGTGATATACGCTAAAATATAATAAGCAAAAAGATTCTGTATCAAGTCACACGTGCCATCACTTACGTGATTGGCTTGCTGGGCACCTATGACTAGCACCCTTGGCATCCACCTCCTCGGCAACTTTGCATCGATAGTATTGATGCCCTTGACCGAGACCAAAAACAGAAGTTGAGATTACAGATTTGCAGTCTTACACAATGGCCACTGATAAGTCGGTAAAAGCACAAATGGAAGCATTGTAAATTAGAATTGAGAACCAACTGCAAGAAACACTTATTGATTTCAAAAAGAGCCTACTGGAGAGCCTTAGCAAATTTCAACAAAATGGGGGCTCAAGTTCTACGTTGCACAAATCTGAAAATACAGGAAAATGGCCCCAAGATTGTGACACAAATTACTCACACATGATGATGGAATTTCCGAGATGGAAAGATAGAGATCCGACCAATTGGATCTCTAAGGCAGAAAATTTTTTCTGGTTTCACAGAACCCCAGAAGAATCCATGGTAGAAGTGGCCTAAATCCAGCTCAAGGGAGATGCACTCCAATGGTACGATTGGTATGAAACTTTCCACGGAGTTCCTTCATGAGAGCAATTCAAAAGAGGGCTTCTTGTTCGCTTTGGCCCATCCGAATATGAGAATATTGATTGTTAGCTCACCAAAATTCGTCAGACTTCTACAGTGTTAGAATATCAGAGTAGGTTTAAAAGATTGTCAAATCAAGCTAGAGATTGGTCGGACCGATAACTTATGGATACATTTATTGAAGGGCTTATTCCAGAGATCCGGTATGAAGTTAAGGCTCGTCAACCCCACACTATGATAGCTGCGATCTTATTTGCAAATATATATGAGAAAAAAATTAGGAAGGAAAGATCAGCAAGGGGTTTGTACTATGATGAAAAATGGAGTATGGAGCACCGATGTAAACAAGGGCAATTTCTGATAATTGAACCAATTGGAGTGGAGCCGAAAGCTAAGAATGTGGACTCCGATCATGAAGGTATAAATTCTAATGAAGACATTGAACGTACCGTACATACAATGCATACATTAGCCAACTACTCTAACCCATAAACTATGGAAGTTGCCGAAACTCTAGAGCATCGGTCTATTATAGTTTTGATTGATACTGGTAGCACTAACAATTTTATGGACAGTGAGATTGTTGACCGATTGGCCCACCACATTGAAGTCTATGATAGATTCGAAGTAAAGATCGTTAATGGATGGATTTTCACTTGTGATAGCAAAGGTTCAAAGATAAAATTAATTATACAGGGCCAGAAGTTTCATGCAACGATTACTACACTGAAAGACCGACCTGTTGCTTACACTATCAAAAAGTGGAGACAATACTTACTTGATCAACTAGTTATGATGCGTTGTAGATAGTCTATAGCTAAAGTGCTGAAAGAGAAGCTCCCCGAGATTGATACTGCTCAACCTTGAGGATAAGGCTGATTTGAAGAGGGAGGAACTGTTAGAACCCTTTTTCTGAGCTTTTGAATAATGTTTATTGAGTCTGTTTAGTCCAGTTGTTTATTGATTCGGTTTAGTTCAATTAGAGTCAAGTAGAGGTATATTTCATATTTATTTATTATTAGAGTTTAAGTCCTGATGAACTCTGGGTGGAACTCTATAAATAGGGATGTAACTGCTTCTTTTCAGTAATCAATGAAAAATATTATTCTGTCGTTTGACAAACCCTAGGAGGTCGATCCCCTCGAAGCGATCAAGGAGGCCGATCCCCTCGAAGTGATCATCCCCTTTCTCTTCTTCTTTTTTATAATAAGAGTTTAGGGTCTTATCATTTGGTATCAGAGCCTACAATAAGACTTTAGGGTCTTATCATTAGGTATCAGAGTGGCGATCTTTGGCATTCTCGCTGTGTTGCCATAGCTATCATTAAAAAAAAAAATTGTGAGAAAGGGTGAAGCCAGCAGCCCCGCACGTTGTTCCTTCTCAACCAAGAAGGAACGTTTACTTCCCTGCGCCGACCACCACTGCCTCTTCTCCACCGCTAGGGGAGTGGCCGTCGATCCTCCTTGCTCTGCATCCGTAGAGACAAAAACAGGGCAACTCATCAGTTGCCCTGGTTCCCAAACGCGACACCGCCGACTCCTCCTTCTCCTCCGCCGCTACTGCTTCTCGGCCGCTCGACCATCGCCACCATCACTGCCTTCCCTTGGGTCGCAACTGTTGCAGCTGCAGTCACTCGACCTCCCCTCTTCGTGGTGACCACAATAGAGTAACTTTGCATTTTTTTACTGCAGCCACCAATCACCAAAGTTCTTGGCCAGCAACCACTGCCACCGCTACTCCTGGCCAACGACTAACCCCTCGTTCTGTAGCAGTCGCCCTCCAATAATGAACGCAGCAACCGTAGCAAGTATGCTGCCCTGCCTCAACCCCAGCAGCGCACGCAACACTGATTCTTCTTCTCAACCCCGGCCGTTTCAACGCTGCCTCCCCCTTTCTTAGCATATTCTGCCACAACCGCAGGTTGCCATCACCACAGGTTGCCATCACCGTAGTCTCAACCCCGCTGCTCGGCGATCGCCCCTTGGGTCGTAGTAGATGCAACCACATCGACGTAGTCGCCTTCTAGCCCCGGAGCTCTCACCCTATGCAGCGATAGAAACAGGGCAACAACTCTTCCTCCAACGCAGCAACTGCAGCACTGCCTTGGCATCCACCTCCTCGGCAACTTCGCATCGATAGTGTTGATGCCCTTGACCGACACAAAAAACAGGAGTTGTGATTACAGATTTGCAGTCTTACGCAATGGCCACTGATAACTCGGTGAAAGCACAAATGGAAGTATTGGAAATCAGAATTGAGAACCGATTGCAAGAAACACTTAATGATTTCAGAAAGAGCCTACTGGAGAGTCTCAGCAAATTTCAACAAAATGGGGACTCAAGTTCTACGTTGCACAGATCTGAAAATACAGGGCCCCAAGATTGTGACACAAATTACTCACACATGAAGATAGAATTTCCAAGATGGAAAAATGGAGATCCGACCAATTGGATCTCTAAGACAGAAAATTTTTTCCGTTTTCACAGAACCCCAGAAGAATCCAAGGTAGAAGTGGCCTTAATCCAGCTCGAGGGAGATGCACTCCAATGGTATGATTGGTATGAAACTTTCCACGGAGTTCCTTTGTGGGAGTAGTTCAAAAGAGGGCTTCTTGTTCGCTTTGGCCCATCCGAATATGAGAATGTTGATTGTCAGCTCGCCAAAATTCATCAAACTTCTATAGTGTTGGAATATCAGAGTACATTTGAAAGATTATCAAATCAAGCTAGAGATTGGTCGAACCGACAACTTCTGGATACATTTATTGAAGGGCTTATTCCAGAGATCCGGTGTGAAGTTAAGGCTCGTCAACCCCGTACTATGATAGCTGCAATCTCATTTACAAATCTACATGAGAAAAAAATTAGCAAGGAAAGATCAGCAAGGGGTTTGTATTATGATGAAAAATGGAGTATGGAGCACCGATGTAAACAAGGGCAATTTTTGATGATTGAACCAATTAGAGAGGAACCGAAAGCTAAGAATGTGGTTCCGATCATGAAGGTATAAATTCTAATGAAGATGTTGGACCTACCATATATACAATGCATGCATTAGCCGACTACTCTAACCCGCAAACTATGGAAGTTGGCAAAACTCTGGAACATCAGCCTGTTATAGTTTTGATTGATACTAGTAGCACTAACAATTTTATGGACAGTGAGACTGTTGACCGATTGGCCCACCACATTGAAGACTATGACAGATTCGAAGTAAAGATAGTTGATGGACGGATTTTCACTTGTGATAGCAAAGGTTCAAAGATAAAATTGATTATACAGGGCTAGAAGTTTCATGCAATGATTGTTACATTGAAAGACCGACTTGTTGCTTACACTATCAAAAAGTGGAGATCATACTTACTTGATCAACGGGTTGTGATGCGTTGCAGATAGTCTATGGCTAAAGTGCTGAAAGAGAAGCTCCTAGAGATTGATGCTGCTCAGCCTTGAGGACAAGGCTGATTTGAAGAGGGAGAAACTGTTAGGAACCTTTTTTTGAGCTTTTGAATAATGTTTATTGATTCTATTTAGTCCAGTTGTTTATTATATCGGTTTGGTTCAGTTAGAGTCAAGTAGAGGTTTATTTATTATTTATTTATTATTAGAGTTCAAGTCCTGATGGACTATGGGTGGAACTCTATAAATAGGGATGTAACTACTTCTTTTCAGTAATCTATGAAAAATACTATTTTGTCTTTGGACAAACCCTAGGAGGCCGATCCCCTCGAAGCGATCATTATCATCCCCATTTCTCCCCTTTCTCCCCTTTCTTGCACGATAAGACTTTAGGATCTTATCAATTGGTATCAGAGCGACGATAAGACCTTTAGGGTCTTATCAAACAACCCTAGATTACTGAAAAGAAGCAGTTATTGAAACGACGGTCGTCGCACGGTGGCTGGCAGCGGTGGTGGCTCGGTAACGAAGCAGAAGGGTGGCGTTGAAGTGGCCGAGAAGCAGCGGCGGCAGTAGAGGCAACCGGCGCCTGCGGTAGTAGAGGGACCTGGTAATGCAAGATGAGTTAAATCAATTTGAGAGAAATGAGGTGTGGAAGCTTGTTCCTAGGCTAAATGACTATTTAGTTATTGGTACTAAATGGGTCTTTAGAAACAAGCAAGATGAATATGGTATCGTGGTTAGAAACAAGGCTATATTAGTGGCTAAAGGTTTCAACTAAGAAGAAGTATCGATTACGAAGAAACCTTCGCTCCTATGGCTCGATTAGAAGCCATAAGGATGCTCCTTACCTATGCTAGTAGTAATAATTTTAAGTTGTTTCAAATGGATGTTAAAAGTGATTTTCTTATTGGCTTCATTTCCGAAGAAGTTTATGTTGAATAACCTCCCAGATTTGAGAACAATAGTCTCCCTAATCATGTGTTTAAACTAACTAAAGCTCTCTATGGTTTAAAATAAGCCCCAAGGGCTTGGTATGAGAGACTTAGTTCATTTTTTATTAAAAATAATTTCTCTAAAGGCAAGGTCGATACTACATTGTTTATCAAATATTTTAAAATTAATTTTCTTATTGTTCAAATTTATATTGATGATATTATTTTCAATTCAATGAATGAATCACTTTGCGATTCATTCGCTAAAAGTATGAATCTTGAATTTGAAATGAGTTTGATGGGGGAATTAATTTTCTTTTTAGGCTTACAAATCAAATAACTAAGTAATGGTACATTTCTTAGTCAAACAAAATATGCTTTAGATTTGCTAAAAAGGTTAAATATAGATAGCTCAAAAGCTATCAACACTCCCATGAGTACCTCCACTAAGTTGAAATTGATGAAAGTGGAGAAAGCTTTGATCAAAAAACATATAGGGGTATGATAGGAAGTCTACTATACCTGACAACAACAAGACCGGATATCAAGTTTAGTGTAGGTCTTTGTGCTAGGTTTCAATCTAATCGTAAGATATCTCATCTCAAAGCAGTTAAAAAAATACTTAGATATCTTAAAGATACCTCTAGGATTATGGTATCCAAAATCCGAGAACCTTGAACTAATTGCATATGGTTATGCGGATTTTGCTAGATATAGATTAGATAGAAAAAGTACATCCGAAACATGTCAGTTTTTAGGACACGCAGTTGTTTCTTGGTCATCCAAGAAACAAAACTCGATTGCACTATCTACAACCAAAGCTGAGTATATTGCAGCTAGTGCATGCTGTGCACAAGTTGTGTGTATGAAAAACACTTTAGGATTATAAGATTCATCTTAAAAATATCCCCATAAAATGTGATAACACAAGTACAATATGTTTAACAAAGAATCTCATTCAATACTCTAGAACAAAACATATTGATATTAGGCATCACTTTATACGAGATCATGTCACTAATCATGTTGTAATCCTAGAGTTTATTGATACAAAACATCAATTAGCCGATATTTTTACATAACATTTAAGTGAAGAACAATTTGATTTTATTAAAAGAGAATTAGGAATGTTGATTTGTCCGAATGCATGAATCTATTAAATTTCATTTTCGGACTTAAATTCTGTGCTTATAATTTTATGATGAGAATTTTACTTGATTGTGTGCTTCAATAACATGTTCACATTGGAAAGTTTGTAAAAAGTTTCTATGATCATGCAATATCATGTGTATCTTCATGATTTTGATTGAAAAGCTATGACAAAACATGTCCGAATGCATGATTTTGTTGTATTTCTCTTCCGAACTTAATGTATTTCTTGAATGGAGCTTTTATGAGCCTATGCCATATCAAAGCTATTTCATATCCATGCTCCATCACTTAATGATTTTTTATATATGGAATTAATTGACAAATGCATCTCTCATGGATTTATCTCTTGTAAATTTTTAAATTGAGAAATGGATTTGATATAATGATTCTTTCACATGAATTCCTTCTTGATGAAGGAAGAATTGTTTTTGAGATGAACACTTGCAAGGATTTAATTTCACATGTATATCTTGATCCTTGTAAAAAATGAAGCAAGATTTAATGAAACTCTCTTATCATTTTTAATTTCATTTAAAGTTGGTTCTCAATGGTTTTTACCTTCCTTCTTTCCTTCTTCATGCAGAGTTTTGATGATAAGTAAAAGAAAAGAAGTTAATGAATGATATCATATCATGAATGCTTGAAAAATAATTGGTATGAATTTCTTTACAAGTTGAAAATTGACATGAATTTTTACCACAATTACATATATAGTTGGATCGTTCTCCATTTTGTTGATGACAAAGGGGGAGAAATATGTGGTAAATTAATGATAAATGTATGCAATTTTACACTTGAAATGTTTGTATTATGATAAGATATCTAGAGCTTAATTTGAAATATTACAAATTGATATCTGGTCATAGAATGAATTGTATGATTGTTATCCTTCATATTTGAAATATAAGACTTGAAAATGGATGTCATGCCTTGACATCATTTTCAGAAAGTTACATCATGATAGGAATCATGATGGGTGTATTAATAAGTTTGTTGAATCTCGGATTTTGATGATGATGTCAATTGTCATTTGTTATCTAATCCATATGTTGAGATAAGTGTGCAGGATTAACTACGATGAAAGTAAGACATGCAGCAGGAGTTACGTCGGAGTCAAGACTATGATCACAGTGGGAGTTCGAGAGTTCGACAGAAGTTCGGACGATCGTCGGAGGTTCTACGGGAACAAATCCGAGAAGTCCAGGAGCTTACCAAAAGAAGCTCGTCGGAACTCGCCAAGTGGATCGTCGCAAGTCCAGGAGTTTGCCGAAAGTCTGCAGGAGCATCACTAAGGGTTCATCGGATGATCGACGGAAGTTTGCCGGAAGCTCACCGGAAGAAGCGATTGACGCACCGAAGCAAGTTGTAGTAAATGTTTTAAGAAAAATCATAGTTAGCATGATGATTAAGTTAGAAATGGGAGGTGATCCCATTAACTTAATCTTGAGGCAATTAGGCCCTTAACAGACCCAAATTGGGTCGAATGGATCAGCCCATTCGGACCCAAATTTTTTGGCTAGAGGTGGCACTGCCTGGTCGGCGGTGGCATCGCCCAAGGCTTAGTCTCCGAGCTCTGGCTGGGCGGTGCAACCGCTTGAGCTCGGTCTCCGAGCTCTGGCAGGAGGTGGCACCGCCCAAAGGCTCAGTCTTCGAGCTCTGCCAGGAGGTGCAACCGCCCTAGTCAGGCGATGCAACCGTCAGACCCTGGAATTTCGGGAATTAACAGTTTTGAGCTCGGAATTCAAACTGGGTTGGAGCCTATAAATACCCCACCCTTTCAGCAATGAAAGGGCAACAAAAAACACCGAAATCTTGATCTTACTCTGTGATTTTTAGAGCTCAAAAGTGTTGTATGAGTTAGAAGTTCTCCTCCCTCTTTTCTTCCAAGTTCTGATCTTTCAAGAGAGGAGAAAAAATTCTGTAAGGGTTGTCTCCTAAGCCCGTCAAAAGGAGTGAAACTGTAAAAGGGTGGTTGGCCTTCGCCTATTGAAGGAAGGCCTCTAGTGGACGTCGGTGACCTCATCAGTGGAGGAAGCCAGAAGTGGATGTAGGTCAAGATTGACCGAACCACTCTAAAATTACGGTGCTCTCTGGTTTGCATTTACTTTGAGCATATTATCTTTACTGCAAACCTCCTTAATAGCTTACTACCTTCTACGCATTTACGATCGTGTTTCAAAGTTCAATATTTTTCAAATCGGTGTTTAGACGTAAATCAATTTTATCGTACGAACATCATATTTCAGTTTGCACTTACATTCTGATTTCCATTATAACTGCAAACTACCTTTATAGATTCGCTTTAACTGCATCTTACTTGATCACAAGTTAAAGTGATTTACAAATCGGCTTTTCTATCGAAATCGCTCTTATCGTACGAATGCAGTTTTAATCGTCGAAAGTTTTCCGCTGCACTAATTCACCCCCCCCTCCCCCACTCTTAGTGCTCTTGATCATAACAATTAGTATCAGAGTGGGGTTAACTCTCAAACGGATTAAAACCCAAGAGAGATGGCATACGCCGGAAACCAAGAGAGCCATTCTATTACACGTCCACCCATGTTCAATGGGACGGACTACACCTATTGGAAGACCCGAATGAGGATCTTCCTTATTTCAATGGATTTTGAAGTTTGGAATCTTGTCAAAAATGGATTTTCGAAGTCTTCTCTTCCAATGATCGATTGGAATGAATTGGAGAAGAAGACTTTCGCTCTTAATGCAAAGGCTATGAATGCCTTATTTTGTGTGCTTGATAAAAATGAGTTTAATCGTGTTTCGGTTTGTGAAACCGCGTTTGATATTTGGCATACACTCGAAGTGACTCACGAAGGCACGAGTGAAAGAGTCAAAAATCAATCTTTTGATACACTCTTTCGAACTTTTTCAAATGAAACCGAGTGAGACTATTGGCGACATGTACACCCATTTCACGGATGTCGTCAATGGTCTAAAAGGACTCGACAAAAGTTTTTCGAATTTTGATCTCGTAAATAAGATTCTAAGATCCCTTCCTAAGAGTTGGGACCCTAAAGTCACTACTATTCAAGAGGCTAAAGATTTAAACAAGTTCCCTCTTGAAGAACTAATTGGGTCATTAATGACCTATTAAATGACATGCAAGGCTCATAAAGAGCAAGAAGACATCCTTCCAAAGAACAGAAAGGATATGACACTTAGAACTTTAGATGATCACTTGAGAGAAAACTCAAGTGATGAGGACTATGACGATGACTTAGCACTTCTAACAAGGAAATTCAAAAAATTCATTAAGAGAAACAAGTTTAAAAATGACACAAAAAATAAACTTGAACCCAAAAAGGACCAAGTTATTTGCTACGAGTGCAAAAAGCCGGGACACTACAAAAGTGATTGTCCCCAAGCCAAGAAGAGAACATCAAAGAAGAAGGCTCTCAAAGCAATATGGGGTGACTCGAGCGCGTCCGAAGAAGAGGAGTCCAACACCGAGCAAGTTGCTCATTACGCCTTAATGGCCATCGGAGAGGAGGTAACAAATTTAATTGATGCAGATTTATCATTTGATGAGTTATTAAATACCTTCCATGACTTATTTGATGAATGCAAGATTATTAATAGAAAATACAAATTGCTAAAAAAGGAGCATGATAGTCTTACTTGTAATTTCGATAAGTTAAAAACTGAATATCATGATAGTTTAGGTTCTTGTATAAAATGTCATGATCTAGAAACTATCCAAAAGGAAAACTTGCTACTTAAGGACACCTTGAAGAAATTCGAGGTTGGTAGCAAGTCTTTGAACATGATCCTTACAAACAAGGGTCACGTTCCCAAAAGAAGTGGAATCGGATTTGTGAGAAATCTTCATTAAAATCTAACCACCTTCATAAAAGGCCCCATCCTACATGTTTGACACCAAAGCAAATGCAACTTTTGTTGCAAACATGGACACAAAACGTATTATTGTCCATTCAAGAAAATTAGTCCAAACAAATTAATTTAGGTTCCTAAATGAACCATGATAAACTCTATGCAACATGACAAACAATGTAGATCAGTTTTTGAGGATCCCAAAATTAAATGGGTACCTAAAAATTATCCTGTCTTGTAGAAACGTAAACCATCCCAAGCTAGGAGCAAGAAATAATATCATGCTCTTTGGATTCTCGATATTCATAACCCGAGGTCCAAAAAGAACACACGATGCTCCCTAGCCTAAATAACAAAAAGAGGATTAGAAAATTAAAATTACAAGAGAAATACAGATACAATCCTATTTGATCCCTCAAAATTGGAAACCCATGATTCTAACTTCACATATCCTTTGGATTTCCGAACCCATCAAATTGACTTGTTCGTTACTTTCAAATCCAACTATATCATGAACTTACGTCTTGTAAGCAAAGTTTGTCATGGACTTGCAAAGCTTACCAACTTGGATAATCTGTCATAAACATGTGTACGACATTTGAAGTAGAGTATGCGCGTCACTAGATCTATCTTGATCGTGCAAAATTTCTCATCTTAAAATGAAAATTCTTACGTAATTACGAAAGTAAAGTTGACTGATCCACAAATAAAAATTCTTCTCAAGTCAAAAACATTCAAATCAGACCACACAGCAGTCAAAACGAGTGCTCGCCGCCTGCAGGTGGTGGCACCACCCCAGCTGGAGGTAGCACCTCCGGCTATCACGTATTGCAAGCGGTTGCACCGCCCAGCCAGCGGTGCAACCCCCCACAATCCTGCCCCCTTTTAAACCAAGCTAGGGCCGGCGGTGGAACCGACCCCAACTCACTCCCTTCCCCTCTTTACTCTTCCAAAGCTTCTCCACCTCCATTTCTCCCCTCTTACATCCCAAATACTCCTCATTTCGAAGCAAAAGATCAACAACCTCTCCTTCTCTTGAAGATATCACTTAAGGTATTCTCTAAGAAGCCTCTAAATTCTGTTTTTGATTCATTTACTCATGCTCATCACTATCCTCTTAAATAACAGTAGTTATGGGCTCTAGAAGATCCTCAAGGGATAAAGGGAAGAGGAGATTAGTGGAAGACTTTGATCTTACCCTTTTCGATTCAAAATATCATGCTGAAAATTTTTCCTCTTTCGAATTTAGAAGTGTCAATAAGGGAAAACATGTAGATTTAGATGAACTAAGAGACTTAAAGATAATCCAATGGTTTGCAAACCTAGATCTACTCCCTATTTTACAAATTAGTGAACCCATCTATCCAAGACTTGTTAGACTGTTTTACAACAATCTACAAGTAGATGAAGAAGAAAGAATGTCTGCCTATCTCTTAGGACAACACATCTCCATTACGGATAAATTCATTTGCGACATGATAGGCATTCCTGTAAAAAATAGAGGACTTTATTTTAGGATCGTGGGAGAATGAAACAGTTGGAACAACATGTTGAAGCCTTAGGAACAATTTTCGGTAATCCCAACTTAGTGATAGTTCCTAAAAGCTGTGAACATCTACTACCACTAAACACTAAAGTACTTCATCATATCCTAACTAGCATCATTCTTCCTAAACAACACCTTCATGATGAAGTAAGTCAAATGGAATTAGGAACCATGTATTGGATCATAAAAGGACATAACATCTGTTTTGGATACCTTATCCAATAAAACATGATAGAACTATCTAAGAGAGACATGATGCTTCTATATGGTGGTATAATCACTAGAATACTTAAAGCCTACGATATTCCAATCCCACCCGACGAATTAGTGATGAAAGTAGATAGGTTTAGCATAATAAACAAAAATCTACTTCACCGATTGAGATGTGTTTATAGAAACGGTAATTGGGTTAGAATGCCTAGAAGAACTTATCCCCCTCAACCTGAACCAGAACCCAAAACACCAATCTTTAGGGGCACTCAATCTCCTTCGATCTGTCCCTTTGAGGAAATACATCCATTTGAGCAAGCTCCTGCATCATCTATCGAAGACATTGGGATTCGGATTGACTGATTTGAACAAAGACAAGATCGGCTTGAACACCGGCAAGATCAAATCCTATTTGAACTGTAGCAAATTCATCGACAATTTGACTCTTTATTTAGGCACTTTAATTTTTCACCTCTTGAATAAGCTTGTATATGTGGACACAATCACTTCTTGTTGTAATAATTACGTTGTTGTAAACTCTCTATATTACTCACCTTGATCACAATGCCTTGATGACTACTAATCTTTGATATGGCTACTTAATGTATTAATTTGTGAGAATATGCAGGGTTATGTTGGTCAATCTCGTTACTCATTATCGGATTTCATGTTTCTATAATGCCAACTTTGAAAACCTTGTGTCTTGGTTTTCATGATAAATGTGAAAGTAATATAGCCATGAAATTGATGTGTCGTTTCCATGATGTTAATGTGACATAATATTACCATGATGTTGATGTATTGCCATAATACTAAATATCAACTAGTTGATATTTTTACAAAAACTCTAAGTGAAGAACAATTTGATTTCATTAGAAGAGAATTATGAATGTTAATATGTCCGAATGCATAAACTTGTTAAAATTATTATTCGGACTTTATTGATTCAATGATCAAATCATTTAATTGTCATTACATGCCTAAAATAACATGTTGGAAATTAATACAAAAATTTTCATAACAATGAGCATGTCTTCATGATTGTATGGTCTTGTCCGATTGCATGAAAGTGTTAAATTAAATTTTCAGTTCCAATCGGATTTCATGAATACATTATTCTCTTTCGGACTTAATAAACATATATCACATATAGTTTGATTCACATCATTGATTTTTGACAAATAGAATCATCTAGCAAATGCATATCTTTTAGACTTATCATGTGAAAAATATTCTCTTTGAGAAATAGATTTGATGATTCCTTCTTATAAAAGGAAGATATTTTTATGTGCAAAGATTTGATTCACATAAATATCCTGATCCTTGTAAAGCATGTCTTAATATCCTATCGATTTGAACTACACAAATGGCTTTCCTCCTTCATGCAAAAAGATAATAACAAATAAAAAGGAAGAAGTTTTCACTCTATAATCTTCATGTCATGTTTTTCTTGAGATGTTTGTATAATTTATATCCTATCACTCTATATAGATAAATGACATGAACCTACTTATGGCATCACACGTATATTTAAAAGTTGTTTATATCGTTCTCCTTTTTGTTGATGACAAAGGGGGAGAAATATATGAATTGATGCTATAAATGTCATATTATGTTGAAAGAAGCAGATATATGAGTATTGATGCTATGATTATGCCATGCTTGCATCATCAAAAATATATGAATTGATGATAACTATGATTGCCATATTTGCATTATGTCATGTTTGCTATGATTGCCATATTTGCATCATGTTAAGATATCAAGAACTTGCATCGTAATTTTACGTGTTGATATCTTACCATGTGATGAAATGCTATAATTGCTAAAATACTTGAAATGTGTGCATCATGTTAAAATATCAAGAACTTGCATCGTAGTCCTACGTGTTGATATCTTACCATGTGATGAAATGCTATGATTGCTAAAATACTTGAAATGTGTGCATCATGTTAAGATATCAAAATCTTACTTCGAAATTTTACATGTTGATATCTTACCATATGATGAATTGCTATCATTACCATAATTCACATTTGAAATTTGAAAATGGATGTCAAGTCTTGACATCATACATCATTTTCAGAGAGATACATCATGATGGGAACCATGATGGGAGTATTGATAAGGTTAAATGATTTTAACTTATCAATATGTCTCTTGAATTCAAAGGCTTTGAATTCAAGAATGACTTATCTCAATTATGGCACATAGATAGGGGGAGTTAAGGTTAACTCCATTATCAATTGATTATCATCATAAAAAAAGGGGAGATTGTTGAATCTCGGATTTTGATGATGACGTCAATTGTCATTTATTATCTAATCCATATGTTGAGATAAGTGTGCAGGATTAACTATGATGAAAGTAAGACATGCAGCAGGAGTTGCACCGGAGTCAAGACTATGATCATGGTGGGAGTTCGAGAGTTCGACGGAAGTCCGGACGGTCGTCAAAGGTTTTACGAGAACAAATCCGAGAAGTCCAAGAGCTTGCAAAAAGAAGCTCATCAGAACTCACCAAGTGGATCGTCGCAAGTCCAGGAGTTTGCCGGAAGTCCGCAATAGCATCACCGAGGGTTCATCGGATGATCGATGGAAGTTCGCCGGAAGCTCGCTGGAAGAAGCGATTGATGCACCGGAGCAAGTTGCAGTAAATGTCTTAAGAAAAATCATAGTTAGCACGAGATTTAGTTAGAAATGGGAGGTGATCCCATTAACTTAATCTTAGGGCAATTGGGCCCTTAACAGACCCAAATTGGGCCGAATGGATCAACCCATTCGGACCCAGATTTCTAGGCCAGAGGTGGCACCGCCCAGGACTTAGTCTCCGAGCTCTGGCTGGGCGGTGCAACCGCCCTAGTCAGGCGGTGACACCACCTGAGCTCGGTCTCCGAGCTCTGGCAGGAGGTGCAACCGCCCCTGACAGGAGGTGGCACCGCCCAGAGTCTTAGTCTTCGAGCTCTGCCAGGCGGTGCAACCGCCAGATCTCGGAATTTTGGGAATTGACAGTTTTGAGCTTGGAATTCTAACTGGGTTGGAGCCTATAAATACCCCACCCTTTCAGCAATGAAAGGGCAATAAAAAACACCGAAATCCTAATCTTACTCTGTGATTTTTAGAGCTCAAAAGTGTTGTATGAGTTAGAAGTTCTCCTCCCTCTTTTCTTCCAAGTTCTGATCTTTCAAGAGAGGAGAGAAAATTATATAAGGGTTGTCTCCTAAGCCCGTCAAAAGGAGTGAAACTGTAAAAGGGTGGTTGGCCTTCCCCTATTGAAGGAAAGCCTCTAGTGGACGTCGGTGACCTCGTCAGTGGAGGAAGCCAGAAGTGGATGTAGGTCAAGATTGACCGAACCACTCTAAAATCGCGGTGCTCTCTGGTTTGCATTTACTTTGAGCATATTATCTTTACTGCAAACCTCCTCAATAGCTTACTGCCTTCTACGCATTTACGATCGTGTTTCAAAGTTCAGTATTTTCTGAATCGGTGTTTAGACGTAAATCAGTTTTATCGTACGAACATCATATTTCAATTTGCGCTTACATTCTGATTTCCATCATAACTGCAAACTGCCTTTATAGATTTGCTTTAACTGCATTTTGCTTGATCACAAGTTAAAGTGATTTACGAATCGACTTTTCTACCGAAATCGCTCTTATCGTACGAACGCAGTTTTAATCGTCGAAAGTTTTCCACTGCACTAATTCACCCCCCCCCCCCCCCCCCCCCCTAGTGCTCTTGATCCTAACGAAGTTTAAATGAACTTAACTTATCAATATGTCTCTTGAATTCAAAGGCTTTGAATTTAAGAATGACTTTTCTCAAGTATGGCATATAGATAGGAGGAGTTAAGGTTAACTCTATCATCAATTGATTGTCATCATCAAAAAGGGAGAGATTGTTGAATCTCAGATTTTGATTATGAAGTCAATTGTCATTTGTTTATCTAATCTATATGTTGAGAAAAGTGTGCATGATTAACTATGATGGCAGTAAGATATGCAGCAGGTGTTATGCCAGAGTCAAGATCAAGATCATATTGGGAGTTCGAGAGTTCGTTGGAAGTTCGAATGTTTGTCGGAAGTTCTACGGGAACCAGCTGAGAAGTCCAAGAGCTTGCCATAGAAGCTCATCAGAACTCGTTAAGAAGATCGTCGCAAAGTCCAGGAGCTTGCCAAGAGTCCACCGGAGCATCGTCAAGAGTTCGTCGGATGTTCGCCGGAAGTACGTCGGAAGAAGCGATTGACGCACCGAAACATGAATTGCAGTAATGATGTCTTAATTGTCGTAGTTAGAGTATAGATTAAGTTAGGATTAGAAGGTATTCCCACTAACTTAATTAGGGGCCAACTTGGCCCTTAATAAACCCAAATTGGGCCAAATGGAACAGCCCATTCGGCCCCTGAATTCTTGGCCGACGGTGGCACCGCCTGGGAGACTCGGTCTCCCAAGAATTCTGGACGGTGGTACCGCCCTTGTCAGGCAATAGTACTGCCCATACTGAGTGGTAGTACCACCTAGTGGTAGATGTCAGGCGGTAGTACCGCTCAGTAATGGCGGTGGTACCGCTAGGACCCCGGAAATCCAGGAATGGACACTTTTAGGCTCCATATTTGAACTCATTGGGGCCTATAAAAACCCTACCCTTTAAGGCCTTAAAGTGTTGTAAAAAGCTAGAGTTCTCCTCCTTTCTAAGTGTTGAGATCATTCAAGAGAGGAGTGAAACTTGTAAGGGTTGTCTCCTAAGCCCAGCAAAAGGAGAAAAGCTGTAAAAGGGTGGTTGGCCTTCGCCTATTAAAGGAAGGCCTCTAGTGGACGCCGATGACCTTGTCGGAAGAGGAAGCTGATAGTGGATGTAGGTCACGTTGACCAAACCACTCTAAAATCTCGGTTTGCATTTACTTTGAGCAACTTTCCTTTATAGCAAACTACCTCTCCTCCTTACTATTCCTTAACTATGTCTATATACGCTTTGACGTTAATATTTTTTAAGATCGGCTTTAATCATACGAAGACCTTACAAAACCGATGCTTTTCATTTGTGCACTTTACTTTGCTGTAATTCACCTTAGTCTTTCTTGCTCTTTCATGAAAGGTTTCAAGTTCAAAGTTCTTCCGAAAAGGATTGAGTTGAAATCATTCTTGTTGAATCAGCTTTAATCGAAATAAGTTTATTAAAATCGTAAAAGTTTTCCACTGCACTAATTCACCCGCCCCACCTAGTGTGCTCTTGATCCTAACATAAATATAGACCATAAATAATCTTGATCATAGGTTACTCAAGAGGGACATCGAGATAACTATGTTAGGACCAAATCGGCACTAAGAGGGGAGGGTGAATTAGTGCTTTCGATAAAAACATCGGTTTGAAGATTTTCGTTCGATAAAGCCCATATCGGAAAGATGTTTAACTTGAAAACATTCATAAGAGTACAAGAAAAGGTAGTAGACAATTAAATAAGAAAGCAATGAAGGTAAACACTAAGAGAAAAAGGCACACCGGATTTATAGTGGTTCGGTCATCGTGACCTATGTCCACTACTGATTCCTCCTCCGTAAAGGCCATTGGCTTCTGCTATCGATCTTCTTTCAATGGGCAATAATCAACTACCCTCTTCAAACCCTTTTCTCCTTTTCTAATTTTAGGAGATAACCTTTACAAGCCACTCACCCCTCTCTTAAACAAAAATTGAAACTTAGAACTAAAGGGAAATTCTCAAGGAATTACAATAGAGTTTTCACACTATTTTTGTTCAAGTTCTTGTGTTAACCAAGCAGGGATGAGTGAAGTATTTAAAGGTCCTAAATGGATTTAAATTTAGAGCCAAACTAGTCTCATCCTAGGTTTTCAGGGTATTAACGGCACCACCGTCAATATTGGGTGGTACCACCACTTATAGATTGACACTAGGCAGCACCACTACCCGGTCTGGTAGTACTACCGCTTGACACTAGGATACTGGGCTCTTGGGGACTAAGCCTCTGGCAGTTCCACTACTAGACCCAACTTTTGGGTCGCTGAATGGGCCTCACAATGGGCCCAAATCAACCCTAGATTAGGCTCAATGGCCCCCTAATAGAGTTGGCCTAATTACATTCAAAACCAACTCAATTACAACCTAGACAACTTCAATCAAGACATAATTAATTATAGGCATGAATCACATGTTATCTGATATGTCATTGGTTCATATGATGCTTCGTCCGACCCTTCGGTGCTTCATCTGACATTTCGGTGCATCGTCCTCTCCTTCGGCATATTGCCTAATTGGTATATTAACCTCTATAATATCTGATCTCCTTGGCATAATTTCTGATCTTTTTGACCCGATGCCCGAACTCATGGCACGAAGCCTTCTTCTGGCACATCGACCAATCCTCCGACCCGACGTTCAATCTTCTGACATGTTCCATTCCTGCCCAACCTCTAATTCTACTACGTTAATCGATTCATTTTTCCTTGATTGAAGGTAGTCCTACGTTACTTAAATGCACATTGGATCATAATTTTATCAATTGATTTCATCATCAAAATTCGAGATTCAACAATCTCCCCCTTTTTTATGATGACAACCAATTGATGATGGAGTTTACCTAAACTACCCTTATCGATATGTCATATTGATAGAACCAATTGATCACATTATTGCATGCATAATAAAATCATGCATAATAATTTCAAAATATAAAATTTTATTATACCATGCATGATCATAATCATAACTAATCCTCCTTTGTCATCAACAAAAAAGAGAAAAGTGCAACTAGTAATATTTTGAAACATACAAGCTAGCAATAATTTTGAGTTGTGCAAGTTAACAATTTTTGCTATTCTTGAGATATGCAAGCTAGCAAATTCTTTCTTCTCTTTTAAGAAGTACAAGCTAGCAAGTTTTACCTTTCTTCGCAAGCTAGAAATTTTGTCTTTCTTGAGATGTGCAAGTTTAGCAACTTTTGCTATTCTTTATATTTGCAAGCTAACAAATTCTTTCTTCTCTTTTGATAAGTGAAAGCTAGCAAGTTTTTCCTTTCTTTGCAAGCTAGCAATTTTGCCTTTCTTGAGATGTGCAAGTTTAGCAATTTTTGCTTCTTCTTGAAATGTGCAAGCTAGCAATTATGTCTCCTTGAAATATGCAAGCTAGCAATTGTGTTTTTCTTTGTGATACGCAAGCTAGCAAAAGTTTATCCCCCTTTATCATTGTCAAAAAGAAGGGAAGAATATAATAATGTAAAATCTTTTTTTTTTTACATCAATGATTCAATCATACAAATCATAAATACAAGGTAATTGTATTTAATAAAATTCTAGTCATAAACATTAAGAAGTCTAGTGATATATCATAGTTTATCTCTTCTTTAGCAAATACCAAGAAGAACCATAGGAGAACAATTAATAAAAAATCTTGATTCATATAAAATTTCAAGTTATAATTCCAAGAAATCAAAAGAAACATAGTAGAACTTGATTCATGCATAAGAATTCTAAAGTCATCAAGATCATGATTCATAAAAAATAAATATCAATTCATAAATATCAAGGTCATAATTTGTTTGTGTAAGTCTCTTCTTTAGTAAATGGAAAGAAGAAATCATCAAAGATAGAAAAGATTTTGATTATCATAAAAGATACCATAAGTAAAGAAAACAAAAAAAAGTTCATGATTCGGTTGGAAAAATCTCATTCAAATTCAATTTGTCAACTCCAAACTCATTATCAAAATCACTTCTCTTACATTCAAAAAATTCATTGAAAACAATGTACGTTGAATCTTATGAGATTAAATATAACTAACATTATTTAGTTTCAATTTGTGTGATTGATTTTATACTAGTATGCCGTAGTCTTCTATACAAAAGCATTGCATTATCATTTAAACCCAAAAAGCAATATGAAAATCATCAAGAGCAATAGATTATTGTTTGTGTAACCACAAACCATCTTCAATCAAAAGATTTATTTTAACAAAAATAATCAGGTTTCAATCATGATCTTTCCTTTATTATTGTTTGTTGTAGTAATATATTTTTCTTTTTTAAGTGAATCTAACTCTTCATACTTAGTGCAAGGAGTTAACATGCAATTATCATGCTCAATTTTTTTTTATTTTTCAAACCCCACTAGAAAGAGAAGCATGATTCTCTTTTTTTTATTTTATATTTCTTACTAATATAAAAATAACTCATGAAATGTTTCAAGTAATTTCATTGTTAAGTAAAGGGGTTTTGGTTGAGTCACTTACCTCGTTGTTGAAAGCCATCAAAGTGTAGTTTGCCATCTTGTCTTTGTTGGTTTGCTTCTTGTCTTTAGATGCACACGTTTCGTCCCATGTCATCTTGACTGCTTTTTTCTTCTTTAACAGCTTCTTTGATGATTCATAGCAAGTTCTTGTTTCATTTTTAAGTTCATTTTTTGAATTAGTCTTTTTTATGTGTTAGGATCAAGAGTCAGGGTCAGTACTAAGAGGGAGGGTGAATTAGTGCAACGGTAAAAATCACGTCTTCAAAAACTTCGTTGCGATAAAATCGTTTCCGACAAAAAATCGATTTCGAAAACTTAACTTGAAAGCATACATAATGAATTGAAGGTGTTGAATCTCGTATTTTGATGATGAAACCACTTGATATGTGTTTATGATTTAATCTACGTTTTGAGTGATACAGGTCTACTCGATCAGGATTAGACAGATAACGCAGGAGGAATTGACATTGCGCCGGAGGAGATCACGTTAGGATATTGGATGGCAGAAGGCTTCGGATGTGAGGCATCGGGCCAACCAATGACGTGCCGGGCAACAGAATGTCAATTCGCGTTGTAATAATTATCTAGATCGGAGTAGAGTTTTGGCTTGTGTGTGCAGGATTAAATATGATAACGATGAAGACATAAAGCGAAACAAAGTGTCGGAGTCAAGCGTGAAGGATTTGTTGCGAGTTCGAGAGTTCGACGGAAGTCCAAAGGTTCATCGGGAATGCTGCCGGAACTAGCCGAGAATGAGTAGGGAGCTTGCCGAAGGGTTTTTCGGAAACTCGTCGGAAGGTTCGTTGGAAGTACGTAGAGCTTGCCGAAAAAGATCGGAGCTTGCCAAAGAAGCTCGTTGGAAGTCGCCAAGATCAAATCGTGAAGTCTAGGAGCTTGCTGGGAGTCCGCAGAATGGTTTCCGAGAGTTCGTCGGAAGACCACTGGAAGTTCGTCGAAAGCTCGCCGGAAAAAGTCTTGACTTGCGGACTTTGTAATAGCTTAGGAAATGTCTTTAAATTCATAGTTAGCATGTTAATTAGGATTAGGATTAAAAGATAATCCTATATCCTGGTTATGGGCCAACTGGGCCCAAAATTAGACTTGGTTTGGGCAGAAATTAAAGCCCAACCTGTGAACCGAAGGGTCTGGCGGTGGCACCGCCAGTCCATTATAAGTGTCAAACACTGACAAGCGGTGGCACCGCCAACATCGGGAACCAAAGAGAATTCAAATTTTGGAGCCCAAATTTGAATCCTCTTGAGGCCTATAAATACCCCTCAAATCTCAGCTGAGATAACAACATTTTAAGAAGCAAGAGATTGAGATAAAAGTCTTAGCAAAGCCTTTAGCAAGTTTTTGTTTTCAATAGCTTGAGTGTTCACCTCCCTCTTTCTCTTTGAAAATTTGTAAGAGAGTGAACCACTTGTAAAAGGTTGTAAGAGGGGTATTTGTCCTTCCCCTTCAAAGTGATTTGTTAGTGAAAGTTGGGAGCCTCATCGAAAAAGGCTTCGCAAGTGGATGTAGGTTGCATGACCAAACCACTATAAATCGGTTTGTGTTTATCTTATTGTCATTTATATTACTGCAAACCATCTTCACTTTGATGCTCTACTTCTTTGTCTCCTTCTTACGTATGCCCTCAAGTAAAAATGCAATCGAAACGGTTTCAAACGAAACGTTGCTTTTATCGTATGAAGTTTCCGAAAGTGTTTAAATCGTCGAAAGTTTATCGTACTTTACCGCTGCACTAATTCACCCCCCCCTCTTAGTGCCGCTCCGATCCTAACAATTAGTATCAGAGCCCGGTATTTCTCATTTCGGATTTACACCCGAGAGAAATGGCTCTTCATGGCTTTCAAGAGGGCTTATCGGTTGTTTGTCCACCGTTGTTTAACAGATTGGACTACACTTATTGGAAAACTCGAATGAGAGTTTTCTTGATTTTTTTGAATTTGGATTTATGGAATATCGTTGAAAACGGTTTTCAACTTCCCTCTAAATCGATGAACGAATGGTCGGATTTGGAGAAGAAATATTTTTCTTTAAACGCAAAGGCTATGAATGCCTTATTTTGCGCTTTGGACAAAAATGAGTTCAATCGGATTTCTACATGCGAAACGGCTTTTGATATTTGGCGAACACTAGAAATCACGCACGAGGGAACTAGTAGAGTCAAATACTCGAAAGTTAACATTTTATTGCATGATTTTGAGCTTTTTCAAATGCAACCAAGCGAGACTATAGGCGACATGTACACCCGTTTCACGGATGTCGTCAATAATCTAAGAGTTCTTGGTAAATCTTTTTCGAATTTTGATCTCGTAAGCAAGATCTTAAGATCCCTTCCAAAAAGGTGGGATCCTAAAATATTCGCAATACAAGAAACAAAAGATTTAAATATTTTTTCACTTGAAGAACTAATTGGTTCGTTGATGATATATGAAATGGTGCACAATGCACATGATGAACAAATTCACCTTCCAAAGAATAGGAAGGATTTGGAACTCCGGACAAATGAATACCACTTGAGCGATGACTCAAGTGATGAGGACAATGATGAACTTGAACTTCGAACACTAAATTTTAATAAGTTTATTAAATAAAAATCTAAAATAAACAATGAACTTGAACGAAGGAAGAGGCCAAAGAAGAGGAAGGCAACCAAGTATGAATCAAAAACTTCCAAAGGTGAAACGGCGAATTGGGCTTTGACGAGCTTCGACCACAAGGTAAGTAACTCAACTCTCTTGAATTATTTTGAAATTACATAATACTTTTCATGAGTTATTTTTAATTTAGTTTAGGATTAATTTTCTTAAAAATTACATTAAAAAAAATTAGAAATCATGCTTATCATTCTAGTAATTTTGAAAATAATCATGAAAATTGTATGTTTATGATAAACAAAATGATTTTGATTAAAAATACCTTATGAAATATGATATCATGCCTAATAAATTTATTTTTTGAAGCTATGCATGATGATGATGAGTTTTGGGTAATTTATAGTTTATTGATTATTGATGATTTCCATAATAATCTTTTACGATTTATGGATTATTGATTTTTTACTATAATGAAAGTACCTTATTGATCTTTATTGTAATAAATCTTACTCTTTCGGTTTTCAATATGATACATGTTTTTCTTTGGCATAAATGAAACAAAATCATATGTTTTGAAACAATCGAAAAGAGGGAAACATTCTTGAAAATTACTTTGCTCAATCTTATTGATTTTGATGAATCCATTTGTATCATCTTTGTGAATCTCTTGGATTTTGATAATGATTTTGATGATTTAAATTTGAATAAATTTTTATCAAAATCACGATCTTGATCTCTTGAAATTTATAACATGAAATCCTTTATGAATCAAGATTGTTTTCTATTTAAAAGGAGATTTGTCGAAATGTTTCATGATCTTTTAGTATTCATGATCTTGATAATTATGTTTTAAAACTTTATGTAAACCAAGAATGTTCATCATGATTCTCTCTTTAAATATTTAAAGAGGAGAATTTTATAGATGAATCATGATTTTGATGATTGAATATTTGATGTGCATGAATTGAGATCTTGCTCTCCTACTATTCTTTTTGCTATTCACCAAAAGGAAGATTAATTCTAATAAACCATGATATGCTATATGAATTTTATTGTATTCATGAAGTAATATCTCATCACTATTTTTTGTTTATATTCCTTCATGTGATGATATGAATGTGTGAAACACTTATGATTTGATTTTTTATACAATTCCATGTATTTGTGAAATATTTATCTCATCACCCAATTAATTCCTCTTGATACTCCTAATGTGATAAAGTGAAATTATGCATGAAATTCAAATGGGGAGAAGTTTTGATCGTGCATGGTAGGATATAATTTGACAAATTGATACCATCATGATATGAAACATTTATGATTTGCAATGATGTATGCAATACTTGTGCTTTCTAATTATAATGTGATGTAAATCATGATTTAAAATACTATGAGTTGTTGCTAAAATGATGTATTATAAATATTGATTTAATGTTTTGTATCATGAATACTCTAAATGATGAATGTTTGGTATGATGATCAAAATGTTGACAAATAGTTAAAAATTTTAGTATCATGTATGATATCCTCATAATGTTGATCGATTTATTCAATATCGTGCATGAATGAATATAAGGTTGAAAATGTGCATATTCTAATTTGAAAATATGATGATGCACAAATAAGATTGATACTTACCTTTGTCATAATCGATGTAAAAGGGTCTTCCCTTCTTTTTGACAATGACAAAAGGGGAGATAGCTAGCTTGCACAAGTCAAGAAGATGCAAAAACTTGATTGCTAGCTTGCCTATCTTAAGTAGCAAAGATTGCTAACTTGCTTATTTCAAGAAGCAAAAGTTATCTTCTTGAACATCACTATCTTGCCTATCTCAAGAAGCAAGACTTGCAACCTGCACATTACAATAGGAAGCAAGAATCGATAGCTTACACACTTCAACAAGAAAGCTATCTTGTATTTGCTTTCGAAATTTTTGCTAGATTGTATGTTGTAAAACTTGCTCACTTTTTCAAACACTATGCTAGCTTGTAGTCTAAAGAGAAGCAATTAGTTGTTATCTCAAAAAAGGCAAACATGCTAAACTTACACATCTTTAATTGCTAGATTGCATGACGATAAAATTTGATACTATGTTTTTCATGCAATATATGGAACTTTTTATCTCTAAACACATAAGAGTAGGAACTTCTCCTTTTTGTTGATGACAAAGGGGGAGAAGTATGATGACATGCCATGTTATGCATAAGTTTATGATGACATGTTGCTTGGATTCTTGAATCCAAGAGTTTCTATCAATAAGCCATATTAATAGGGGGAGTTTGTTTAAACTCCGGGAGTTAAGGTTAACTCCGTCATCAAGTTGTTGTCATCATAAAAAAGGGGGAGATTGTTGAATCTCGTATTTTGATGATGAAACCACTTGATATGTGTTTATGATTTCATCTACGTTTTGAGTGATGCAGGTCTACTCGATCAGGATTAGACAGTTAACGCAGGAGGAATTGACGTTGCGCCGGAGGAGATCACGTTAGGATATTGGATGGCAGAAGGCTTCGGACGTGAGGTATCAGGCCAACCAATTCGCGTTGTAATAATTGTCTAGATCGGAGTTGAGTTTTGGCTTGTGTGTGCAGGATTAACTACGATAACAATGAAGACATAAAGAGAAACAAAGTATCGGAGTCAAGCGCGAAGGATTTGTTGCGAGTTCGAGAGTTCGACGGAAGTCCGAAGGTTCGTCGGGAATACTGCCGGAACTAGCTGAGAATGAGTAGGGAGCTTGCCGAAGGGTTTTTCGGAAGCTCGCCGGAAGGTTCGTTGGAAGTTCGCAGAGCTCACCGAAAAAGATCGGAGCTTGCCGAAGAAGCTCGTTGGAACTCGCCAAGATCAAATCGTGAAGTCTAGGAGCTTGCCGGGAGTCCGCAGAATGGTTTCCGAGAGTTCATCGGAAGACCACCGGAAGTTCGTTGGAAGCTCGCTGGAAAAAATCTTGACTTGTGGACTTTGTAATAGCTTAGGAAATGTCTTTAAATTCGTAGTTAGCACATTAATTAGGATTAGGATTAAAGGATAATCCTATATCCTGGTTAGGGGCCAATTGGGCCCAAAATTAGACTTGGTTTGGGCTGAAATTAAAGCCCAACCTATGAACCGAAGGGTCTGGCGGTGGCACTGCCCAGCACCCGAGAGCCAGGCGGTGGCACCACTTGGCAGGGCAGTGGCACCGCCAGTCCACTGTTAGTGTCAGACACTAATAGGCGGTGGCACCGCCAGCATCGGGAACCAAAGAGATTTCAAATTTTGGAGCCCAAATTTGAATCCTCTTGAGGCTTATAAATACCCTTCAAATCTCAGTTGAGATAACAACTTTTTGAGAAGCAAGAGATTGAGATAAAAGTCTTAGCAAAGCCTTTAGCAAGTTTTGTTTTCAATAGCTTGAGTGTTCACCTCCCTCTTTCTCTTTGAAAATTTGTAAGCGAGTGAACCACTTGTAAAAGGTTGTAAGAGGGGTATTTGTTCTTCCCCTTCAAAGTGATTTGCTAGTGGAAGTTGGGAGCCTCATCGAAGAAGGCTTCGCAAGTAGATGTAGGTCGCATGACCGAACCACTATAAATCAATTTGCGTTTATCTTATTGTCATTTATATTACTGCAAACCATCTTTACTTTGATGCTCTACTTCTTTGTCTCCTTCTTACGTATGCCCTCAAGTTAAAATGCAATCGAAACGGTTTCAAACGAAACATTGTTTTTATCGTACGAAGTTTCTGAAAGTGTTTATTAAATCATCGAAAGTTTATCGTACTTTACCGCTGCACTAATTCACCCCCCCCCCCCCCCCCCCCCCTCTTAGTGCCACTTCGATCCTAATAGAAGACAGTAAGCACTTAAGGAAGTTTGCAGTAAAGTAATAGCAAGAATGAAATGCAAACCAGAGAACACAGTAGTTTATAATGGTTCGGTCGTTATGACCTATATCTACTCCTCCGACACCTCTTTCATCGAGGCCACTGGCATCCACTAATAGTCTTCCTTCAATAGGCGAAGACTAACCATCTTTTACACCCCTCTTTTCCTTTTACCGGGTTTAGGAGATAACCCTTACAAGCACTCACACTTCTCTTACAGAATTCTAACACTTAGAACTTGAGAAGGATTCTCACAAGAGATTTCTATAGCGTTTCTTTACTTTTAAACTCTTTGTGCTTGTGTGCTTTAACCAGGGATGAGAGGGGTATTTATAGGCTTTAAGTTGATTCAAACTTGGAGCCTAAAACTTTTCCATCCTGAGTTCCCCGGGCACGGGCGGTACTACCGCCTGCGTTGGGCAATACCACTGCCTAGTGTCAATCTGACGCTGACATTGCCTTGGGCGGTACCACCACCCAAGTCTGGTGGTACCATTGCCTGGGGGGTAGTGCTGGGTGGTACCACTTCCCAGACTAGCGATACCACCTCTTGGCACCCTGCTAGGGGCGGTACAATCGCCTAGACTGGCGATACCACCGCCTGATATAGTCTCGAAGACTGTGCCATGACGGTGAGACTTCTTGTGGCACTATTTGGGCCTCTTATTGGGCCCAACACAGTCCTTACATGGGCCTAGCTGGCCCCTAATTGGGTTGGCCTAAATCCAAACCTAATTACATGCTAACTACGAAATTTAAGACATAATCTGAGCTAAACAAGTCCGTAACTCTATTCTTCCGGCGAGCTTCCGACGATCTTCCGGCGAACTTCTGACAATCTCTCAGCAATGTTCCGGCGGACTCCCAGCAAGCTCCTAGACTTCACGATGATCTTCTTGGCGAGTTCCGACAAGCTTCTCTAGCAAGCTCCGAGACTTCTATGCTGGTTCCGACAAAACTTCCGACGAACTCTCGAACTCCCAATGAAATCGCATCCTTGACTCTTGGATTCCATTTTGCTTCATGCCTTGCTATCGTAGTTAATCCTGCACATGTAAAACATACTTCGATTTAGACAATTAATACTAAGCATTAATCAAGTTGTCCAGCATGTCATTGGTCCCTCGACACTTTGTCCAATTCTTCGGCGCATCATCATCTCTTACGGCCTATTGCCCAATCGGCCTGTTGACTTCGCAACTCTGATATCCTTGGCACAATATCCGTTCTTCTTGGCCCAATGCCCAAATCCATCACCCGATACGTTGACCGATCCACCGGTCTGACGTCCAATCTTTTGATATGTTCCTCCGACCCAACATGATTTTTCCTGCTTTAATTGTCTCATCCTGATCAAGCATCCTGCGTCACTCAAAATGTAGATTAAAATATAAACACATATCAATTAGTTTCATCATCAAAATACGAGATTCAACAATCTCACCCTTTTTTATGATGATAACTAATCGATGACAGAGTTAACCTTAACTCCTAGAGTTTAAACAAACTCCCCCTATCAATATGTCGTATTTATAGAAACTCTTGGATTCAAAAATCCAAGCAACATGTCATGATCAAATCATACATGACATCAACATACTTCTCCCCCTTTGTCATCAACAAAAAGGAGAAGTTCCACTTTCTAGGTGTTTGACATAATAGTTTCAAATCGTTGCATAATAAATCTTCAAGTTCTACCATCATGCAATTTTGCTATCATCATAGATATGCAAGGTAGTAAGATAGTAATTTCTACAACATACAAGCTAGCAAATTTTACAACATTTTAGAACATGCGAGCTAGTAGTTTTGAGATGTTCAAGAAAGTAACACTTGCTTCTTGAAATATGCAAGTTGCAAACTAGTAATTTTTTGCTTCCTTTGCAATTTTTGAGCTAGCAATTTTGCTTCCGTTGCAAAGTGTAGGTTAGCATGTTTTGCATCTTGGGATAGGCAAGATAACACTTTTGGTATGCAAATTTATAGCATATAAGCTATCAAATTTTACACATAAAAAAAGTTAGCAAAATTTTACATCTTTTGAGATGTGCAAGATGGACTATTTTGCCTCTTTTTGAAATGTGTAACTTGGCAAACATTGCTTCTCTTGAGATATGCAAGATAGCACTTCTTGCTTCCTTTTTTATATTAGCAAGCTAGCAAGTTTCCCTCTTTTCGAATTGTGCAAGCTAGCAAATTTGCTTTTTAGCAAGTTTTGCTCCCCCTTTGTCATTGTCAAAAAAGAAGGAAAGACCCTTTGCATTAATTTTCAAATTATGACAAAGGTAAGGTATTAATCTTATTTGTACATCATTATATTTTGAAATTAAAACATGCACATTTTCAAAAACCTTACATTTCATTTTTCATGCACGATGCCGAATAAATCAATCATCATTATGAGCATATCATACATATTAATCATTTATCAATATTTTGATCATGATACCAAACATTCATCATTTAAAGCATTCATGATACACATCATATGCATCACATATATCATCACAATAAAAAGCATCAGTATTGCATGCATCATTCCAAATCATAAATATTTCAAATCATAATGATATTAATTTGTCAAATTGCATCCTACCATGCATGATCATAACTTTTCCCTCTTTTATAATTGTAAACAAGAAAGAATAAGAGAAGAATAAAATAGTGTAAAACATTTCAATAATTTCAAGACATACAAGCCATAAATCATATCATGAAAGATAAGACATCATGAATTATAAAAGACATGATTCATTTTATCAAATCTCTTCTTTTTATAAATAGAAAAATTTGTAGATGTACAAAGAAGAGATCATGATTTTAAAATCTCAAGTAGTAAATCCAAAAAATCAAGATCATGATTTGAATACAAACTCATTCAAATTCAAATTGTTAAATCAAAATCATTTTCAAGAGATTCATAAAAAGATGATCAATTAGATTCATCAAAGTCAATAAGATAGAGAAAAAGAATTTTTAAGAAAAATATTTTTCTCTTTTTAGTTATTTCAATTCATGTGATTTACTTCATTCAAGCATGCCCCCTTTTTTTTATGCCAAATAAAAACATATATATCATCAATCGTTTAGGATCGAAAAATAAATTTCATTATAAAAACCATCAAGATCAATAAACCATAAATTACTTAAAGATCATCATGCATAATTTTAAAATTTATTAAGCGTGATCATTATGCATCAAAACATGGTTTCAAAATATTTAATATTTTTATTGCATAATTACATCATTATGCATCATCGAAATTGATTCCATAAAGCATTTTCGATCAAGATCATTTTGTTTGTTGTAGTCATGCATTTTTCTTTTTAGGTGAATCAACTTTTCATGCTTAGTTTTCCATACAAAAGCCATGCATCATCATTAAGCATGATATCAAACTTCTTAATATTTTCATTAAGACATAAAGCATGATTTCAATCAAAATTAGAAATTATCAAGATACATATTATTTATTCTTGAAAAAATATACATAGGATCATTAGATTTAAATCTAACATTTTGTTCATTTATCATAACACATGCAATTTTCATGATTATTTTCAAAATTACTACCATGATAAACATGATTCTTATTTTTTTTTTTTTTTTTTTTTTAAACATGTAATTTACAAAAAAAATAAATGCATCATGAAAAGCATCATGTAATTTCGAAATAAATTAAGGGGGTTTCGATTACCTCATCATCGAAAGTCATTAAGGCGTAGTTTGCCACCTCGCCTTTGTTGATTTTCTCCTCATCTTCGGAGGAGCTCGATTCATCCCAATTTATGTTCATCTTCTTGCATTCAAAGCAAGTAGTTTTGTTCTTTTTGTTCTTTAATTTTTGTCTCATAAACTTTTTAAATTTCTTAGTGAGGAGTTCATGTTCACCATCACTTGAGCTTATGCTCGAGTGGTCTTCAAATGTTCTAAGTTTGAAATCTTTTTTGTTCTTTGGAAGGTGGTTCTCAAGTTCTTTATGTGCATTGCACGTCATTTCATAGGTCATTAAAGATCCTATAAGTTTTTCGAGTGGAAAATAGTTTAAGTTCTTTGATTCTTGAATAGTTGTTATTTTTTACTCCTAATTTTTAGAAAGCGATAGTAAAATCTTGTTAACGAGTTCAAAATTCGAAAAACTTCTACCAAGTGCTTTAAACCATTGATGACATCCGTAAAATGGGTGTACATGTCAACAACGCTTTTACTTGGTTTCATTCGAAAAAGTTCAAAATCATGCAATAAAAGATTGATTTTTGAATCTTTAACTTTTTTAGTGCCTTCATGTGTGATTTTGAGAGTATGCCAAATTTTGAAAGCCGTTTCACACATAGAAATTCGATTAAACTCGTTTTTGTTTAAAGCGCAAAATAAGGCATTCATAGCCTTTGTATTTAAAGAAAATGTCTTCTTCTCCAAATCATTCCAATGGTTCATTGGAAGAGAAGACATTTCAAATCCGTTTTCGACTGTGTCATAAGTTCAAATCCAAAGACAGGAAGAAAACTTTCATTCGAGTTTTCCAATATGCGTAGTCCATCTCATTGAAAAAGGGAGGACGAATGAGAGAGTGATCCTCTCGAAAGTCGTAAAGAGTCATTTCTCTTGGGTGTTAATCCAATTGAGAAATCACGAGGCTCTGATACCAATTGTTAGGATCAAGAGTTAAGGTTGGTACTAGGTGGGGGGGGTGTGTGAATTAGTGCAGCGGTAAAAATCACGTCTTCAAAATGTTCGTTGTGATAAAACTGTTTCCGATGAAAAATTAATTTCGAAAACTTAACTTGAAAGCGTACGTAATGAATTGAAGGCAGAAAGCACTTAAGGAAGTTTGTAGTAAAGTAATAGCAAGAATGAAATGCAAACCAGAGAACACGGCAGTTTATAGTGGTTCGGTCGTCGTGACCTACATCCACTCTTTCGATTTCTCTTTCATCGAGGCCACCGACATCTACTAATAGTCTTCCTTCAATAGGTGAAGATCAATAACCTTTTACACCCCTCTTCTCCTTTTACTGGGTTTAGGAGATAATCCTTACAAGCACTCACACTCCTCTTTCAGAATTCTAACACTTAGAACTTGAGGAGGATTCTCACAAGAGATTACTACAGCGTTTCTTTACTTTTAAATTCTCTGTGCTTGTGTGCTTTAACTAGGGATGAGAGGGGTATTTATAGGCTTCAAGTTGATTCAAACTTGGAGCCTAAAACTTTCCCATCCTGAGTTCCTCGGGCACAAGCGATACTACCGCTTGTGTTGGGCGGTACCACCACCCAGTGTCAGTGTTAGAACCCTTGCAGATTCTAAACTTGGGGTTGATCTCCTTAGGGGATCGGCCTCCTTGGAACTCTATAGGGGTTCCTCCCTCCAAGTTGCTGCTCAAAGGCTGTAGAAAAGATTCATCTATTGCTTATGATAAGAGAAGGAATACATGGCTATTTATAGGGCTTCTAAACCCTAACTCCTAATAGGACTCCTACTTAAGACTCTTACTTCTAACCAACTCCTAGTAGGACTCCTAGTCAAGACTCCTATTCCCTTACAACTCATAATTCTTCTCTAAGAAAACACCTCCTACATGAATGCCCCTCTCAATTAGGACTCTCCTAGCTAGAGTCCTAACAGTTTTATATGAATGTCCCTCTCAATTAGGACTCTCCAAGCTAGAGTCCTAATAGACCCGCCCTCTTCAAATCAGCCTTGTCCTCGAGGATGATGATTCGTGAATTCTGGGAATTTGATCTTCAAGTCGTCATAGTTCTCCCAAGTGGCATCTTCTATTGGTAGGTTCGCCCACTATATTAGAACTTCATTAGTGGGTCATTATCGTCGAGTCATGATCCATCGATCAATAATGGCACTTGGTTGGGTCTGGAGTTCTCTTTGGGTAGTCATATTTGGTGGGTGGCTTTGGGCTGTCTCCAAGCACCTATTTAAAACTTTCGTTTGGCCGTCGGTTTATGGGTGATATGTCATACTCCTTTTCAATTTAGTACCCTGCATATGGAATAACTTTGTCCAAAATCTGCTCGTGAAGATGCAAGTAGAATTTATCGTAAGCACAATGCGTCCCTTATAGTGTAATTCTTTTGAGTCCCAATTGTAATGAGCCATGGGGCTTGGTGCTTCCTCCAATTTTTTTATAATCTTACTAGTCTCTGAATCTTCCTGCCATTCCATCTTAATATCCTTAAGAAAGTCGCTGGTCGGAAGTGAAACGGTCGAAACTTCAACTTGCTCGGGTAGCTACGAAAGTGCATCTGCAAGAACATTCTCTTTCCCCTTTTTGTAAGTTATTTGATAATCAAATCCAAGAAGTTTTATTACCCTTTTTTGCTGCTCAGGGGATGATATTTTTCGCTCCAAAAAGTACTTGAGGCTTTTATGGTCGGTTTTAATTTGAAATCGTCGGCCAATCAAGTAGGGTCTCCACCTCGTTGGTGCGCGCACAATGGCGAGCATCTCCTTATCATATGTTGACTTATTTTGATGGGAGGGAGATAATGCCTTACTAGTTTATATGAGTGGTCGACCATCTTGCATAAGAATGGCTCCAATTCCGACTCCAGATGCGTCGGCCTCAATAATGAAGGGTCGGTTGAAATCTGGTAGTGTTAGCACCGGCGTCGTCGTCATGCCTGCCTTAAGTTTGTCGAAGGCAGTGGAGGCTCTGTCCGACCATTGGAAGACATCTTTTTTCAGTAAGGAAGTAAGTGGTGCACTGATCTCTCCATAGTTTTTCACGAACTTGCAGTAGTAGTATGTTAAACCCAGAAAGCCATGTAGCAATTTTATGTTCCACAAGGTCAGCCAGTTTTGCATTGCTCCAATTTTGAAGGGGTCTACTGCCACACCTTCCTCTAATATGATATGCCCAAGATATTCCACCTTCTTATGAAGAAAGCAAAAATTCATAGTGGTTGTTGTGTGTTCAAAAGGTGGTTTTCGGTATGTCTTCTTCGCATACTCGTATTTGATGATACCCGGATCGAAGGTCCAACTTTGTGAAGATTTGTGCTCCCTTAGCAACTCATCTACTACTGGAATTGGGTATTTATCCTTGATGGTTATGCCATTGAGAGCTCAGTTATCAACACATAATTGCCATATTCCATCCTTCTTTCGTATGAGGAGCACCGGTTAAGAGTAGGGGCTGCAACTTGGCCGAATAACTCCTATTTTGAGCATCTCTTTTACAATCCTTTCTATTTCATCCTTCTGGAGATGTGGATATTGATATGGCTGAGCATTTGCTGGAGATTTGCCTAGAAGAATCATTATACAATGATCATGCCAACGAGTAAGAGGTAGGTTGCGCGGTTCGTCAAATATATCTGAAAATTCAGCAAGCAAAGGAAGTAGATTTGGATCTTCAAATTTTGTTAGCTCCCCCTTAGTTTGTTGCTCAAGTTGTACTAAAAAGCTGCTGCATGCTTTATGCAAAACCTTCTCCATTTGTTGTGTGCAAATCGTCGTTACGTCGCCCTCACGTTTCCCGTGCAGTATCACCTGTTTCTTCTTACTGTAAAATTTTATAATTAGTTGCATAAAATTCCAAGAAATATCAGCTAATGTCATCAACCATTTAATTCTGAGTATGGCCTCATGATCATCAAGAGGGAGGAGGAAGAAATCTGCAATTATCTCTTAGTCCTGCAACAATAGTTTCACCTGCGGGCACCTATGATCACACTTCAAAATCCGTCCGTTGGCGACCTTAACGACAAACCTATTGCAATTCTCAATAGGTAAGTTCATATAGACAGCAACCTTTTTATTAGTGCTGCCCGTGTCGATGAGAACAGTGATCGGTTGTTGTTTGAGAATGCCTCCAACTTTCATCGTTTGTGGGATTGAGTAGCCAACTAGTGTATGTACCGTAACTTTGGTCGGTTGTGGCTCTTCTTCTGCATCTTCTTCTTCATGTTCAAGGCTCTCTTTTAGATATTCAATGACCTCTTCTTCTATCAGTTCAATCATAAGAAGTCCCCATTTACTACAGCGATGCTCACGGCTCCACGGCTCATCACAATGCCAACATAACCCCTTCGTATATCGCTCCCGAAGCTCTTCTCTTGTTAACCTCTTTGGTGTAGAGACTTGGTCGAAAGTAGGGGGGCTAAGGGCTTCAATATTACTGGTTGAGGAGCGACCCTAGTCCTCCGAGCTTCATGGTTCAATTGCTCCTCTTGATGTCGTGCGAAAGAGATGGCTGCCATAAGCGTATACAGTTGTCGCACTTTAACTTCTCCTCGGATCTCCGGCTTCAAGCCCTCAATAAAGGTTCTCAATAGCTATTTTTGAGACCAATCATGAGTTTGATTAGATAACCTTTTAAACCTGGTTTGGTACTCCTGAATGGTGGAAGTTTGTCGGATCTTTGCTAGTAGTCCATCAATATTCTCGTAATCGGTTGGTCTGAAGCGGATCAGCAGTCCTTCTTTGAATTGTTGCCATTAAAGGACTCCATAAATATGTTCAAACCAGTCAAACCACTGTATAGCATCCCCTTCAAGATGTATAGCTGCAATTTTCACCATAGATGCATCCGCAGTTTTGTGGTACTGAAAATATCGCTCCGCACGCGAGATCCAACCAATTGGGTCTCCTTCTTCCCATCTAGGGAAGTCCACTCTCATGCATGGATAGTTGGGTTTAGTCATAGAGCCTCCCCTCCCTTGGAACTCATCTCTTCGAGCCTGGTGCAATTGGGCAAAGCTCTCTCCGTGATATAATTTTTTCGGGCTTAGTGGTCGGCCCAATCTGAGTTCGGTAAAGAGCGTTCGAATCTTATCCTCCATTCGCGCCTCCAAGGCTTCGAATTTAGCATTGATTGCCTCCTTAGATGCCATAGTATATGCCTCCAAATCTATGATGTTAAGATCTCTCTTTTGTTGTCAGGTTAAAGGCATATACAGTTGAGAGAAGTGATGGTCGAAAGGATTGGTGGATCGGTGGATGTAGGCTACGATTTAGGCTTGTTTTGTGGTTGTTTTGGGTGCAGTTTAAGGGTATGGTTTAGTGGAGTTTTAGGGCTATGGATGAGAGTTTTGGATCTGTGGTACATGGCAGCAAAGGTTTGATAGAAATCAGTGGAAGTTGCAGCAAGTATGTGCTGTCTTGTAAGAGTAGAATTGTCGTCGAAGAAACAACGGTTTCTCGACGTAATTTCCACCAAAAACTTAAGAGAATTGAGGAGGGAATTGATAGAAAAATCACATTTTATGTGACAGCAAGGATATCTAATTTAATCAAGAAAACTTCAGCAGTATAACAGCAAGGAAATTGGTGCAAGTTGCAATTGCAGAATTCTCGTCAAAAAATTTCAGCGGGTTACGACAAAAATTTGCAGCAACTTAAAATCGTTTTTAGAGATGAATTTTCTTAATATATTAATCTTAGATGGAAGCCAAGATGATCTATGAAGTGTATAAGAAATTTCATTCAAAAAAGATTGCAAATAGATGGGTTAAGGCAACAATATGCGACTGAAATTTTCTACAGCATAGATTTTTAGGTATAGCAGATTGGACGTAAAAGATCAGTAGTTTATATTGAGAATTTTTTTATGAAACCAAAGGGAAATCCACTATTAGGAAGTGTCAAAGCTATCATAAAAATTTCGTAGAGATTTGGATAGAAACAATGTAGTATCTAGATCAAACAAACAGTGCAGATTTTCAAGTATAGCAGTTTGACGTAAAAGATCAACGGTTTATATTGAGAATTTTTTGAAAAAACCAAAGGGAAATCTGTTGTTAGGAAGTGTCAAAGATGTCATAAAAATTTCATAGAAATTTGGATAGAAAAAGCATAGTAGCAAGATCAAAAAGATGGTACTATGCGGCTGAAATTCTGCAATGTATCTTTCGTCGCAGAGATGAAAACTTTGTGACGAAAGGTTTATGCAGCAATATAGGAACAGTTTTTTTTTTTTTAGATTTTCGAATAAGGATAACTAAATTGCAGCAGCAGTAAGGTAGGAAACCAGAACCTGTTGCAATTAACGGGGAGATCAAAGGATGATCCACGGTGGTGGAGATGATGATGGAATTCGGCGACGATCTTTTAAGCAATTGTGGGAATTGCTTTGGGAGGTTGTGTAGGGCTGATGGATGGCAATGGAAGGGCAGCGAGATGCCAAGAATGCTACTCTGATACCAGGTGTTAGAACCCTTGCAGATTCTAAACTTGGGGTTGATCTCCTTAGGGGATCGGCCTCCTTGGAACTCTATAGGGGTTCCTCCCTCCAAGTTGCTGCTTAAAGGCTGCAGAAAAGATTCATCTATTGCTTATGATAAGAGAAGGAATACATGGCTATTTATAGGGCTTCTAAGCCCTAACTCTTAATAGGACTCCTACTTAAGACTCTTACTTCTAACCAACTCCTAGTAGGACTCCTAGTCAAGACTCCTATTCCCTTACAACTCCTAATTTTTCTCTAAGAAAACACCTCCTACATGAATGCCCCTCTCAATTAGGACTCTCCTAGCTAGAGTCCTAACAGTTTTACATGAATGTCCCTCTCAATTAGGACTCTCCAAGCTAGAGTCCTAACGGTCAGTCTGACGCTGACACTGCACTAGGAGGTACCACCACCCAAGTCTGCCAGTACCATCGCTTGGGGGGCAGTGCTGGGCGGTACTGCTAGTCATAAGTGCCCAGCAAGCCAATCACGTGAGTGATGGCACGTGTGACTTGATACAGAATCTTTTTGCTTATTATATTTTGGCATATATCACTTTATAACTATTGCATAAATGCATATATATTGTGATGTCCTTGGATTTGTGCAATGGGAATCGGATCGTGATGAGATCACGATAATGAGACCGATTCACCTTTAAACACATATCCTAAATAATCCCGGTCATAGGTTACTCGAGAGGGACATCGTGATAACCGGATAGACTGGTGTGCTGTATACCCGTCCATATGATGGATGCAGCTGGTCTCATAGCTGCTCGTGTAGGGACACTAGGGATACAGTACAGGTGCTCATTGGAGAATGAGTTCACTGATTGATCCGCTTACGGAATGCTGGATGGTTAATGATGCCTTATTGTCAGACAACGATTCCGTAGTCCTAGTGGTGTATCTGGTTCTTAGACTTGAGACACCAAGGATGTCCTGTATGAGTGCTCCACTCTTTGATACCAGACTTATAGGTTTGGCTGTTCCCAGATCTAGTACAGCTGGTCATTGGGAGTGGTAGTCGACCTTACGAGGGCTATTGAGTGTCGATAGAGGATCATCCACTCTCGGTATCATGAGAGGAATATCCCATGTGTTCTTGCTCAGACAAATCCCTGGCCAGGGTCATTCGGGTTGAGAGAGAAAGAGTTCTCCGGGAGAATCCGATTAGAGCGAGACTCGAGTAGAAACCGTATGGGTCTGACAGCACCATGCTCGATATACGGTCTCTGGGATATTAGATGGATGAGGGACTATAGGTACATGGTAACTGAGGACAGACAGGTCCAATGGATTGGATTCCCCTGTATCGTCTGGGGACTACGGCGTAGTGGCCTAGTACTTCCGTAGTCGATGAGTCGAGTGAATTATTACAGAGATAATAATTCACTGAGTTAGAAGGAGTTCTGACAGGTATGACTCACGGCCAGCTCGATATTGGGCCTAGAGGGTCACACACATATGGTAGGCATTGCGATGAGTAGAGGTTCGGATATGAGATATCCGACGGAGCCCTTGTCTTATTGGATGCAGATCCAATACCCACTAGGGAAAGGACCCATTAGGGTTTTGACACGGGATCTCTATAAATAGGAGGGATTCACAGCCTCATAGGCTAGAGTCTTTGCTTGCCCTTCCTATTCTCCTCTCCCTCTCCACCTCAGAGTAGGCCTGGAGTTTTGAGGAGCGTCGTCGCAACCCTGCTGTGTGGATCACCGCTAGAGAGGAGGACGCTTGACCTCCTTCACCCTCTCCTAAGGATCTGCAAGGAAACAGGGATATACGATCTCCCTAGGTAACACAATCTTTATACGCAGTTTTGTGTTTTTGCGGATTTTGCGCACCAATCTTCGCACGACGATGAACATCCTTTTGGGAATCGGGGATTTTTGTTTTTCTTGTTCTTCCGCTGCGCATATGATGTCGCCCCCTATGATTTCCCAACAGTGGTATCAGAGCCAGGTTGTTCGTGCGAATGATTGGTTTTGAACTGCGTGTGTTGTGTTTAGGAAGAATATTGACGTCAAAATCGTTGACGCAAAAGCGAGGAAGGGCAGCAACAGTTGCTGCCCTCGATCTGCGTGCGTGCAGCGCAGCCGAAGGCAGGCAGCACAGCGCCGGCGCATGCGCAAGCGCTGTGCCTGCAGCAGCCGGCCGGCGGTCTGCTTGCAGCAGGCGCCTGCTGCCACTGAGCCCGCGGGCAGAGGCGCCGCGGGGCAGCAGCGCGGGCTGTGGCACCGCAGGGCAGCGGCGCCTGTGGCCGCTGCTCCCACGGGCAAAAACCCCGCAGGGGCGGCCGCCAGCGAGGCAGCACCGCCTGCGGGCGCTGCCTAGCGGGCAGAACCGCCCGCGGAGGCGGCGGCGCCCGCAGGGGCGCCAACCTGCAGGGGCAGCACCGCCTGCGGGCGTTGCCTCGCCGGCAGAACTGCCCGCGGAGGCGGCGACGCCCGCGGGGGCGCCCACCTGCAGCGGCAGCGCCGCCAGCCGGCGTGCCGCCCGCAGGCGAGGGCAGCGCCCCGCCCCTCGCCGCACAGGCCGCCGCCAGCAGGGTGGCGGCGGCAACGGCAGCAGCGAAAGGGGGAAAGGGCATTAGGGTTTTCTGCGCAAAAGACTGTTTTGCCCCTCGGAATTTGAGAAATTCCAGTTTCTGTCTTTTGTCCAAATTACGAAAATACCCTTAGGAATTGAGAAATTCCCTATATATCCCTGATTTCAGAAAATATTAATTAATTAAAAGGTTTAGTTGATTATTATTTTTATTATTATCTAGTAGTCCTACATGATGATGATAATTTATACATGTGATGTATGATGTGTGGACGGATGATCATGGACCGTGTGATGTGTGTACTTGTGATTATTATTATTGAGGTCTGCGAACCTCCATTATATTTCTCGTTTATTGTCGGGCCTGCGTGCCTATGATTAAGTTGTAATCACATGAGGAGGCGCAGCGGGAGCGTGGATGCCATAGCGGGACCCACGAGACGGACGATCGTGATGCATGGAGATGCATCAAGATGTCGACGGAACCGACGAGGACGAGATGGACGATCACAAGGCATGGAGATGCACCGTTGCACACATAGATCTTGATGTGAGTGATTAGGCCTACTGGCTCGGGCCTAATCATATTAGGTTGTGGTCCATGATCATCTGGTGTGATTGCTTATACACATACTAGATATGTATATATATTTGCATGCGATGTAGATATATATTAAATATGTATATGTGTGACATGTCATATTAGGAGACCAAATCATAGAAACATCTCTCGATAAAATTAAGTCGGTAAACGTGAGGCAATTAGATTGACCCACGTGGCCTTCCATCGTTATGAGTAGGAACCGAATCCCGGTGTAGGTTGAGTTGGTCGAGTCCCTCGAGACTCACCTATATCGCGATTCGCTATCTTGCTTACGACATAGAGATGTCACCGGTGACCTGAGGGCATGATATGCTTGGTCGAGTCCCTCGAGGGTATATCATCAAATCAGACTCATCTTGTAACGAAGGTGTTGACTTAACCGAGCATCATGGTTGGTCGAGTCCCTCGAGGCCATGGTGATTCGGAGGCCGAACAGGACGGGAATCACAAGGAGTTGTGATCGGCAAGAGTTGTCTACCTTTTAGGCTTAGTGTGATTGGTCGAGTCCCTCGAGGTTACACTAAGACGCTGATTGGATCCTGATCCCCACTAGAAGTCTGCCGGAGACTTCCGTTTCACGTGCTGAGGGTGTCGCGTGACTCGTTAGTAAAATAGTGGGAGCATATTAAGATAGAAGTCCATATCTTGATAGTTTATTTCTTGCAAAATCTGCATGTTATTCATTTTTGCTACATCTTTATTTTCAGAAAATGTCGCTTTCAAATCCCTTACGTGGCATACTTGATGTCAACCGCCTCACTGGTCCAAATTATACGGATTGGCTCCGTAACTTGAGAATTGTTCTCACAGCGGAGAAAATCGTGTACGTCCTTGATACAGTGATGCCTACGCCCGAAGAAGGGGCAAGCGAGGATGAGATCGCTCGCTACGTGAAGTACATTGATGACTCCACTCTTGCTCAGTGCTATATGTTGGGCTCTATGACTCCAGAGTTACAGAGACAACATGAAAAGATGGATGCCAGATTCATTCTCCTACATGTCCGCAAATTGTTTGAGGAATAGGGAAGGACTCAACGATATGAGATATCCAAGAGTCTTTTCCGCGCTAGGATGACTAAGGGGACACCGGTTCAGAACCATGTCCTAAAGATGATTGAGTGGATAGAGAAACTCACAGGTCTAGGAATGGTCCTAGAGGATAACTTGTGTGTGGACATTGTGCTTCAGTCCCTACCAGATTTCTTTTCACAGTTCATAATGAACTTTAATATGAACAAGCTTGAGGTGACTCTCCCAGAGCTCCTCAATATGTTGAGGGAGGCAGAGAGTACTATTAAGAAAGAGAAGCCAGTTCTCTACACTGGTGAGACCAGAAAGAAAAGGAAAGCAGAAAGGTCCCTTAAGAAGGGAAAGGGCAAGGGCAAACAAGGTAAAGCAAAGGTTGCTAAGAAAGACCTAACAAAGGACAAAGGCCAGTGCTTCCACTGTGGTAAAGATGGGCACTGGAAGAGAAACTGCAAAGAGTACCTTGCAGAAAGGGCGAAACAAAAGCTTGATGAAGCTTCAGGTACATTCATGATCAGTCTCCATTTGTCAGACTCTTATGATAACACATGGGTATTAGATACCGGTAGTGCTTATCATATATGCAATTCGTTGCAGGTTCTGGCAAGGCCTAGGAGACTAGAGAGAGGCGAGATGGACCTCAAGATGGGTAATGGAGCAAAAGTTGCTGTATTAGCTGTTGGCGAGGTCGCCCTACATCTGCCTAGTGGAGCTTTTATTGCATTAGATGCATGTTATTTTGTTCCTTCTATTATCAAAAACATTATCTCCATTTCATGTTTAACAGTTAGTGGATATAAATTTGTTTTTGAGAACAATGGTTGTTCAATATTATTAGATGATAAGATCATCACGAAAGGAACATTGCATAATGGTTTATTTATGTTAGACACCACTCCACATATCATGAATATAAATGTGTCCAAAAGGAAACGAGATGAGTTGAACAGTGCATACCTGTGGCATTGTAGGCTAGGTCACATCCATGAAAGAAGGATTCAAAAGTTGCTAAATGATGGATATCTAGATCCATTCGACTATGTGTCATATGCAACTTGTGAGCCTTGCATTCGTGGAAAACTGACAAACTCTCCATTTAGTGGAACTGGAGAGAGAGCCACTGAGTTGTTGGAACTCATACATAGTGATGTATGTGGACCCATGTCAACTCATGCCATTGGAGGTTACTCCTACTTCATTACATTTACTGATGATTTCTCAAGGTATGGATATGTGTACTTAATGAAGTACAAGTCCGAGGCCTTTGAGAAATTCAGAGAGTATAAGAATGAGGTGGAGAACCAGACTGGAAAGAGTATCAAAACTCTTCGATCAGATCGAGGAGGTGAGTACTTAAGTACAGAGTTTACTCACTTCCTCAAGGACCATGGGATATTATCCCAATGGACACCTCCTTATACACCTCAGCTCAATGGTGTCTCTGAAAGGAGAAATCGTACATTATTAGATATGGTACGGTCCATGATGAGTTTCGCTGACCTACCCATCTCATTCTGGGGATATGCCCTAGAAACCGCAGCTTACCTTCTGAACAGAGTTCCAACTAAGTCGGTGGTGTCTACACCATATGAGATATGGAAAGGGAAGAAGCCTGATCTTAAAGTAGTTAAGATTTGGGGCTGCTCTGCCCATGTTAAAAGACACAACCCCGATAAGTTAGAATCAAGGACAGGGCGATGTAAATTTGTGGGATACCCCAAGGAAACTTGTGGGTATTACTTCTATCATCTCGAGGACCAAAAGGTCTTTGTAGCTAAGAGAGCAGTGTTCCTTGAGAAGGAACACATTCTTGACGGAGACAGTGGGAGAATGATAGAATTGAGCGAGGTTGGAGAACCAAGCTCAAGCACCACTCTACAGCCCGAGTCTGTTCAGGTATCTAATACACAAGTTTCAACTTTACGCAGGTCTGATAGAGTATCCCATCCTCCTGAGAGATATGTGGGACATATTAGAGCAGAGGATGTAGAGGATATTGATCCTCAGACCTACGAGGAGGCTATTATGAGTATAGACTCCGGGAAGTGGAAAGAAGCCATGAATTCTGAGATGGATTCTATGTACTCCAATAAGGTTTGGAACCTAGTTGATGCACCCGAAGGTATTGTACCCATCGGTTGCAAGTGGATCTTTAAGAAAAAGATCGGAGTAGATGGAAAGGTAGAGACCTATAAAGCAAGGCTAGTGGCTAAGGGGTATCGTCAAAGGCAAGGTGTTGACTACGACGAAACTTTCTCACCCGTAGCAATGCTAAAATCCATCAGAATTCTATTGGCTATTGCAGCACACTATGATTATGAGATCTGGCAGATGGATGTGAAAACCGCATTCCTCAACGGGAACCTGGAGGAGGAGGTGTATATGATGCAACCTGAGGGATTCGTGTCCAAGAACTGCCCAGATAAGGTGTGTAGGTTGCTTAGATCCATTTATGGACTAAAGCAAGCTTCCCGAAGTTGGAACATAAGATTTGATGAGGCAATCAGATCTTATGACTTCGTTAAGAACGAAGATGAGCCTTGTGTATACAGAAAGGTAAGTGGGAGCGCTATTAGCTTTTTGGTGTTATATGTGGATGACATCCTCATCATTGGGAATGACATAGGAATGCTATCCACAATAAAGGCTTGGTTATCTAGACACTTCTCCATGAAGGACTTAGGAGAAGCATCTTATATCTTGGGGATTAGAATCTATAGAGATAGATCCAAAAGGATGCTTGGCTTGTCCCAGTCCAGGTACATAGAAACTATTGTCAAAAGGTTTGGCATGGAAAATTCCAAAAGAGGTCTCATACCGATGAGACATGGGATATCGCTTTCTACGAGTATGTCCCCAAAGACTCCAGAAGAAAGGGCGAACATGGATATGATACCTTATGCCTCAGCAATAGGGTCTATCATGTATGCCATGCTATGTACTAGGCCTGATATAGCGCATGCTCTGAGTGTCACGAGCAGGTATCAGGCGGATCCAGGCTTGGAGCACTGGAAAGCAGTAAAGTGTATCCTTAAGTACTTGAGAAGGACTAAGGATCTTTTACTAGTATATGGAGGTAATAGCCTTAAGGTTGAAGGCTACACTGACTCAAGTTTTCAGTCTGATGTCGATGATAGCAAGTCGAATTCAGGGTATGTGTACACCTTGAATGGAGGAGCAGTGTATTGGAAGAGTTCCAAGCAAGATACCACTGCTGACTCGACCACAGAGGCGGAGTACATTGTTGCATCGGATGCAGCAAAGGAGGGAGTCTGGGTGAAGAAGTTCATCACAGATTTGGGAGTCGATACAGATAGCGACAAGTCGACTTCCTTATATTGCGACAACTATGGGGTGATTACTCAAATAAGGGAACCCGGGTCTTATCAGAAGTGTTCTGAGGAGGTTCCAGCTTATAAGAGAGATCGTGACCCGAGGAGATGTAGCAGTGGAAAGAGTTCCATCCGAAGATAACATTGCAGATCCACTAACAAAGTCATTGTCTCAGATTGTCTTTGAGCGTCACAGGGGTCTGATGGGGATCAGACACATAGGTGATTGGCTTTAGGTCAAGTGGGAGATTGCTAGTCATAAGTGCCCAGCAAGCCAATCACGTGAGTGATGGCACGTGTGACTTGATACAGAATCTTTTTGCTTATTATATTTTGGCATATATCACTTTATAACTATTGCATAAATGCATATATATTGTGATGTCCTTGGATTTGTGCAATGGGAATCGGATCGTGATGAGATCACGATAATGAGACCGATTCACCTTTAAACACATATCCTAAATAATCCCGGTCATAGGTTACTCGAGAGGGACATCGTGATAACCGGATAGACTGGTGTGCTGTATACCCGTCCATATGATGGATGCAGCTGGTCTCATAGCTGCTCGTGTAGGGACACTAGGGATACAGTACAGGTGCTCATTGGAGAATGAGTTCACTGATTGATCCGCTTACGGAATGCTGGATGGTTAATGATGCCTTATTGTCAGACAACGATTCCGTAGTCCTAGTGGTGTATCTGGTTCTTAGACTTGAGACACCAAGGATGTCCTGTATGAGTGCTCCACTCTTTGATACCAGACTTATAGGTTTGGCTGTTCCCAGATCTAGTACAGCTGGTCATTGGGAGTGGTAGTCGACCTTACGAGGGCTATTGAGTGTCGATAGAGGATCATCCACTCTCGGTATCATGAGAGGAATATCCCATGTGTTCTTGCTCAGACAAATCCCTGGCCAGGGTCATTCGGGTTGAGAGAGAAAGAGTTCTCCGGGAGAATCCGATTAGAGCGAGACTCGAGTAGAAACCGTATGGGTCTGACAGCACCATGCTCGATATACGGTCTCTGGGATATTAGATGGATGAGGGACTATAGGTACATGGTAACTGAGGACAGACAGGTCCAATGGATTGGATTCCCCTGTATCGTCTGGGGACTACGGCGTAGTGGCCTAGTACTTCCGTAGTCGATGAGTCGAGTGAATTATTACAGAGATAATAATTCACTGAGTTAGAAGGAGTTCTGACAGGTATGACTCACGGCCAGCTCGATATTGGGCCTAGAGGGTCACACACATATGGTAGGCATTGCGATGAGTAGAGGTTCGGATATGAGATATCCGACGGAGCCCTTGTCTTATTGGATGCAGATCCAATACCCACTAGGGAAAGGACCCATTAGGGTTTTGACACGGGATCTCTATAAATAGGAGGGATTCACAGCCTCATAGGCTAGAGTCTTTGCTTGCCCTTCCTATTCTCCTCTCCCTCTCCACCTCAGAGTAGGCCTGGAGTTTTGAGGAGCGTCGTCGCAACCCTGCTGTGTGGATCACCGCTAGAGAGGAGGACGCTTGACCTCCTTCACCCTCTCCTAAGGATCTGCAAGGAAACAGGGATATACGATCTCCCTAGGTAACACAATCTTTATACGCAGTTTTGTGTTTTTGCGGATTTTGCGCACCAATCTTCGCACGACGATGAACATCCTTTTGGGAATCGGGGATTTTTGTTTTTCTTGTTCTTCCGCTGCGCATATGATGTCGCCCCCTATGATTTCCCAACAGGTACCACCACCCAGAATGGTGGTACCACCACCTAGCACCCTGCCAGGGGTGGTACAACCGCCCAGACTAGTGGTACCACCGTTTGACACAGTCTCAAAGACTGTGCCACGATGGTGAGACTTCTTGGGGCATTGTTTGGGCCTCTTATTGGGCCCAATACAATCCTTACATGGGCCTAGATGGCCCCTAATTGGGTTGACCCAAATCCAAACCCAATTACGTGCTAACTACAAAATCTAATACATAATCTGAGCTAAACAAGTCCATAAGTATATTCGTCCGGCAAGCTTCCAAAGATCTTCAGGCAAACTTCTGACGATCTCTCGGCAATGTTCTAGCGAACTCCCGATAAGCTCCTGGACTTCATGATGATCTTCTTAGTGAGTTTCGATGAGCTTCTCTGGCAAGCTCCGAGATTTCTTGGCTGGTTCCGACAGAACTTCCGACGAACATCCGTACTTCCGACGAACTCTCGAACTCCCAACGAAATCGCGTCCTTAACTCTAGGACTCCATTTTACTTCATGCCTTGCTATCATAGTTAATCCTACACATGTAAAACATACTTTGATCTAGATAATTAATACTAAGCATTAATCAAGTTGTTTGGCATGTCATTGGTCCCTCGACGCTTCGTCCGATTCTTTGGTGCATCGTCCTCTCTTGTGGCCTATTGCCCAATTGGCCAGTTGACTCCACAACTTTGATATCCTTAGTGCAATATCTGCTCTTATTGGCCCGATGCCCAAATCCACAACCCGAAGCCTTCTGTCGATACGTCGACCGATCCACCGGTCCGACGTCCAATCTTCTGACATGTTCCTCCGGCCCAACATGATTTTTCCTACTTTAATTATCTCATCCTGATCGAAGCATCCTGCGTCACTCAAAATATAAATTAAAACATAAACATATATCAATTGGTTTCATCATCAGAATACGAGATTCAACATTATGTACTTTTTTAGATTTTGTTATCATAAATTCTATGTCATCATCACTTGAGCTTTCGTTTGAGTAGTCTTCTTTTATTCACAGTGTCAAATCCCTCATGTTCTTTGGAAGGTTGTTCTCATGTTCATCATATGCAATACATGTCATTTCATTGGTCGTTAAAGACCCGATGAGTTCTTCCATTTGAAAATTATTCAATTCTTTGTCCCTTGTATTACCGTCACTTCATCTCAACTTTTTGGAAAGGATCTTAGTATTTTGTTAACAAGTTCAAAATTAAAAAATCTTTTACCAAGTGCTTTCAAACAATTGATGATATCCGTAAAACATATGTACGTATCTTCAATTATTTCGCTTGGTTCCATTCGAAACAATTCATGCATCAAAATATTAATTTTTTATTCTTTAACTCTAGTTGTGCCTTTATGTGTAATTTGAACAGTGTGCCAAATGTCATGTGCAGTTTCATAAGTCGAAATACGATTAAACTCATTTTTATCGAAAGCACAAAACAAAGCATTCATAGTTTTTGCATTTAGTGAAAATAATTTTTTTCAAAATCATTTCATTTATTCATCAGTTTAGAGGGTAGTTAAAAACCATATTCGATAATATTCCATAAATCAAAGTTCAAAGAAAGTAAGAAAACTCTCATTCGTTTTTTCCAATACATGTAGTTCGTCTCATTAAGCATAGGAGGACGAATGATAGAGTGACCCTCTTAAAAGCCAAAAAAAAGCTATTTCTCTTAGGTGTTAAACAAAACAAAGAAAAACTTGGCTCTAATACCAATTGTTAGGACCGAATCAACACTAAGAGGGGGGGAGTGAATTAGTGCTTTCGATAAAAACATTGGTTTGAAGATTTTCGTTTGATAAAGATAATGGCGGAAAGATGTTTAACTTGAAAACGTTTGTAAGAGTGCAAGTAAAAGTAGTAGACAGTTAAATAAGAAAGCAATGAAGGTAAACACTAAGAGAAAATGGCACACCAGATTTATAGTGGTTCAGTCGTCGTGACCTACATCCACTCCCGATTCCTCCTCCGTCGAGGCCACCAGCTTCCACTATCGATCGTCTTTTAATGGGCAAAGATCAACTACTCTCTTATAACCCTTTTCTCCTTTTCACAGGTTTAGGAGATAACAGTTACAAGCCACTCACCCCTCTCTTATCCTAAAACCAAAACTCAAAGCTAGAGAGGAATTCTCAAGGAATTATAGTAGAGTTTTCACACTATTTTGTTCAAGTTCTTATGTTAATCGAGTAGGGATAAGTAGGGTATATATAGGCCCCAAATGGATTCAAATTTGGAGATAAACGGTCTTATCCCGGGTTTCTAAGGTATTGGTAGTACCACCACCTGACACTAGGAGATTGGGCTCTTGGAGACTAAGCCTCTAGCAATTCCACCGCCTAGTTTGGTGGTGCCACTATGTGACCCAACTTTTGGGTCATTGAATGGGCCTCCCAATGGGCCTAAATCAGTCCCAAATCAAGCCTAATGGGCCTCTAACTGGGTTAGCCTAATTACATTCAAAACCAACTCAATTATAACCTAGACTACTTCAATCAAGACACAATTAATTACAAATATGAATTATATATTTTCCAGCATGTCATTGGTTCATCCGGTACTTCATCTGACCCTTCGGCGCTTTGTCCAACCTTTTGGTACATCATCCTCTCCTTCAGCACATTGTCCAATCGGCATATTAACCTCTGTAACATCCAATCTCCTTGATGTAATTTTTTATCCTTTTGGCCTGATGCTCAAACTCATGGCACAAAGCCTTCTGCCGATACATCGACCAGTCCTCTAGTCCGACGTTCAATCTTCTGACATGTTTTATTCTGGCCCAACCTCTAATTTCACTACTTTAATCGATTTGTCTTTCCCTGATTTAGGCCAGTCCTATGTCACTCAAATGCACATTAGATCATAACTCTATCAATTGGTTTCATCATCAAAATCCGAGATTCGACAATCTCCCTCTTTTTGATGATGACAACCAATTGATGATGGAGTTTAACTAAACTCTCCCTATCAATATGTCATATTGATATAACCTTTGAATTCATGAGTATCATGAGTGTTTCATCATGGATGTATCATGAATATTAAAAGAACCAATTGATCACATTATTACATGTATCATAAAATCATACATAATAATTTCAAAATATAAAATTTTAGAAAGGAGAAAAGTGCAACTAGCAATATTTTGAAACATACAAGCTAGTGACAATTTTGAGTTGTACAAGTTAACAATTTTTGCTATTCTTGAGATATGCAAGCTAGCAAATTCTTTCTTTTCTTTTGAAAAGTGTAAGCTAGCAAGTTTGGTCTTTCTTTACAAGCTAGTAATTTTGTCTTTCTTGATATGTGCAAGTTTAGCAATTTTTGCTATTTTTTCGTAGTGAAGCACTGGCTTTTGTCCTTTGTTAGGTCTTTCTTAGCAATCTTTGCTTTACCTAGTCTGCCCTTTCCCTTGCCTTTCTTAAGGGACTTTTCTACTTTCCTTTTATTTCTCTTCTCACCAGTGTTAAGAACTGGCTTCTCTTTCTTGATAGTGCTCTCTGCCTACCTAAACATACTAAGAACTGGCTTCTCTTTCTTGCTAGTGCTCTCTGCCTACCTAAACATACTGAGAACTGGCTTCTCTTTCTTCTCTTTTGAGAAGTGCAAGCTAGCAAGTTTTTCCTTTCTTTGCAAGCTAGCAATTTTGCCTTTCTTGAGATGTGCAAGTTTAGTAATTTTTGCTTCTACTTCAAGTGTGCAAGTTAGCAATTCTTTCTCCTTGAAATGTGTAAGCTAGTAATTTTGTTTTTCTTTGCGATGCGCAAGGAAAATATTTTTTTTACAATAGCTTGCGATGCGCAAGCTAGCAATTCTTTTTTTTTTTCTCCTCTTTTGTCATTGTCAAAAAGAAGGGAAGAACACAATAGTACAAAATCTTTTTTTTTTATTCAATGATTCAATCATACAAATCATAAATACAAGGCAATTGTATTTAATAAAATTTAATTCATAAACATAAGGAAGTCTAGTGATATATCATGGTATATCTCTTCTTTAGCAAATACCAAGAACAACCATAGGAGAATAATTAAAGAAAAATCTTGAATTATATAAAATTTGAAGTTATAATTCCAAAAAATCAAAAGAAACATAGGAGAACTTAATTCATGCACAAGAAATCTCAAGGCATCAAGATTATGATTCATAAAAAATAAATCTCAATTCATAAATATCAAGGTCATAGTTTGTTTGCATAAGTCTCTTCTTTAGTAAATGATAAGAAGAAATCATCAAAGATAGAAAAGATTTTGATTCTCATAAAAGATACCTTAAGTAAAGAAATCAAAAGAAAGTTCATGATTCAGTTTAAAAAATCTCATTCAAATTTAATTTGGCAACTTCAAACTCGTCATCAAAATCACTTTTCTTACATTCAGAAAATTCATTGAAAACAAGATATATTGATTCCTATGATATTAAAAATAGCTAAAATTCTTTAGTTTCAATTTGTGTGATTGATTTTATACTAGCATGCCCTAGTCTTCCATACAAAAGAATTACATCATCGTTTAAAACTAAAAAGCAATATGGAAATCATCAAGATCAATAGATTATTGTTTGTGTAACCATAAACCATCTTCAATCAAAAGATTTATTATAACAAAAATCATCAAGTTTCAATCATGATCTTTTCTTTATTATTGTTTATTACAGTAATATATTTTTCTTCTTTAAATGAATTTAACTCTTCATACTTAGTGCAAGGAGTTAATATGCAATTGTCATGCTCAATTTTTTTTATTTTTTAAAATCACTAGAAAGATAAGCATGATCATCTTTTTTTTTTTACATTTTATATTTCTTACTAATTTAAAAACAACTCATGAAATGCATCAAGTAATTTTGGTTGAGTCACTTACCTCATTGTCGAAAGCCATCAAAGCGTAGTTCGCCACCTTGTCTTTGCTAGTTTGCTCCTTGTCTTTGGATGTACTTGTTTCATCCCATATTGCCTTGAGTGCTTTCTTCTTCTTTGACAGCTTCTTTGACGATTCATAGCAAGTTCTTATTATTGAATCTCAGATTTTGATGATGAAACCAATTGATAAGTGTTTATGATTTAATCTACGTTTTGAGTGACATAGGATGCTTCAATCAGGGAGAGACAATTAAAATAGAAAGAATCATGTTGGGCCAGAGGAAAACGTGTCGGAAGATTGGATGTCGGGCCGAAGGATCGGTCGACGTATCGACAAAAAGCTTCGAGCCATGGATTCGGGCATCGGGCTAAGAAGAATGGATATTACGCCAAGGATATCAGAGTTGTGGAGGTCAACTGGCCGATTGGGCAATAGGCCACAAGAGAGGACGATGCGCCGAAGAATCGGACGAAGCGTCGATGGACCAATGACATACCGGACAACATTATTCATGTTTAGTAATAATTTTCTAGATCAAAGTGTGATTTTATGTGTGCAGGATTAACTACGATAGCAAGGCATAAAGCAAAATGAAGTCCCAAAGAAAAGAACACGATTTCGTTGAGAGTTCGAGAGTTCGTCGGATGTCCGGACGTTCATCGGAAGTTCTACCAGAATCAACCGAGAAGTCCAGGAGCTTGCCAAAGAAGCTCATCGGAACTCACCAAGAAGATCGTTGTGAAGTCTAGGAGCTTGGTGGGACTCCGTCGGAATGCCTACCATATGTGTGTGACCCTCTAGGCCCAATATCGAGCTGGCCATGAGTCATACCTGTCAGAACTCCTTCTAACTCAGTGAATTATTATCTCTGTAATAATTCACTCGACTCATCGACTACGGACGTACTAGGCCACTACGCCGTACTAGGCCACTACGCCGTAGTCCCCAGACGATACAGGGGAATCCAATCCATTTGACATGTCTGTCCTCAGTTACCATGTACCTATAGTCCCTCATCCATCTAATATCCCAGAGACCGTATATCGAGCATAGTGCTGTCAGACCCATGCTTTCATCTATTGCTTATCAAAAGAGAAGGAATACATGGCTATTTATAGGGCTTCTAAACCCTAACTCTAAATAGGACTCCTATTTAAGACTCTTACTTCTAACCAACTCCTAGTCAAGACTCATATTCTCTTACAACTCTTAATTCTTCTCTAAGAAAACACCTCCTACATGAATGCCCCTCTCAATTAGGACTCTCCTAGCTACAGTCCTAACAGAATGTCCCTCTCAATTAGGACTCTCCTAGCTAGAGTCCTAACAGTTTACATGAATGTCCCTCTCAATTAGGACTCTCCAAGCTAGAGTCCTAACATGCTGTCCTACCGGGCGGCCGCCCCTGTGGGGGGGGGGGGGGGGGGGGTTTCGCCCGCGGGAGCAACGGCGGCAGGTGTCGCTGCCCTGCGGCGGCAGGCGCCGCTTCCTTGCGGCGGCAGACGCCGCTGCCCTGCGGCGCCTCTACCCGTGGGCTGCCAGCCCCGTCGGCAGCAAGGCTGCTGCAAGCAGGTCGCCGGCCGGCTACTGCAGACGCAGCCCCTGTGCTGCCCGCCTTCGGCTGCGCTTCACGCACGCAGATCGAGGGCAGCAACTGTTGCTGCCCTTTCTCGCTTTTGCGTCAACGATTTTGACGTCAAAATTCCTCCTAAACACAACACACGCAATTCAAAACCAATCATTCGCACGAACAACCTGGCTCTGATACCACTGTTGGGAAATCATGGGGGGCGACATCATATGCGCAGTGGAAGAACAAGAAAACAAAAATCCCTGATTCCCAAAAAGATGTTCTTCGTCGTGCGAAGATTGGTGCGCAAAAAATTCGCAAAACACAAAACTGCGTATAGCGATTGTGTTACCTAGGGAGATCGTATATCCCTGTTTCCTTGCAGATCCTTAGGACAGGGTGAAGGAGGTCAAGCGTCCTCCTAGACCACACAGTAGGGATGCGACGACGCTCCTCAAATCTCCAGGCCTACTCTGAGGTGGAGAGAGGAGAATAGGAAAGGCAAGCAAAGACTCTAGCCTATGAGGCTGTGAATCCCTCCTATTTATAGAGATCCCGTGTCAAACCCTAATGGGTCCTTCCCTAGTGGGTATTGGATCTGCATCCAATAAGACAAGGGCTCCGTCGGATATCTCATATCTGAACCTCTACTCATCGCAATGCCTACCATATGTGTGTGACCCTCTAGGCCCAATATCGAGCTGGCCGTGAGTCATACCTGTCAGAACTCCTTCTAACTCAGTGAATTATTATCTCTGTAATAATTCACTCGACTCATCGACTACGGACGTACTAGGCCACTACGCCGTAGTCCCCAGACGATACAGGGGAATCCAATCCATTGGACCTGTCTATCCTCAGTTACCATGTACCTATAGTCCCTCATCCATCTAATATCCCAGAGACCGTATATCGAGCATGGTGTTGTCAGACCCATACGGTTTCTACTCGAGTCTCGCTCTAATCGGATTCTCCCGGAGAACTCTTTCTCTCTCAACCCGAATGACCCTGGCCAGGGATTTGTCTGAGCAAGAACACATGGGATATTTCTCTCATGACGCCGAGAGTGGATGATCCTCTGTCGACACTCAATAGCCCTCGTAAGGTCGACTACCACTCCCAATGACCAGCTGTACTAGATCTGGGACAGCCAAACCTATAAGTCTGGTATTAAAGAGTGGAGCACTCATACAGGACATCCTTGGTGTCTCAAGTCTAAGGACCAGATACACCACTAGGACTACGGAATCGCTGTTTGACAATAAGGCATCATCAACCATCCAGCATTCCGTAAGCGGATCAATCAGTGAACTCATTCTCCAATGAGCACCTGTACTATATCCCTAGTGTCCCTACACGAGCAGCTATGAGACCAACTGCAGCCATCATATGGACGGGTATACACCACACTAGTCTGTCCGGTTATCACGATATCCCTCTCGAGTAACCTATGACCGGGATTATTTAGGATATGTGTTTAAAGGTGAATCGATCTCATTATCGTGATCTCATCACGATCCGATTCCCGTTGCACAAATACAAGGACATCACAATATATATATGCATTTATGCAATAGTTATAAAGTGATATATGCCAAAATATAATAAGCAAAAAGATTCTGTATCAAGTCACACGTGTCATCACTCACGTGATTGGCTTGCTGGGCACCTATGACTAGCAATCTCCCACTTGACCTAAAGCCAATCACCTATGTGTCTGATCCCCATCAGACCCCTGTGACGCTCAAAGACAAAATGAGACAACGGCTTTGTCAGTGGATCTGCAATGTTATCTTCGGATGGAACTCTTTCCACTACTACATCTCCTCGGGTTACGATCTCTTTGATAAGCCAAAACCTCCTCAGAACACTTCTGATGAGACTCGGGTTCCCTTATTTTAGTAATCGCCCCATAGTTGTCGTAATATAAGGAAGTCGGCTCCTCGCTACTCGGCACGACTCCTAAATCTGTGATGAACTTCTTCACCTAGACTCCCTCCTTTGCTACATCTAATGCAGCAATGTACTCCGCCTCTGTGGTCAAGTCAGCAGTAGTATCTTGCTTGGAACTCTTCCAGCACACTGCTCCTCCATTCAAGGTGTACACATACCCTGAATTCGACTTACTATCATCGACATCAGACTGAAAACTTGAGTCAGTATAGCCTTCAACCTTAAGGCTATTACCTCCATATACTAGTAAAAGATTATGAGTCTGTCTCAAGTACTTAAGGATACACTTTACTGCTTTCCAGAGCTCCAAGCCTGGATCCGCCTGATACCTGCTCGTGACACTCAGAGCATGCGCTATATCAGGCCTAGCATATAGCATGACATACATGATAGACCCTATTGCTGAGGCATAAGGTATCATATCCATGTTCGCCCTTTCTTTTGGAGACTTTGGGGACATACTCGTAGAAAGCGATATCCCATGTCTCATCGGTATGAGACCTCTCTTGGAATTTTCCATGCTAAACCATTTGACAATAGTTTCTATGTACTTGGACTAGGACAAGCCAAGCATCCTCTTGGATCTATCTCTATAGATTCTAATCCCCAAGATATAGGATGCGTCCCCTAAGTCCTTTATGGAGAAGTGTCTAGATAACCAAGTCTTTACTATGGATAGCATTCCTACGTCATTCCCAATAATGAGGATGTCATCCACATATAACACCAAAAAGGTAATAGCACTCCCACTTACCTTCCTGTACACATAAGGCTTATCTTCGTTCTTAACGAAGTCATAAGATCTGATTGCCTCATCAAATCTTATGTTCCAACTTCGGGAAGCTTGCTTTAGTCCATAAATGGATCTAAGCAACCTACACACCTTATCTGGGCAGTTCTAGGACACGAATCCCTCAGGTTGCATCATATACACCTCCTCCTCGAGGTTCCCATTGAGGAATGCGGTTTTCACATCCATCTGCCAGATCTCATAATCATAGTGTGTTGCAATAGCCAATAGAATTCTGATGGATTTTAGCATTGCTACGGGTGAGAAGGTTTCGTCGTAGTCAACACCTTGCCTTTGACGATACCCCTTAGCCACTAGCCTTGCTTTATAGGTCTCTACCTTTCCATCTACTCTGATCTTTTTCTTAAAGATCCACTTGCAACCGATGGGTACAATACCTTTGGGCGCATCAACTAGGTTCCAAACCTTATTGGAGTACATAGAATCCATCTCAGAATTCATGGCTTCTTGCCACTTCCCGGAGTCTATACTCATAATAGCCTCCTCGTAGGTCTGAGAATCAATATCCTCAACATCTTCTCCTCTAATATGTCCCACATATCTCTCAGGAGGATGCGATATCAGACCTGCGTAAAGTTGAAACTTGTGTATTAGGTACCTGAATAAACTCGGGCTGTAGAGTGGTGCTTGAGCATGGTTCTCCAACCTCGCTCAACTCTATCATGCTCCCATTTTCTTTGCCAAGAATGTGTTCCTTCTTAAGGAACACTGCTCTCTTAGCTACAAAGACATTTTCGTCCTCGAGATGATAGAAATAATACCCACAAGTTTCCTTGGGGTATCCCACAAATTTGCATCGCTCTATCCTTGATTCTAATTTATCGGGGTTGTGTCTTGGCAAGGCAGCCCCAAATCTTAACAACCTTAAGATCAGGCTTCTTTCCTTTCCATATCTCATATGGTGTAGACACTACCGACTTAGTTGGAACTCTATTCAGAAGGTAAGCTGTGGTCTCTAGGGCATATCCCTAGAATAAGATGGGTAGGTCAGCGAAACTCATCATGGACCGTACCATATCTAATGGCGTACGATTCCTCCTTCCAAAAACACCATTGAGCTGAGGTGTATAAGGAGGTGTCCATTGGGATAATATCCCATGGTCCTTGAGGAACTGAGTAAACTATGTACTTAAGTACTCACCTCCTCGATCTGATCGAAGAGTTTTGATACTCTTTCCAGTCTGGTTCTTTACCCCATTCTTATACTCTCTGACTTTCTCAAAGGCCTCGGACTTGTACTTCATTAAATACACATATCCATACCTTGAGAAATCATCAGTAAAGGTAATGAAGTAGGAGTAACCACCAATGGCATGAGTTGACATGGGTCCACATATATCACTATGTATGAGTTTCAACAGCTCAGCGGCTCTCTCTCCAGTTCCACTAAATGGAGAGTTGGTCAGTTTTCCACGAAGGCAAGGCTCGCAAGTTGCATATGACACATAGTCGAATGGATCTAGATATCCATCATTTAGCAACTTTTAAATCATTCCCTCATGGATATGACCTAGCCTACAATGCCATAGGTATGCACTGTTCACCTCATCTCGTTTCCTCTTAGACACTTACATTCATAATGTGTGGAGTAGTGTCTTGCATAAACAAACATTTATGCAATATTCCTCTCATCAATCTCCCCTCGGCTTTGCTAGAATTTATAATAAATTATAGATGTGATAAGCAATACTGGTATCCAATACCAATGCACTATCACAAAAATCTGACAATTGGAGATTGATTATGAATGTACTTGAAGCTTCTCCAAGCTTCTATTTCGCCCTCTCTGCAAGGTACTCTTTGCAGTTTCTCTTCCAGTACCCATCTTTACCATAGTGGAAGCACTAGCCTTTGTCCTTTGCTGGGTCTTTCTTAGCAACCTTTGCTTTACCTGGTTTGCCCTTGCCCTTTCCCTTCTTAAGGGACCTTTCTACTTTCCTTTTCTTTCTAGTCTCACCAGTAGAGAACTGGCTTCTCTTTCTTAATAGTACTCTCTGCCTCCCTCAACATATTGAGGAGCTCTGGGAGAGTCACCTCAAGCTTGTTCATATTAAAATTCATTATGAACTGTGAAAAGGAATCTGGTTGGGACTGAAGCACAATGTCCACACACAAGTTATCCTCTAGGACCATTCCTAGACCTGTGAGTTTCTCTATCCACTCAATCATCTTTAGGACATGGTTCTGAACCGGTGTCCCCTCAGTCATCCTAGCGCGGAAAAGGCTCTTGGATATCTCATATCATTGAGTCCTTCCCTGTTCCTCAAACAATTTACGGACATGTAGGAGATCTCATATCATTGTCTCTATACCTTAGGAGTCATAGAGCCCAACATATAGCACTGAGCAAGAGTGGAGTCATCAATGTACTTTACGTAGCGAGCGATCTCATCCTCGTTTGCCCCTTCTTCGGGCGTAGGCATCACTGTATCAAGGACGTACACGATTTTCTCCGTTGTGAGAACAATTCTCAAGTTAGGAGCCAATCCGTATAATTTGGACCAGTGAGGCAGTTGACATCAAGTATGCCATGTAAGGGATTTGAAAGCGACATTTTCTGAAAATAAAGATGCAGCAGAAATAAATAACATGCAGATTTTGCAAGAAATAAACTATCAAGATATGGACTTCTATCTTAATATGCTCCCACTATTTTACTAATGAGTCACGCAACACTCTCAACATGTGAAACGGAAGTCTCCGGTAGACTTCTAGTGGAGATAAGGATCCAATCAGTGTCTTAGTGTAACCTCGAGGGACTCAACCAATCACACTAAGCCTAAAAGGTAGGCAACTCTTGTCGATCACAACTCCTTGTGATTCCTGTCCTGTTCGGCCTCCGAATCACCATGGCCTCGAGGGACTCGACCAACCATGATGCTCGGTTAAGTCAACACCTTCGTTACAAGATGAGTCTGATTTGATGATATACCCTCGAGGGACTCGACCAAGCATATCATGCCCTCAGGTCACCGGTGACATCTCTATGTCGTAAGCAAGATAGCGAATCGCGATATAGGTGAGTCTCGAGGGACTCAACCAACTCAACCTATACCAGGAATCGGTTCCTACTCATAACGATGGAAGGCCACGTGGGTCAATCTAATTTCCTCACGTTTACCGACTTAATATTATCGAGAGATGTTTCTATGATTTGGTCTCCTAATATGACATGTCACACATATACATATTTAATATATATCTACATCGCATGCAAATATATATACATATCTAGTATGTGTATAAGCAATCACACCAGATGATCATGGACCACAACCTAATATGATTAGGCCCGAGCCAGTAGGCCTAATCACTCACATCAAGATCTATGTGTGCAACGATGCATCTCCATGCCCTGTGATCGTCCATCTCATCCTCGTCGGTTCCGTCGACATTTTGATGCATCTTGATGCATCACGATCGTCCGTCTCGTGGGTCCCGCTATCGTATCCACGCTCCCGCTGCGCCTCCTCATGTGATTACAACTTAATCATAGGCACGCAGGCCCGACAATAAACGAGAAATATAATGGAGGCACGCAGACCTCAATAATAATAATCACAAGTACACACATCACACGGTCAATGATCATCTGTCCACACATCATACATCACATGTATAAATAATCATCATCATGTAGGACTACTAGATAATAATAAAAATAATAATCAACTAAACCTTTTAATTAATTAATATTTTCTGAAATCAGGGACATGTAGGGAATTTCTCAATTCCTTAGGCTATTTTCGTAATTTGGACAAAAGACGGAAACTAAAATTTCTCAAATTCACAGGGGCAAAACTATATTTTTGCCCAAAACCCTAATTCCCTCTTACTGCTGCCGCCGCCGCCGCCACCCTGCTGGCGGCGGCCTATGCGGCGGGGCGAGGGTGCTGCCCTCGCCTACAAGCGGCACGCCCGCTGGCGGCGTTGCCGCTGCAGGTGGGTGGCCCCGCGGGCGGTTCTGCCGGTGGGGCAACGCCCGCAGGCAGTGCTGTCCCGCCGGGCGGCCGCCCCTGTGGGGGGGGGTTTCGCCCGCGGGAGCAACGGCTGCAGGCGCCGCTGCCCTACGGCGTCTCACCCCGCGGGGCAGAGGTGCCCGATCTGCCAGCCCCGCCGGACGCAAGCCTGCTGCAAGCAGGCCGCCAGCCTGCTACTACAGACGCAGCCCCTGTGTTGCGCACCTCCGGCTACGCTGCACCCACGTAGATCGAGGGCAGCAACTATTGCTGCCCGCCCTTGTTTTTGCGTCAACGATTTTGACGTCAAAATTCTTCCTAAACTCAACACACGCAGTTCAAAACCAATCATTCGCACGAACAACCTGGCTCTGATACCATGGGAAATCTTGGGGGCGACATCACATGCGCAGCGGAAGAACAAGAAAACAAAATCCCCGATTCCCAAAGAGATGTTCGTCGTCGTGCGAAGATTGGTGCGCAAAATCCACGAAACTTAAAAACTGCGTATAGAGTAGATTGTGTTACCTAGGGAGATCGTATATCCCCCTGTTTCCTTGCAGATCCTTAGGAGAGGGTGAAGGAGGTCAAGCGTCCTCCTCTCTAGCGGTGATCCACACAGCAGGGTTGTGACAACGCTCCTCAAAACTCCAGGCCTGCTATGAGGTGGAGAGGGAGAGGAGAATAGGAAATGCAAGCAAAGGCTCTAGCCTATGAGGCTCTAAATCCCTCATATTTATAGAGGTCCCCTGTCAAACCCTAATGGGTCCTCCCCTAGTGTGTATTGGATCTGCATCCAATAAGACAAGGGCTCCGTCAGATATCTCATACCGAACCTCTACTCATCGCAATGCCTACCATATTTGTGTGACCCTCTAGGCCCAATATCGAGCTGGCCGTGAGTCATACCTGTCTGAACTCCTTCTAACTCAGTGAATTATTATCTCTGTAATAATTCACTTGACTCATCGACTACGGACGTACTAGGCCACTACGCCATAGTCCCCAGACGATACAAGGGAATCCAATCCATTGGATCTGTCTGTCCTCAGTTACCATGTACCTATAGTCCCTCATATATCTAATATCCCAAAGACCGTATATCGAGCATGGTGCTGTCAAACCAATACGGTTTCTACTCGAGTCTCACTCTAATCGGATTCTCCCGAAGAACTCTTTCTCTCTCAGCCCGAATGACCCTGGCTAGGGATTTGTCTGAGCAAGAACACATGGGATATTCCTCTCATGACGCTGAGAGTGGATGATCCTCTAGCGACACTCAATAGCCCTCGTAAGGTCGACTACCACTCCCAATGACCAATTTTACTAGATCTGGGACAGCCAAACCTATAAGTCTGGTATCAAAGAGTGGAGCACTCATACAGGACATCCTTGGTGTCTCAAGTCTAAGGACCAGATACACCACTAGGACTACGGAATCGCTGTTTGACAATAAGGCATCATCAACCATCCAGCATTCCGTAAGCGAATCAATCAGTGAACTCATTCTCCAATGAGCACCTGTACTATATCCCTAGTGTCCCTACACGAGCAGCTATGAGACCAGTTGCATCCATCATATGGACAGGTATACAGCACACCAGTCTGTCCGGTTATCACGATGTCCCTCTCGAGTAACCTATGACCGGGATTATTTAGGATATTTGTTTAAAGGTGAATCGATCTCATTTTCGTGATCTCATCACGATCTGATTCCCATTGCACAAATCCAAGGACATCACAATATATATGTGCATATATGCAATAGTTATAAAGTGATATATGCCAAAATATAATAAGCAAAAATAATTTTGTATCAAGTCACACGTGTCATTACTCACGTGATTAGCTTGCTAGGCACCTATGACTAGCAGGTACCGCCCAAGCTGGGTGGTGGTACCGTCGCCAGCAATGCTGCCAGCGGTGGTACCGCCCCTGTTCGGCGGTAGTATCGCCTAGTACTAGATCCTATGGCTGTAATACCGCCCAAGAATGGTGGTGGTAATGCCAGTACCCAGGAAACCTAGGACGTGACCTTTTTAGGCTCCAAGTTTGAATCATCTTGAAGCCTATAAATACCCCTCTCATCCCTAGTTAAAACACAAGCATAGAGAATTTAAAAAAGGTAAAAATGCTGTAGAAATCTCTTGTGAGAATACTCCTCTAGTCTAAGTGTTAGAATTCTGTTTAGAGAGGAGTGTGTGTGCTTATAAGGGTTGTCTCCTAAACCCAGTAAAAAGAGAAGAGGGGTGTAAGAAGGAGGTTGATCTTTGCCTATTAAAAGAAGATCGATAATGGATGCCGGTAGCCTCGACGGAAGAAGAATCGGCGAAGTGGATGTAGGTCACGATGACCGAACCACTCTAAAATCTGGTTTGCATTTTACTTTGAGCAATTTATCTTTACTACAAACAACTTTACCTCCTTACTTGCTTTACATTCAATATGCTCTCACTTTGCTTTCAAAGTTAAGCATTTCTAAAATCGATTTTATCGTACGAAGAGGGTTTTCAGAACCGATTTGAAGACGTATTTTACCGCTACACTAATTCACCCCCCCCCTCTCAGGGCCGACTCGTTCCTAACAGTTAGTATCAGAGCCTTGTTTTCTCATTTGGTTTAACACCCAAAGATAAATGGTTCTTTTTGGCTTTCAAGAGGGATTTTCTCTCATTCGTCTTCCCTTTTTTAGTAGGACAAACTACATTTATTGGAAAACTCGAATGAGAGTTTTCTTGCTTTCAATTGATTTAAATTTATGGAATATGGTCAAAAATAGATTTCAAAGGTCTTCTCTTCCAATGAACGATTGGAATGATTTGGAGAAGAAGATGTTTTCTCTAAATGCTAGAGCTATGAATGTTCTATTTTGTGCCTTAGACAAAACCGAATTCAATCAAGTTTTTTTGTGTGAAACGACTTTTGATATTTGACACATTCTTGAAACCACACACGAAGGCACTAGTAGATTAAAAGTTTCGATGATTAATCTTTTAATACATGATTTCGAATTGTTTCATATGAAACCAAGTGAAACCATTGTTGACATGTACACCCGTTTTATGGATGTCGTCAATGGTTTAAACTCACTTGGTAAAAGTTTTTTGGATTTTGAACTTGTAAATAAAATTTTACGTTCTCTTTCTAAAGATTGGGATTCAAAAGTAACTATCATATAAGAGGCTAAAAACCTAAACAACCTTCCACTCGAAGAACTCATTGGGTCTTTAATGACCTATGAAATAAACAATGTGGTAAAAAAGGAACTTGAGAACTACCTTCCAAAGAACAAGAAGGATTTCAGACTAAGAACAATTGAAGACCACTCGAGCATAAGCTCAAGTGATGGTGAACTTGAACTCCTCACTATGAAATTTAAAATTTTCATTAAACAAAAATTAAAGAACAAAGAGAACGGAACTACTTACTATGAACGCAAGAAGAAGTTGCTAAAAGACGAATCGAGCTCCTCCGAAGATGGGGAGAAAATTAACAAAGGCGAGGTGGCAAACTACGCCTTAATGGCTTTCGACGATGAGATAATCAAAATGTCCTTAATTTATTTTAAAATTATATAATACTTTTCATGAGTTATTTTAAATTTAGTTTAGAATTAATTTTCTTAAAAATTGTATTTTTAATAATGAAAATATAAAAATTAGGAATCATGCTTATCATTCTAGTAATTTTAAAAATATTTATGAGAATTGCATATTTATAATAAACAAAATAATTTTGATTAAAAATACTTATAAAATCATGTTTGATGATATCATGCCTAATAAATTTATTTTTTGAAATTATACATGATGATTCTTGCAATTTATGGATTATTGATATTTACCATAATGAAAGTGGCTTTTTCGGTTTTAAAAATGATGTATGTTTTGATTTGATATAAATGAAAAAGGCATGCTTATATGAAATATAAAATCATGCTTGATGATTTTATATTTAATTAAGCATGATGATGATTTGATCTTGATGATTTCAATGATGATATTTACTCTTTCGATTTTAAACTATGATGTATGGTTTTCATAAGAAAAACTTGAGCATGTTTATATGAAATCAATCATTTAAAATGAAACACATAAAAATAAAAAAAAAGGGGGGGAATACATTTTCCATCTCTATTGATTTTTTTTTTAAGATTAATGAATGTATATTATATTCTTTTGGGAATCTTTTGAAAATGATTTACATTTGACGATTTGAATTTGAATGAGGTTATCTTGATTTTTCGAGATTTATAACTTGAAATTTTTCAATAGATCAAGATCTTGGTTTTTGATCTCCTATGCTTCCTTTTGTCATTTACTAAAGAGGAAAATTATCTAAATGAATCATGAATGTTCTTTCCGTATTCATGAATTGATTATAACTTGAAAATCTTTTATGAATCAAGATTTTTCATAATCTCCTAAGAATTCTTTTCGTCATTTTATTTAAGAGGAGATTTGTTAAAATGAATCATGGTGTCTCTTGATTTCTTAGAATTATAACTTGAGAATTTTTTTTACAAATCAAGATTGTTTACTATGATTTTTTCTTTTCGCTAATTGAGATATTAAAAAAGAATCATAATATGTCTCTTGATTTTTACAATTTGTCTTCATTATTTGTGTATCTCATCACCAAAATTCTCTTGATATTTTTCATGTGATGATATGAAATTATGCATAAAATACTCTCAATATTATTTTTATGCATACAAATGAAAAGTTATGATCATACATGGTATGACATAATTTGACGTTTTGATACCATCATAATTTGAAATATTTATGATTTGGAATTATGTATGCAATACGTATGCTTTTTATTATGATGATATATGTGATGCATATGATGTGTATCATGAATGCTTTAAATGATGAATGTTTGGCATCATGATCAAAATGTTGATAAATGCTTAAAAACTTTAATGTTTTAGTATCATGTATGATATGCTCATAATGATGATTGATTTTTCGGTATTGTGCATGAAAAAAAATGAATTGTAAGATTTTCAAATTGTGCATGTTTTAATTTGAAAATATAATGATACACAAATAAGAACAATTACTTACCTTTGTCATGATTTAAAAATTATTGTAAAGGGAAAAAGGGATACAAAATTGTATTCTTCCCTTCTTTTTTACAATGACAAAGGGGGAGATAACTAGCTTGCTAGCTAGCTTGCACAAGTCAAGAAAATGCAAAAACTTTCTTGCATACTTGCATATCTAAAGAGAAGATGCAAATGTACTTTATGTAGAACTTGCTATCTTGAACATCACCAAGAAATGCTATCTTGCCTATCTCAAGAAGAAAAAAATGTTAACTTGCACATCTAGCAAAACTTATATTTCAAGAAGCAAGAGTTGCTTTCTTGAATATCTCAAAATTGCTAGCTTGCATGTTTTAAAATGTTGTAAAATTTTGCTAGCTTACACTTTGCAAAGGAAGCAAAAATGGCACTTCTCAAAAGAGAAGAAAGAGCTTGCTATCTTGAACATCGCTATCTTGCATTTGCTTTCGAAATGTTTGCTAGTTTGTATGTTGTAAACTTGCTATCTTATTACCTTGCATATCTAAACCTTGATAGCTTGCATGATGTAACACTTGCTAAATTTTCTAGCTTACAAATTGCATGATGATAAAACTTGATATTATATTTTTTATGCAATTATTTGAACTTATATCCAAACACTTGATAGTTGGAACTTCTTCTTTTTGTTGATGACAAAGGGGGAGAAGCATGATCATGTTATGTATGATGACGTATTGTAAATATTCATGATGAAATTTGTAACAACTTGAATTTAGCTTGAATTCAAGGTTCTATCAATATGGAATATTGATATGGGGAGTTTATTTAAACTATGGGAGTTAAAGTTAACTCCATCATCAATTGGTTGTCATCATCAAAAAGGGAGAGATTGTTGAATCTCGAATTTGATGATGAAACCAATTGATAAGTGTTTATGATTTAATCTACGTTTTGAGTGATGCAGGATGCTTCGATCAGGGAGAAACAATTAAAGTAGGAAGAATCATGTTGGGCCGAAGGAAAACGTGTCAGAAGATTGGACGTCGGGCTGGAGGATCGGTCAACGTATCGACAAAAGACTTTGAGCCATGGATTCGGGCATCGGGCCAAGAAGAGCGGATATTGTGCTAAGGATATCGGAGTTGCGGAGGTCAACTGGCCGATTGGGCAATAGGCCGCAAGAGAGGACGATGCGTCGAAGAATCGGACGAAGCGTCGATGAATCGGACGAAGCGTCGATGGACCAATGACATGCCGAACAATATGATTCATGCTTAGTAATAATTGTTTAGATCGAAGTGTGTTTTTATGTGTGCAGGATTAACTACGATAACAAGGCATAAAGCAAAATGAAGTCCCGGAGAAAAGAATGCAATTTTGTTGGGAGTTCGAGAGTTCGTCGGAAGTTCTGCCGGAACCAACCGAGAAGTCCAGGAGCTTGCCAAAAAAGCTCATCGGAACTTACCAAGAAGATCGTCGTGAAGTCCAGGAGCTTGCCGGGAGGCCACCGGAATATTGCCGAGAGATCGTTGGAAGTTCACCGGAAAGATCGCTGGAAGCTCGCCGGAAGAAATCGGACTTATCTTGCTTAGAATATGTCTTAGGAATCGTAGTTAGCACATAAATAGAGTTGGGATTGGGAGGTAATCCCATCAATTCTATTAGGGGCCAACTGGGCTCGAAGTTGGACTAGTTTGGGTTAGATTCAAGGCCCAACCAGGGTGCTGAAACCTTGGCCGGCGGTGGCACCGTCTGGGGAATAGCACCCCAAGATTCCTGGGCGATGGTACCATCCCTATTCGGCGATGGTACCGCCCAGTACCAGATCCTATGACGGTAGTACCGCCCAGGAACGACGGTGGTTGCTAGTACTTAGGAAACTTGGGATGAGACCTTTTTAGGCTCCAAGTTTGAATCAACTTGAAGCCTATAAATACCCCTCGCATCTCTAGTTAAAACACAAGCATAGAGAATTTAAAAAGGGAAAAACATTGTAGAAATCTCTTATGAGAATCCTCCTCTAGTCTAACTGTTAGAATTCTATTTAGAGAGGAGTGTGTGTGCTTATAAGGGTTGTCTCCTAAACCCAGTAAAAGGAGAAGAGGGTTGTAAAAAGAATGTTGATCTTCACCTATTAAAGAAAGATCGATAGTGGATGCCGGTGGCCTCGACGGAAGAGGAATCAACGAAGTGGATGTAGTTCACGATGACCAAACCACTCTAAAATCTAGTTTGCATTTTATTTTGAGAAATTTATCTTTACTACAAACCACTTTATCTCCTTACTTGCTTTACATTCAATACGCTCTCACTTTGCTTTCAAAGTTAAGCATTTCCAAAATCGGTTTTATCGTATGAAGAGATTTTTTGGAACCGATTTGAAGACGTATTTTACCACTGCACTAATTCACCCCCCCCCCCCCCCCTCTTAGTGCCGACTCATTCCTAACACTTGTGTCATTTTAAGTTCATTTTTAGAATTAGTCTTTTTCATAAATTAAAAAAAAAAATTGTTAAAAGTTCTATGTCATCATCACTTGAGCTTTCGTTCGAGTTGTCTTCTTTTATTCTTAGTGTCAAATCCTTCTTGTTCTTTGGAAGGTTGTTCTCATGTTCATCATATAATACATGTCATTTTATAAGTCATTAAAGACTCAATGAGTTCTTCCACTAGAAAATTGTTCTAGTCCTTTATCTCTTATATTGCCGTCACTTTTGGATCTCAACATTTTGGAAGGGATCTTAGCATTTTATTTATAATTTTAAAATTATAAAAACTTTTACCAAATGCTTTCAAACCATTGATGACATCCGTAAAACAAGTGTACATGTCTATAATAATTTCTCTTAGTTCTATTCGAAACAATTCAAAACTATACATCAAAAGATTAATTTTTTATTCTTTAACTCTACTTGTACCTTCATGTCTAATTTCAAGAGTGTGCCAAATGTCATATATAGTTTCACAAGTCTAAATTTGATTAAACTCATTTTTATCCAAAGCATAAAACCAAACATTTATACCTTTTGCATTTAATGAAAATAATTTTTTTTTTAAATCATTTCATTCATTTATAGGTTTAGAGGGTTGTTGAAAATCATATTCGACAATATTCCATAAATCAACATTCAAATAAAGCAAGAAACTCGCATTCGTGTTTTCCAATATATGTAATCTGTCTCATTGAACATAGGAGGACGAATAAAAGAGTAACCATCTTAAAAGCTGAAAAAATCCATCTCTCTTGGGTGTTAAACCAAATAAAGAGAAACTTGGCTCTAATACCAATTGTTAGAACAGAATTGACACTAAGACGGGGGGGTGAATTAATGCTTTCGATAAAAACGTCGATTTGAATATTTTCGTTCGATAAAGCCCATATTGGAAAGATCTTTAACTTGAAAACATTTGTAAGAGTACAAACAAAAGTAGTAGATAATTAAATAGGAAAGTAATGAAGGTAAACTTCAAGAGAAAAGGGCACACCGGATTTGTAGTTATTCGATTGTCATGAGCTACGTCTACTCATAATTCCTTCTCCATCGAGGCCACCGGCTTCCACTATCAATCTTCTTTCAACGGGCGAAGATCAACTATCCTCTTACAACCCTTTTCTCCTTTTCATAGGTTCAGGAGATAACCTTTATAAGCCACTCACTCCTCTCTTAAACTAAAACCAAAACTTAGAGCTAAAGGGGAATTCTCAAGGAATCATTATAGAGTTTTCACACTATTTTTGTTTAAAGTTCTTGTCTTAACTGAGTAGGGATGAGTGGGGTATTTATAGGCCCCAAATAGATTCAAATTTGGAGCCAAAATAATATTATCCTGGGTTTTCAAGGTACTAGCGGTACCACCGCCAGTACTAGGCAATACCACCGCCTGCAAACTAACATTGGGTGGTACCACTGTCCAGTCTAGCGGCACCACCACCTGATATTGGGAGATTGGGCTCTTGGAGACTGAGCCTCTAGCGGTTCCACCGTCTAGTCTGGCGGTGCCACCTCCTAACCCAACTTTTGGGTCACTAAATGAGCCTCCCAATAGGCCCATGTCAGCCCCATATCAGGCCCAATGGGCCCCTAATTGAGTTGGCCTAATTATGTTCAAAACCTACTCGATTATAACCTAGACTACTTCAATCAAAACACAATTGATTACAAGCATGAATCGCATGTCCGACATATCATTGGTTTATCCGGTACTTTGTCCAGCCCTTCAGCGCATCATCCTCTCCTTCGGCGTATTGCCCAATCGGCATGTTGACCTTTGCAACATCTGATCTCCTTGGCGCAATTTTTGATCCTTCTAGTCCGATGCCCGAACTCATGGCACGAAGCCTTCTACTAACACGTCGACTAGTCCTCCGGCCAAACGTCCAATCTTCTAACATGTTCCATTCCGGCCCAACCTCTGATTCCACTACTTTAATCGATTTGTCTTTCCCTGATTAAAGCTAGTCCTATATCGCTCAAACGCACATTGGATCATAACTTTATCAATTGGTTTCATCATCAAAATCTGAGATTCAACCAACCAGAAAAACTAGTGTACTATATACCCATCCATATGATGGAGGTGGTTGATCTTATAGCTGCTCGTATGGGGACACTAGGGATACAATACAGGTGCTCATTGGTGAATGAGTTCACTGATTGATCCACTTATGGAATGTTGGATGGTTGATGAAACCTCATTGTTAGATAACGATTCCGACATCCCAATGGTGTATCTGACCCTTAGACTTGAGACACCAAGGATATCATATATGAGTACTCCACTATTTGATATCAGACTTATAGGTTTGGAAGTTCCAGATCTAGTACAATTGGTTATTGGGAGTGGCAGTCAAACTTATGAGGGTTATTGAGTGTCGATAGAGGATTATCTGTTCTTGAAATCATGAGAGGAATATCTCATGTGTTCTTGATCAAACAAATCCGTGGCCAGCGTCATTTGGATTGAGAAAGAAAGAGTTCTCTAGGAGAATCCAATTAAAGTAAGACTTGAGTAGAAATCATATGGACCTCATAGCACCATGCTCCGTATATGGTCTTTAAGATATTAGATATATGAGGGATTATAGATATATGGTAACTGAGGACAGGCAGGTCTAATGGATTGGATTCCCCTGTATCGTCTAGGGACTATAGCATAGTGGCCTAGTACGTCTGCAGTCGATGAGTCGAGTGAATTATTATAGGAATAATAATTCATTGTGCTAGAAGGAGTTCTGATAGGTATGACTCATGGCTAGCTCGATATTAGGCCTAGAGAGTCACACACATATGATAAGTGTTGTGACGAGTAGAGGTTCAAATATGAGATATCCATTGGAGCCCCTATCTTATTGGATATCTAATAAGCCCCTGAATTATTGAATCTTATCGATGAGATCAAGGAAGGAGACTAAACAAGAACAAGAGGGATCCACCGAAAAATACCCTTCCCTTTATTCGGAAGAAAAGGAGGATCCGAACAAAATAGATGAAACGGAAGAGATCCGATAAGAGCTAATGAGAGATTATTAGATAGAAACCCTCAAATCTAAAAGGCTTGGGTAGTTTGATGGAGATCTAGAACCCAATAGGGTAGGATCCATTAGGTTAAGTTGACAATGGGTCTCTATAAATAGGAGGGAACCAAAGGGCCATAGGCTAGGCCTTCTTGGCTGCCACCTCCTAATCTCCTCTCCCCTTCTCCTCCTTAGCCAACAGGAGCATGTGGAAATTTGGGCAGCAACTCGAGGAGTGTCTTCACAGCCCCTATCGTGTGGATCACCACTAGAGAGGAGGATAATTGATCTTCTTCATCCTCTCCCATAAATCTGTAGGATTTCAAGAATATATAATCTCCCTATGTAACAAACTATCTCACACGTAGTTTTTAGTTTCATGGGTTTTTGTACACCAATCTTCGTACAACGATGAACACCTTTTGGGAAATCTGAAATTTTTGTTTTATATTCTTCCACTATGCATGTGATGTCGCCCTAGATTTCCCTATAATATTGATGTCCACTTGATTAACCGATGATCAAGATTCTTTAGGATCTATGTTTAAAGACAAATCGATCTCATTATCATGGTCTCATCATGATCTGATTCTCATTGCACAAATCCATGGATATCATAATATATATATATATATATATATATATATATATATATATATATATATATATATATATATATATATATATATATATATATATATATACACAATAAGAAATATAAAGTGAGAAAATACCATAATAATAATAAGCAAAATGAATGTGTGTCATGTCACACATGTCATTGCTGATTGGCTTGTAGGGCACCTGTGACTAGCATAAGCAACCTATCCCTCGAAACCTCTTATGGTCTCTTAAGGACTTACAAAAGAGAAAACAATTTAAAGGAAGCGTTTAACTCGAGATCTCACAAGTAGTAATTTCAGCAAACATTTGATATGCGATTTAAATTATAAACATAGACTTCATTGGCTTTAAATGGTCACGCGACAAAAGATCAAAGGTGGTTTGTTACAGCCAAAAGTGTGCCCACATGATATTACGATGGAACAAGACAACGAATCAACTCTTGACACTACCTCAAAGACTCATCCAACCCTTTGGGGAGCTAGAAAACCCCCAAAATACTTGCTTGAATAGTTTGTTTCTATGTAGTTTTGCTTCTGCGTGATAACGGCACACAACTTGCATTTACAAAGCTAAAATAATCACAAAAGCCAACCAAAATGAGGTTATCAAGCTTGCAAACACTTTACATATTGTACAAAGCATCGACCAAAATTGAAAGACAACCTATTCACATATTTCTCCGTGACACCTTAGTAAAAATTAAATATAAGAGTATCATCTCGTAAAAGCCTATTACCATGTACTTTTTTCAATAATTACCTTTTTTTAAAAGATTACATACATTCATTTATTTACATATTTATTAAAGTAAAAAAATATAATTTTATTTTTTTTAATAAATATTAAAAAAATTAAAATGATTAATTTATTACAAAAAAATATTTAATATTTTTGAAACATATTCACTTAAATCTTTTTCTTCAAATACATATTAAAAATATAGACACATTTTAATATGTACATATTAAAAATTTTATCAAATATTTTTCTTCAAATACATATAAAAAATATAAATACAAACTCTCAAGGCAGCCTCACCGTAGTAATTAAAATTATTTCTTTAGAACCAATTCGATCATATACGTGAAGAGTCATGGAACGAGTATAACCTTCAACATTTTCTCTATTATATTATGATAAGAAAATTAATTGTTTTTTTGTTGCATGTATGAGATTCTACTAGCTAAATAACCATGAAATGTTTTGTCGGAAGACCATGCAGTTTGTAGGACAAGAGAGAAACCATTCATTTTTCAAATATCCTAGCAATAGAGAAATATTGAGCAGAAGTTGGATTTAGCAGCAGAAAAGCCACATGCTTGACAATAAATTCAGATTTGGATCGCCAATAATAGGAGTTTGGAGTCTGAAATTTTATGCATAACATTGAATTGCAAGAAAACAATTCTTGGAAGAACTATGGAGATCTATAGAACAAATTAAAAAGTCAAGAGGAAGGCGAAAATAAATTAGATGGATTTTAACAAGGAATCAAAGAACACAGACTGGCACAAAAGACTAAGCAATGTACTACTGCTAGGGTTTCAAATAATTTTCTTCAGACAAACACACCAGAGCCAGATGGAAATGGATTGACAGAGCAAGACAAAAGGAAATGCTTGAAAAAGAAAAAATTCCTTAGAAGGATAACAAGTTTTCTTGCTCAGAGTTACGGAAGTTGCAGCATTGATGAAGTTGTTAAAAGAACAAAAAGAAGAGCCTCACCATTTTAGCACAAGCCAAATACATAGGTAATTCATGTGGAAGTACATGCAAGAACAGCATCAATGGACATAAATTTGATTGCTTCAAGCATCCATAATTACAGCATGTGTTTGGTGCCCCTTCTAAGTTTCTTGCTCGCTCCGCCACAACTCTGCTCCATCAAGATAAAATGTATATGCAAGCCCAAAACAAGTATCAACAGGCCAAAAGAAAGAATATATATATATCATTGTTAATAAATTGAAGACCATATATCTACTTAATGGCACAGTTCTGATACAAGTTAATGATAACAAACCGGGAAACAATGCACAGGACAAGAACTTGTCCACAAGCCAATAGACCACAAATTAGTTTTTCAGGTCTGTAGAAAAACTTGGTGAAGAGGGGAGATTTACACCTCTGACTTCATCACACGTAAAAGATTTCCAAGAAAATGAACTTTTATTTCAATTTTCTTTTAAGGTCCAAGTGTATGTAGATCAAATTTCTTAGTGCAAAACTGGAACAATGAAAAAGAACACAAATTAACTGAACTCCAGAATTTTCATAGAGAACCCCAGGACTACTGAACATGTAAAGCTACCCATAACTATTCTACCACGGCTCATCAAACATCAACTGCTTGCCCACAATAGTTCATATCCGTTGCAACCTTGGATCACAAGCTTGTATGTAAATATTCCCTAACCAAAATTTATCCTGAAACATCACAATAGACAAAAAAAACCTATAACCAATTAAAACTCAAACAATGTGATAAAAGAAACACAAGTTGGTATTCCAGATATAATAAAGGAAAATGTTGCTTCCTTAAATACTAGAAAGCCCAAGGACCCATAATTTCACATAAAAGAAATTTCCATATCTTGTTAAATTGCTTAAAATTTTTGAACATTTTTTGTGAGGTATTATCACCTTCATCACCAATGACAGGTATATGTCAGGTAAGATGCATTACGCTCTTTCTTGTGCTGTATTGAATGATGACTCCCATGAACTGCTATTAGATGCTCCGTTTCAAGTTGTTTTGCAGATATCTAGTTGCAGAATAAATAAATATGCAAATAAGATATTTTCATTGCTGGAACACATCAGTGAATAGGATGATGTAATTTAAATTTTAGATTGGGAGATTTTATAGATGAAGTGTTTGAGAATGAAAATAGTCCAGGATGGACATCTTTTCCGGAAGATGCTACTTAGCCACTTGTTGGAAAAATCTTCTTATGTCATCTCATGAAATTAAAACAAGTTTTAAAGTTTCAAGGGTTAAAATTACTCAAAATTACAAATGCTAATGACAAACTTGCAACAGAGTCATAAGATATAACTCTCTTTCATTCTGTTTTCTTACAACAGTTTTTCTTACTCATTCAAGTATGAGAATTCCACATGCAATGTTTTTATCTTCTTACTGAACTGAACAACTGAAGACATGTCACATCTACTCTGCAAGTTTATTATGTGCAACAATGTTAGCATTGTTGCAAGCAAAGATATAAGCATGGTTTGCAGTAAGGTTCGCCGTACCGTACCGTACCGGCGTTTCGACCCGGGCTCGGTACCGGTACGGTACGGTATACCGCTCGGTACACCTAGGTGTACCGAGCAGTACACTCACGTGTACCGAGCGGTATACTCACGTGTACCGAGCACTGTACAGTGCTACAGACTGTACACTGCTACACAGTACTGTACATTGCTACAGTGTCGGGTACGGTACGGAGCGGTCCGCGTACCGCTGGCCTGTCGGACCAGTACGTACCGCCCGGTATGGACGGTATGTACTGGTCCGACAGACTTTCGGTACGCGGACCATATGTTACCGTTCCGACACTGTAGCAGTACTGTAGCATTGCTACAGTGCTCGGCACGCCTGAATAGACCGCTCGGTACACCTGGGTGTACCGAGCGGTATACCGTACCGTACCAGTACCGAACCCAGATCGAAACTCCGGTACGATACGGTATTGCAAACCTTGGATATAAGTTCTACATTGTAGAAGTTTAGAATATTTATCTTGATTGAATAGGAATCCCACTGTGAGTAAAACAGAATCAGTTAAAGCACTGAATATAGCACAAGTAAACAGTGGTTGCTTCCACCATATAAATGTAAAGTTAGAGAACTATTTTTTGTTTCAAAAAGATGGATAGTCAAAAAGCTTATGAATTAACCAAATACTGGATGAATTTTGAATAGAAATGTTTTCTTCTGAGGTAATTACTTCATGCAACTTCACTGGTTGTTGGTGAGATTTAAAGTTTCTGTATCATATTCCCAACAGGTACTTCCTTATTTATATTGCTTTTGTCATTATTAGAAGCTTTCAACTTATTCTGCATTGATGTTTAAAAAAGAACAGGTACTTTCTATGTTTAATTTGAAATTCATTAGTATTTGGAGTTGGTTATATCGAGCTTTTCCTGCCATTGACCTCCTTATATGGCACCATCCTAAGTCAAACTAAGATCCATCAAAACCTATTGTTTCCTAATTGACTTACTATATATCTCCTATGGACATGCTTACGCCACAAATATTTTTACCATATTGTAATCTCAGCAAGAACTAGTCCTAATTATTCACATATGTATTTATATCATATTCTATCATTTCTAGTATTCCTACTCCACATCCACCTCAGTATCCCCATCCACCAAATATAAATAAACACCTTTACCTCAATAATAATCTAACATGTCCATTAGTAACTATCATAATTTGTATCCAACCCATGTATGTACATAATTTACAAGTAACAAAAGTCAAAACATGTGGCACATTCCATAAATAGAAAAGCATCCATCTTAATTACCATCTCTTTGTTGATACACAAATATCTTTATCAATTGATCATGATGTTAGGATCGAGAGCACTAAGAGGGGGGGGGTGAATTAGTGCAGCGGAAATCTTACAGCGATTAAAACCAAAAGCTGCGTTTGTTTAAAAACTATTATGATGCAAAAGCAAATTCTCAGTTTGTATCTAAGTGCAGTTTGCGTCTAAGCGCAGATTGCGTCAAAGCGCAGTTTTGCGTCTAAGCGCAGATTGCGTCTAAGCGCAGTTTTGCGTCTAAGCGCAGTTTTGCGTCTAAACTCAGATTTACGTCTAAATGCAGATTTACGTCTAAACGCAGATTTACGTCTAAACGCAGTTTTACGTCTAAACGCAGTTTTACGTCTAAACGTAGTTTTACGTCTAAACGCAGATTTACGTCTAAACGCAGTTTTACGTCTAAACGCAGTTTTACGTCTAAACGCAGTTTTACGTCTAAACGCAGATTTACGTCTAAACGCAGTTAGACGCAGATTTACGTCTAAACTTTGAAACTCGTTTGTATACTCGCAGAAGGCAGTATGCAGTTGAAACCAAGACGTAAACGTGAACTGAAATCTGATGATTGAGCGAAGAAAGCCGATTTACGTCTGAATGCAGTTTTACGTCTAAATGTTGAAACTCGTTCGTAAAATCGTAGAGGACAGATTGCAGTTATTAATAGGATTAAAATGTAAGCGTAAACTGCAAGGAAGCTCGTTCGTAAAAGCACGGAAAACAGTTCTGCAGAATCAAACGTAAACGTAAACTGTAATGTATGAAAATACGAGTTTACGTCTGAATGCAGATTTGGAAGAACAGCACTTAGAACTTGTTCGTGAAAGCGCAGAGAGCAGTAGTGATGAGGGAGGTTTGCAGTAATGATAAAGTGCTCAAAAGTAAACGCAAACCAGAGATTTAGAGTGGTTCGGTCAGCCTTGACCTACTCCACTTTTGGCTTCCTCCACCGATGAGGTTGCCGACGTCAACTAGGTGCCTTCCTTCAATGGGCGAAGGCTAACTGCCCTTTTACAGTTTCTCTCCTTTTGACAGGCTTAGGAGACAACCTTTACAGATGTTTTCTCTCCTCTCTTTTCAACTCAAACTTGAAGAACAGAAGGAGGAGGAAAACTAGCAGTTTTGAGCTCTAAGAACCACTGAAAAGATCAAGATTTCGGGTCAGTTCTTGCTCAATTCAGTGCTGAATGGGTGGGGTATTTATAGGCCCCAACCCAATTCAAAATTCGAGCTCAAAACGATCAAATCGATCAAATCCCAGAATTTCTGGGATCAGGCGGTTGCACCTCTCGACTGGAGAGGTGGCACCGCCTGGCAGAGCTCGAAGACTGAGCTCTGCCGATTGCTTCTCTCTGCCAGAGCTCGAAGACTGAGCTCGATGGTTGCATCACCTGGCAGAGCTCGAAGACTGAGCTTGGTGATTGCATCACCTGACAGAGCTCGAAACAGAGCTCGGTGGTTGCATCACCTGGCAGAGCTCCAAGCTGAGCTCAGGCTGATCCACCTCTCTGCCAGAGCTCGAAGACTGAGCTTGGTGAATGCATCACCTGGCAGAGCTCGAGACTGAGCTCAGGCTGATGCACCTCTCTGCCAGAGCTCGAAGACTGAGCTCGGTGGTTGCATCGCCTGGCAGAGCTCGGAACTCGAGCTCTGGCGGTGCAACCTCTTGGCTGGGGCGGTTGCACCTCCCAACCCCACAGCCCAGGCGGTTGCACCTCCTGGCTGGGGCGGTTGCACCTCCCAAACCCACAGCCCAGGCGGTTGCACCTCCTGGCTGGGGCGGTTGCACCTCCCAACCTCGCAGCCCTGGCGGTGGCACCTCCAGGCTGGAGAGGTGGCACCTCTTCACTATTCCAGCTCACTTGGTTTGGCTCCAAACTTGGTCCAAACCAGTCCGAACTTGGGCCTAATTGGCCCCTACTTGGGTTATAGGATTAACACCTAATCCTAACCCTAATTAACGTGCTAACTATGAATTTAAAGACATTTTCTAAGCTATTACAAAGTCCGCAAGTCAAGACTTCTTCTAGCAAGCTTCCGGCAAACTTCCGGCGGTCTTCCGATGAACTCTCGGAAACCATTCTGCGGACTCCCGGCAAGCTCCTAGACTTCACGATTTGTTCTTAGCGAGTTCCAACGAGCTTCTTCGGCAAGCTCCGATCTTTCTCGGCGAGCTCCGCGAACTCCCAACGAATCTTCGGACTTCCGTCGAACTCTCGAACTCGCAACAAATCCTTCGCGCTTGACTCCGACACTTTGTTTCGCTTTATGTCTTCATCGTTATCATAGTTAATCCTGCACAACAAAACAAAACTTCAATCGAGACAATTAATCCTAAGCAATTAACCAAGTTGTCCGACATGTCATTGGTCCCTCGACGCTTCGTCCTGATTCTTCGGCGCATCGTCCTCTCGTGCAGCCTATTGCCCAATCGGCCAGTTGACTCCGCAACTCCGATATCCTTGGCACAATACCCGCTCTTCTTGGCCCGATGCCCGAGTCCACGGCCCGAAGCCTTCTGTCGATACGTCGACCGATCCACTGGCCCGACGTCCAATCTTCTGACATGTTCCTTCGGCACAATATGATTTTCCTGCTTTAATTGTCTCATCCTGATCGAAGCATCCTGCGTCACTCAAAACGCAGATTAAATCATAAACATATATCAAGTAGTTTCATCATCAAAATACGAGATTCAACAATCTCCCCCTTTTTGATGATGACAACCACTTGATGACGGAGTTAAACTTAACTCCCGGAGTTTAAACAAACTCCCCCTATCAATATGCCATATTGATAGAACCTCTTAGATTCAAAAATCTAAGCAACATGTCATCATAAACGGAGTTAACCTTAACTCCCGGAGTTTAAACAAACTCCCCCTATCAATATGCCATATTGATAGAACCTTGAATTCACACTGAATTCAAGTCATTGCAATATTCATCATGAATACTTGCAACACGTCAACATGAACTTATGCATAAACTTATGCATCACATGTCATGTCATCAACATACTTCTCCCCCTTTGTCATCAACAAAAAGGAGAAGTATCACAATCAAGTGTTTGTGTGTGATATTGGTTCAACTCATTGCATGAAAAACATAGTATCAAGTTTTATCATCATGCAATCTTGGAGCTAGAAGATTTAGCATGTGTTACATCATGCTTAGAACATTCATGCTATCAAGTTTTAGATATGCAAGTTTTATAGCATATAAGATAGCACTTTTGGTAATGTTCAAGATAGCAAGTTCTACATCATGCAAGCTAGCAAAATAGAGATATTCAAGAAGGCAACTCTTGCTTCTTGAAGATTTTGCTCACTTTGCTAGATGCGCAAGTTAGCATTTTTGCCTCTTGAGATAGGCAAGATAGCACATTTGCTTCTTTTGAGATAGCAACTTTTTGCTTCTCTTTAGACCAACAAGCTAGCAATTTTTACGATATACAAGTTTCACAATATATAAGCTAGCAAAAATTTCGAAAGCAAATGCAAGATAAATTTCTTGTGTAAGCTCATGATTCTTGCTTCCTATTACAATGTGCAAATTGCAAGTTTTGCTTCTTGAGATATTCAAGATAGTGATGTTCAAGAAGACAATTTTTCTTCTTGAAATAAGCAAGTTAGCAATCTTTGCTTCTTAAAATAGGTAAGCTAGCAAATCAAGTTTTTGCATCTTCTTGACTTGTACAAGCTAGCTATCTCCCCCTTTGTCATTGTCAACAAGGGAAAAACCCTTTACATCAATTTCTAAATCATGACAAAGGTAAGTAATCATTTTTATTTGTGCATCATTATAGTTTCAATGCACAGATTCATTAACATTACATTTCAAAAAGTTTATGCATGATACCGAAAAATCAATCATCATCATGAGCATATCAAACATGATATTCAAGCATTCGTGATATATTATTTTGGCAGCATGATCATAGATATTCAAACGATGGTATCTAGAATTCATTACATCCTATTATGCATGATTATTAACTCCTCATTTGTATTTCATGCATTATTTCATTTCATCTCATAAGGAATATCAAGAAGAGTTATTGGATGATGAGATAAATATTTTATGAATACACAGAAAATCATAAGTGTTTCATGTATCCATATTATCACATGAAGCATATTATCATTTTTAAGATTCATAACATGAATAACGTTATTACTATTTCATCAAAATTAGTTTCGAGATTCACATAATATCATGAAATCATTAATCTCGATAAAATGGGAAAAACATTTTCTTTTTAAGTGATTCTTTTAACACATCATAAAAAAGAAAAACTCATTCATAATTCAAGTGATTTACAAGATATCATAAATGAATTTATCACTTGTATTTCACCAAAATCGAGAACTCTAGAGTTAGAAAATGATTGAAGCATTTAATCTGATTGAAGAATGATTCATATTTAAAGTGTAGCATTTGTCAAATCTGAAATCATCAAGTATAACTTTAATATTTTCATTGCAACATTAAGCAAGGTTTCATTGAACATAATTTTGAATGATTCTTATAGATGCCTAAAACCTCTTTAGTTTTAATCTATGATTGACTTTATAATAGCATGCTCAAATCTTTATTTTTATGTCAAAACCATACATTATATTTCATAAACAAAGACAATGAAAAATATCAAGCCTTCCAGACAAAAGCCATGTATCGTCATTGAAAAGCAATATGAAAATCATCAAAATATACATTCTTGCTTCTCAAGCACATAAGATTAATCTCACTAGGTGTAAAATCATTAGATTTCTATCTTGCATTAACATAAGACATGCAATTTTCATTATCATTTTCAAGATTACAAGCATGATCATATTTTTGCATTTTCATTGTTAAATTATTAAAAATATAATTTTCAACAAAATTTAAAGAAAAAGAAAAGTGCATCATGAAAAGCATCATGTAATTTCGAAGTAAATTAGGGGGATTTCGATTACCTCATCATTGTAGGCTGTTAAGGCGTAGTTTGCCGCCTTGCTTTTGTTGACTTTCTCTTCTTCGGAGGAGCTCGATTCATCCCAATTTTTGTTCTTCTTCTTGCGTTTAAAGCAAGTAGTTCCATTCTTTTTGCTTTTTAATTTTTGTTTCATTTTAAGTTCACCATCACTTGAGCTTATGCTCGAGTGGTCTTCAAATGATCTATGTCCCAAATCCTTCCTGTTCTTTGGAAGGTTGGTTTGTTCATCATTGTCCTCATCACTTGAGTCATCGCTCAAGTGGCATTCATTTGTCCAGAGTTCCAAATCCTTCCTGTTCTTTGGAAGGTGGTTCTCAAGTTCTTCACGTGCATTGCACGTCATTTCATATGTGATCAATGAACCAATTAGTTCTTCAAGTGGAAACTGGTTCAAGTTTTTCGATTCTTGAATAGCAGTTACTTTTGAATCCCAAGTTTTAGAAAGTGAGCGCAAAACTTTGTTAACGAGTTCAAAATCCGAAAAGCTTTTACCAAGTGATTTTAAACCATTGACGACATCCGTAAAACGGGTGTACATGTCAACAACGGTTTCGCTTGGTTTCATATGAAAAAGCTCGAAATCAAGCAGTAGAATATTAACTTTCGAGTCTTTGACTCTACTAGTTCCCTCGTGCGTGATTTCAAGAGTGCGCCAAATATCGAAAGCCGTTTCACACGTAGAAATCCGATTGAACTCATTTTTGTCCAATGCGCAAAATAAGGCATTCATAGCCTTTGCGTTTAAAGAAAAATTCTTCTTCTCCAAAACCGACCATTCGTTCATCGGTTTGGAGGGAAGTTGAAAACCGTTTTCAATGATATTCCATAAATCCAGATTTAGAGAAATTAAGAAAACTCTCATTCGAGTTTTCCAATAAGTGTAGTCCAATCCGTTAAAGAACGGTGGACGAAAGACCGAACAGCCCTCTTGAAAAGTCATTTCTCTCGGGTGTAAATCCGAAATGAGAAATACCCCGCTCTGATACCAATTGTTAGGATCGAGAGCACTAAGAGGGGGGGGGTGAATTAGTGCAGCGGAAATCTTACAGCGATTAAAACCAAAAGCTGCGTTTGTTTAAAAACTATTATGATGCAAAAGCAAATTCTCAGTTTGTATCTAAGTGCAGTTTGCGTCTAAGCGCAGATTGCGTCAAAGCGCAGTTTTGCGTCTAAGCGCAGATTGCGTCTAAGCGCAGTTTTGCGTCTAAGCGCAGTTTTGCGTCTAAACTCAGATTTACGTCTAAATGCAGATTTACGTCTAAACGCAGATTTACGTCTAAACGCAGTTTTACGTCTAAACGTAGTTTTACGTCTAAACGCAGATTTACGTCTAAACGCAGTTTTACGTCTAAACGCAGTTTTACGTCTAAACGCAGTTTTACGTCTAAACGCAGATTTACGTCTAAACGCAGTTAGACGCAGATTTACGTCTAAACTTTGAAACTCGTTTGTATACTCGCAGAAGGCAGTATGCAGTTGAAACCAAGACGTAAACGTGAACTGAAATCTGATGATTGAGCGAAGAAAGCCGATTTACGTCTGAATGCAGTTTTACGTCTAAATGTTGAAACTCGTTCGTAAAATCGTAGAGGACAGATTGCAGTTATTAATAGGATTAAAATGTAAGCGTAAACTGCAAGGAAGCTCGTTCGTAAAAGCACGGAAAACAGTTCTGCAGAATCAAACGTAAACGTAAACTGTAATGTATGAAAATACGAGTTTACGTCTGAATGCAGATTTGGAAGAACAGCACTTAGAACTTGTTCGTGAAAGCGCAGAGAGCAGTAGTGATGAGGGAGGTTTGCAGTAATGATAAAGTGCTCAAAAGTAAACGCAAACCAGAGATTTAGAGTGGTTCGGTCAGCCTTGACCTACTCCACTTTTGGCTTCCTCCACCGATGAGGTTGCCGACGTCAACTAGGTGCCTTCCTTCAATGGGCGAAGGCTAACTGCCCTTTTACAGTTTCTCTCCTTTTGACAGGCTTAGGAGACAACCTTTACAGATGTTTTCTCTCCTCTCTTTTCAACTCAAACTTGAAGAACAGAAGGAGGAGGAAAACTAGCAGTTTTGAGCTCTAAGAACCACTGAAAAGATCAAGATTTCGGGTCAGTTCTTGCTCAATTCAATGCTGAATGGGTGGGGTATTTATAGGCCCCAACCCAATTCAAAATTCGAGCTCAAAACGATCAAATCGATCAAATCCCAGAATTTCTGGGATCAGGCGGTTGCACCTCTCGACTGGAGAGGTGGCACCGCCTGGCAGAGCTCGAAGACTGAGCTCTGCCGATTGCTTCTCTCTGCCAGAGCTCGAAGACTGAGCTCGATGGTTGCATCACCTGGCAGAGCTCGAAGACTGAGCTTGGTGATTGCATCACCTGACAGAGCTCGAAACAGAGCTCGGTGGTTGCATCACCTGGCAGAGCTCCAAGCTGAGCTCAGGCTGATCCACCTCTCTGCCAGAGCTCGAAGACTGAGCTTGGTGAATGCATCACCTGGCAGAGCTCGAGACTGAGCTCAGGCTGATGCACCTCTCTGCCAGAGCTCGAAGACTGAGCTCGGTGGTTGCATCGCCTGGCAGAGCTCGGAACTCGAGCTCTGGCGGTGCAACCTCTTGGCTGGGGCGGTTGCACCTCCCAACCCCACAGCCCAGGCGGTTGCACCTCCTGGCTGGGGCGGTTGCACCTCCCAAACCCACAGCCCAGGCGGTTGCACCTCCTGGCTGGGGCGGTTGCACCTCCCAACCTCGCAGCCCTGGCGGTGGCACCTCCAGGCTGGAGAGGTGGCACCTCTTCACTATTCCAGCTCACTTGGTTTGGCTCCAAACTTGGTCCAAACCAGTCCGAACTTGGGCCTAATTGGCCCCTACTTGGGTTATAGGATTAACACCTAATCCTAACCCTAATTAACGTGCTAACTATGAATTTAAAGACATTTTCTAAGCTATTACAAAGTCCGCAAGTCAAGACTTCTTCTAGCAAGCTTCCGGCAAACTTCCGGCGGTCTTCCGATGAACTCTCGGAAACCATTCTGCGGACTCCCGGCAAGCTCCTAGACTTCACGATTTGTTCTTAGCGAGTTCCAACGAGCTTCTTCGGCAAGCTCCGATCTTTCTCGGCGAGCTCCGCGAACTCCCAACGAATCTTCGGACTTCCGTCGAACTCTCGAACTCGCAACAAATCCTTCGCGCTTGACTCCGACACTTTGTTTCGCTTTATGTCTTCATCGTTATCATAGTTAATCCTGCACAACAAAACAAAACTTCAATCGAGACAATTAATCCTAAGCAATTAACCAAGTTGTCCGACATGTCATTGGTCCCTCGACGCTTCGTCCTGATTCTTCGGCGCATCGTCCTCTCGTGCAGCCTATTGCCCAATCGGCCAGTTGACTCCGCAACTCCGATATCCTTGGCACAATACCCGCTCTTCTTGGCCCGATGCCCGAGTCCACGGCCCGAAGCCTTCTGTCGATACGTCGACCGATCCACTGGCCCGACGTCCAATCTTCTGACATGTTCCTTCGGCACAATATGATTTTCCTGCTTTAATTGTCTCATCCTGATCGAAGCATCCTGCGTCACTCAAAACGCAGATTAAATCATAAACATATATCAAGTAGTTTCATCATCAAAATACGAGATTCAACAATCTCCCCCTTTTTGATGATGACAACCACTTGATGACGGAGTTAAACTTAACTCCCGGAGTTTAAACAAACTCCCCCTATCAATATGCCATATTGATAGAACCTCTTAGATTCAAAAATCTAAGCAACATGTCATCATAAACGGAGTTAACCTTAACTCCCGGAGTTTAAACAAACTCCCCCTATCAATATGCCATATTGATAGAACCTTGAATTCACACTGAATTCAAGTCATTGCAATATTCATCATGAATACTTGCAACACGTCAACATGAACTTATGCATAAACTTATGCATCACATGTCATGTCATCAACATACTTCTCCCCCTTTGTCATCAACAAAAAGGAGAAGTATCACAATCAAGTGTTTGTGTGTGATATTGGTTCAACTCATTGCATGAAAAACATAGTATCAAGTTTTATCATCATGCAATCTTGGAGCTAGAAGATTTAGCATGTGTTACATCATGCTTAGAACATTCATGCTATCAAGTTTTAGATATGCAAGTTTTATAGCATATAAGATAGCACTTTTGGTAATGTTCAAGATAGCAAGTTCTACATCATGCAAGCTAGCAAAATAGAGATATTCAAGAAGGCAACTCTTGCTTCTTGAAGATTTTGCTCACTTTGCTAGATGCGCAAGTTAGCATTTTTGCCTCTTGAGATAGGCAAGATAGCACATTTGCTTCTTTTGAGATAGCAACTTTTTGCTTCTCTTTAGACCAACAAGCTAGCAATTTTTACGATATACAAGTTTCACAATATATAAGCTAGCAAAAATTTCGAAAGCAAATGCAAGATAAATTTCTTGTGTAAGCTCATGATTCTTGCTTCCTATTACAATGTGCAAATTGCAAGTTTTGCTTCTTGAGATATTCAAGATAGTGATGTTCAAGAAGACAATTTTTCTTCTTGAAATAAGCAAGTTAGCAATCTTTGCTTCTTAAAATAGGTAAGCTAGCAAATCAAGTTTTTGCATCTTCTTGACTTGTACAAGCTAGCTATCTCCCCCTTTGTCATTGTCAACAAGGGAAAAACCCTTTACATCAATTTCTAAATCATGACAAAGGTAAGTAATCATTTTTATTTGTGCATCATTATAGTTTCAATGCACAGATTCATTAACATTACATTTCAAAAAGTTTATGCATGATACCGAAAAATCAATCATCATCATGAGCATATCAAACATGATATTCAAGCATTCGTGATATATCATTTTGGCAGCATGATCATAGATATTCAAACGATGGTATCTAGAATTCATTACATCCTATTATGCATGATTATTAACTCCTCATTTGTATTTCATGCATTATTTCATTTCATCTCATAAGGAATATCAAGAAGAGTTATTGGATGATGAGATAAATATTTTATGAATACACAGAAAATCATAAGTGTTTCATGTATCCATATTATCACATGAAGCATATTATCATTTTTAAGATTCATAACATGAATAACGTTATTACTATTTCATCAAAATTAGTTTCGAGATTCACATAATATCATGAAATCATTAATCTCGATAAAATGGGAAAAACATTTTCTTTTTAAGTGATTCTTTTAACACATCATAAAAAAGAAAAACTCATTCATAATTCAAGTGATTTACAAGATATCATAAATGAATTTATCACTTGTATTTCACCAAAATCGAGAACTCTAGAGTTAGAAAATGATTGAAGCATTTAATCTGATTGAAGAATGATTCATATTTAAAGTGTAGCATTTGTCAAATCTGAAATCATCAAGTATAACTTTAATATTTTCATTGCAACATTAAGCAAGGTTTCATTGAACATAATTTTGAATGATTCTTATAGATGCCTAAAACCTCTTTAGTTTTAATCTATGATTGACTTTATAATAGCATGCTCAAATCTTTATTTTTATGTCAAAACCATACATTATATTTCATAAACAAAGACAATGAAAAATATCAAGCCTTCTAGACAAAAGCCATGTATCGTCATTGAAAAGCAATATGAAAATCATCAAAATATACATTCTTGCTTCTCAAGCACATAAGATTAATCTCACTAGGTGTAAAATCATTAGATTTCTATCTTGCATTAACATAAGACATGCAATTTTCATTATCATTTTCAAGATTACAAGCATGATCATATTTTTGCATTTTCATTGTTAAATTATTAAAAATATAATTTTCAACAAAATTTAAAGAAAAAGAAAAGTGCATCATGAAAAGCATCATGTAATTTCGAAGTAAATTAGGGGGATTTCGATTACCTCATCATTGTAGGCTGTTAAGGCGTAGTTTGCCGCCTTGCTTTTGTTGACTTTCTCTTCTTCGGAGGAGCTCGATTCATCCCAATTTTTGTTCTTCTTCTTGCGTTTAAAGCAAGTAGTTCCATTCTTTTTGCTTTTTAATTTTTGTTTCATTTTAAGTTCACCATCACTTGAGCTTATGCTCGAGTGGTCTTCAAATGATCTATGTCCCAAATCCTTCCTGTTCTTTGGAAGGTTGGTTTGTTCATCATTGTCCTCATCACTTGAGTCATCGCTCAAGTGGCATTCATTTGTCCAGAGTTCCAAATCCTTCCTGTTCTTTGGAAGGTGGTTCTCAAGTTCTTCACGTGCATTGCACGTCATTTCATATGTGATCAATGAACCAATTAGTTCTTCAAGTGGAAACTGGTTCAAGTTTTTCGATTCTTGAATAGCAGTTACTTTTGAATCCCAAGTTTTAGAAAGTGAGCGCAAAACTTTGTTAACGAGTTCAAAATCCGAAAAGCTTTTACCAAGTGATTTTAAACCATTGACGACATCCGTAAAACGGGTGTACATGTCAACAACGGTTTCGCTTGGTTTCATATGAAAAAGCTCGAAATCAAGCAGTAGAATATTAACTTTCGAGTCTTTGACTCTACTAGTTCCCTCGTGCGTGATTTCAAGAGTGCGCCAAATATCGAAAGCCGTTTCACACGTAGAAATCCGATTGAACTCATTTTTGTCCAATGCGCAAAATAAGGCATTCATAGCCTTTGCGTTTAAAGAAAAATTCTTCTTCTCCAAAACCGACCATTCGTTCATCGGTTTGGAGGGAAGTTGAAAACCGTTTTCAATGATATTCCATAAATCCAGATTTAGAGAAATTAAGAAAACTCTCATTCGAGTTTTCCAATAAGTGTAGTCCAATCCGTTAAAGAACGGTGGACGAAAGACCGAACAGCCCTCTTGAAAAGTCATTTCTCTCGGGTGTAAATCCGAAATGAGAAATACCCCGCTCTGATACCAATTGTTAGGATCGAGAGCACTAAGAGGGGGGGGGTGAATTAGTGCAGCGGAAATCTTACAGCGATTAAAACCAAAAGCTGCGTTTGTTTAAAAACTATTATGATGCAAAAGCAAATTCTCAGTTTGTATCTAAGTGCAGTTTGCGTCTAAGCGCAGATTGCGTCAAAGCGCAGTTTTGCGTCTAAGCGCAGATTGCGTCTAAGCGCAGTTTTGCGTCTAAGCGCAGTTTTGCGTCTAAACTCAGATTTACGTCTAAATGCAGATTTACGTCTAAACGCAGATTTACGTCTAAACGCAGTTTTACGTCTAAACGTAGTTTTACGTCTAAACGCAGATTTACGTCTAAACGCAGTTTTACGTCTAAACGCAGTTTTACGTCTAAACGCAGTTTTACGTCTAAACGCAGATTTACGTCTAAACGCAGTTAGACGCAGATTTACGTCTAAACTTTGAAACTCGTTTGTATACTCGCAGAAGGCAGTATGCAGTTGAAACCAAGACGTAAACGTGAACTGAAATCTGATGATTGAGCGAAGAAAGCCGATTTACGTCTGAATGCAGTTTTACGTCTAAATGTTGAAACTCGTTCGTAAAATCGTAGAGGACAGATTGCAGTTATTAATAGGATTAAAATGTAAGCGTAAACTGCAAGGAAGCTCGTTCGTAAAAGCACGGAAAACAGTTCTGCAGAATCAAACGTAAACGTAAACTGTAATGTATGAAAATACGAGTTTACGTCTGAATGCAGATTTGGAAGAACAGCACTTAGAACTTGTTCGTGAAAGCGCAGAGAGCAGTAGTGATGAGGGAGGTTTGCAGTAATGATAAAGTGCTCAAAAGTAAACGCAAACCAGAGATTTAGAGTGGTTCGGTCAGCCTTGACCTACTCCACTTTTGGCTTCCTCCACCGATGAGGTTGCCGACGTCAACTAGGTGCCTTCCTTCAATGGGCGAAGGCTAACTGCCCTTTTACAGTTTCTCTCCTTTTGACAGGCTTAGGAGACAACCTTTACAGATGTTTTCTCTCCTCTCTTTTCAACTCAAACTTGAAGAACAGAAGGAGGAGGAAAACTAGCAGTTTTGAGCTCTAAGAACCACTGAAAAGATCAAGATTTCGGGTCAGTTCTTGCTCAATTCAATGCTGAATGGGTGGGGTATTTATAGGCCCCAACCCAATTCAAAATTCGAGCTCAAAACGATCAAATCGATCAAATCCCAGAATTTCTGGGATCAGGCGGTTGCACCTCTCGACTGGAGAGGTGGCACCGCCTGGCAGAGCTCGAAGACTGAGCTCTGCCGATTGCTTCTCTCTGCCAGAGCTCGAAGACTGAGCTCGATGGTTGCATCACCTGGCAGAGCTCGAAGACTGAGCTTGGTGATTGCATCACCTGACAGAGCTCGAAACAGAGCTCGGTGGTTGCATCACCTGGCAGAGCTCCAAGCTGAGCTCAGGCTGATCCACCTCTCTGCCAGAGCTCGAAGACTGAGCTTGGTGAATGCATCACCTGGCAGAGCTCGAGACTGAGCTCAGGCTGATGCACCTCTCTGCCAGAGCTCGAAGACTGAGCTCGGTGGTTGCATCGCCTGGCAGAGCTCGGAACTCGAGCTCTGGCGGTGCAACCTCTTGGCTGGGGCGGTTGCACCTCCCAACCCCACAGCCCAGGCGGTTGCACCTCCTGGCTGGGGCGGTTGCACCTCCCAAACCCACAGCCCAGGCGGTTGCACCTCCTGGCTGGGGCGGTTGCACCTCCCAACCTCGCAGCCCTGGCGGTGGCACCTCCAGGCTGGAGAGGTGGCACCTCTTCACTATTCCAGCTCACTTGGTTTGGCTCCAAACTTGGTCCAAACCAGTCCGAACTTGGGCCTAATTGGCCCCTACTTGGGTTATAGGATTAACACCTAATCCTAACCCTAATTAACGTGCTAACTATGAATTTAAAGACATTTTCTAAGCTATTACAAAGTCCGCAAGTCAAGACTTCTTCTAGCGAGCTTCCGGCAAACTTCCGGCGGTCTTCCGATGAACTCTCGGAAACCATTCTGCGGACTCTCGGCAAGCTCCTAGACTTCACGATTTGTTCTTAGCGAGTTCCAACGAGCTTCTTCGGCAAGCTCCGATCTTTCTCGGCGAGCTCCGCGAACTCCCAACGAATCTTCGGACTTCCGTCGAACTCTCGAACTCGCAACAAATCCTTCGCGCTTGACTCCAACACTTTGTTTCGCTTTATGTCTTCATCGTTATCATAGTTAATCCTGCACAACAAAACAAAACTTCAATCGAGACAATTAATCCTAAGCAATTAACCAAGTTGTCCGACATGTCATTGGTCCCTCGACGCTTCGTCCTGATTCTTCGGCGCATCGTCCTCTCGTGCAGCCTATTGCCCAATCGGCCAGTTGACTCCGCAACGCCGATATCCTTGGCACAATACCCGCTCTTCTTGGCCCGATGCCCGAGTCCACGGCCCGAAGCCTTCTGTCGATACGTCGACCGATCCACTGGCCCGACGTCCAATCTTCTGACATGTTCCTTCGGCACAATATGATTTTCCTGCTTTAATTGTCTCATCCTGATCGAAGCATCCTGCGTCACTCAAAACGCAGATTAAATCATAAACATATATCAAGTAGTTTCATCATCAAAATACGAGATTCAACACATGAATGTTAATTCATTGAAGTTCTGGTCAACTTTTAAGACTAAAAGGAGACTAGTCAATCAACTAATATCCGCCAAATATAAGATTTGTAGGTGAGTGTCTATCTTTTGCAATGAAAACTGTAGTTTGAAAGTTTTAATGACAAAAGCAAAAGTTTGGCACTTTGAATGATGATTTATAAAAAGAAGTGACATAAGTTGACACTTAAGATAGAAGCAGTGATTTAATGTAAAATTGTAAGGCCAAGACAACAATGCAGCAAACCTGGATGACATCCTATTGTCGGCAGTCAACAAGTACATACACCGGTTTTCCATTTAGCCAGCAACCACCCTAAAAGTAAAAAAGTCAATAAAACTATCCAAACACTTAATAAGAAACTAGAACAATTCTTAAAATGATTTCCTCCAGTATAAGTACTATGAAGAGGCAATGCCTCATTTGATTTTTATAAAAGAAAAGAGTGGGAATGTTTGAAGCGGATAAACGAACCAACATTCTCCAGCAGGTAGTGTTCATTGCCTAATCTCCCCTGACTAAGATGATTCAATGTTAGAAGCACAATGCCAAAGGTTATGGAACCATATGAGAAGATCGCTGAACTTTATAGCAGAACGTGCCAATTCTCCTTGTTTTAGAAATTTGTCTAAGTCTTGAAAATTAATAGAAGGTTCTCCATGTTTGCATGCATTAATCTGGAACCAGTCGAGTAAATCTTTACCAATCGATCTGTTAATTTGAACCAACTTTAACTGGTTAATGCCTAGTGGAGGTTTGGAAGAAAAACTATGTTAAAATCATCCATGAAATCTACTCAATCTGTTTCTGCTTCATAGCAACCGATATGATCAGAATGGCATGGATGATGGAAAAAAAAAAACTGCACAAAATTTTCCTAGGAGTTCAAAAGTTCCAAACATTGTGCAGTATCTTTGCCTGCTATCTCTTAAGGGAATCTAATCTTCGCCACCTCTTTAATTCTGTTGTTCAAAATTTCATTAGAAGAAATTATCTTAAAAAATTCTACTTTTCCTCTAGAAACATAGAATATACTGTCACAGAAAGCAAGCAATTTCTGCGACTACTCATCAATCAATTGTCATGGCAATCAAAGGACCATTTCCATTCCTCCACTAGCTGGTGTACTTACCTTCCTAATGTTCTTAATTTTGGTCATGTAAGGATGTAACTAACCAAATTAGTTGTCCTATGTGGCACGGTTAATACTTCAAAAATCATCTAGGCTAGCTCGTGAGTGGCAAGAAGTCAGAAAGTTGATCAGGGTTAGTTATATAAATGGTTGATCAGGTGGCATGGATTTAGCATTAGACTATAACAGAGATGAGGACCCACTCGTGAGTGGCAAGAAGTCAGAAAGTTGGCCCGGGTTAGTTATATAAATGGTTGATCAGGTGGCATGGATTTATCATTAGACTATAAACAGAGATGTGGACCAAAGGCAAGTATTCAATCCAACTATGATAGGTACCAGAGCATATAGCTTCATATTGGTAGCTCACTAGTGGAAAGAAGGCAACAAGTTGGTCAGGGTTAGTTATATAAACTGTTGATCGGGTGGCATGGATTTACTATTAGACTATAAATAGGGATGTGGGCTTAAGGCAAGTCTATAAATACTAATTGGACTGAATCAGTGATACCAAGGATAAGTACCCAAACATACTGATCGATATTGATCATACTGATACATACTGATCAATATTGATCATTCCAACCAAGGATAAGTACCCAAACATATAGGTTACACAGGTATTTAGTTTAATTTTTCAATGATACCAAGCAATACAGTCAGTATACTACCCAGGCTATTGGATTGTGATTCAAATCCTTCGTCTAAGTTATTGTCTAAATAGATAACTTATATTGCATGGATGCGGATCATATTCTTATTAGTGTCAGTTATAATTTGAGTTTTTATATTATGCTTTTATCTACTATAGTATAAGTTCCCATCATGGATATGCGAGAAATATGGATATAACGTGCTTAAGCAGTCAGCACTTTCAAGTGCTCAGTGAGGTGCTTTAATGTCTCATTCCATCTCAAACCATGCATGACAACACACTTTAAACGGTCAATTATATAAAGTCAAAATCAATTTATATTTTAGAAGGCTTTAAATAAAAACTATCAAGTCAAGAATGAATAAAATCAAAGATGAAGTAACAATAAAGTCATTTGGAGAGTACCTTAAATTTAGGTAAACCAATCAGACATGCACATTCAACCACATCAGCTCCAACACGCTCTGACAGTACAAATTGTTACAAGCAAATGGAATTAGTATATACCGGTAAGTAGTGTAAAGAAAGACAATGACAGCAACATTTATAAAAATAAAACAATAAAACTAAGAAAAATTCCAAAAGAAATGAACCCTTTGGAGCCAACATCCAACATCTACAATAACATTTTTTATTTTATAAAAACAATGAAAGCCTTTTTCCTTTACATTAATAATTAACTCCATCAGCTTCTTTTCCTAGCGGTCCAGTGAACCTAAATTTGCCACTAGCAAGCAACTTCATGGCATCCACAACTCTGACAGGAGTGTCAAACTCATCACAACCAACCAAAAAGCAATCATTTAAAGAACAAACTGATGGAGAACGATCCAGCTTTACAAAGGATTTCAGAAAAGTTTGTTCTAAACAAAGAAATCAATAAAAAGTCATCAATTAATTAGCCTAAAAATTCTAAGAGTTGTGTTGAAAACTAAAAAAAAATCTTTTGATCTTTCTAGGAACTCCTTTTATATTAAGTGCACTCATTTATTATTTAGGTATCCTATAAGCCACATTTTGGATTTCTAAAAAGCATACTAATTCCCTAGGAGATTAATCTTGGGAATCATTGTCTTCATTAATTGTACCAAGGCTCCTAAACCCCTAGGAATAGTGGAGCTGGTCAATAGATTAAGCAATTTTTAGATTTGAATGAAAAGAATTGTATCTTCTCTAGTCTCTTACTCTCCTCTCTTATCTCACACTTCTCTTTCTTTCTCTTTCCCTCTCTTTCTCTCTACTTCCCTACTCTGTTCTACATGAGTTTGGTATCATAGCATATCAAGAAACCTGCCCTGTACCCCATTGGATTCCAACCAACAACAAAAGCTTCGATCAATACTCAAGGATCTTTGCACCTCCAACATCAACCCCCTTACATGTTGAGTTAGACTTTGGGGAGATTATCCCTACGGAATTGGTGGACCACATAGCTCTTAATACCGAGTAAATTTTTGAATACTTTACTAATACTTTTTGTCAAAAGAAAATTTGTATATTTCATTAGATCATGATTTTTATTGTTTCTCCCATCGTTTTATCCTTGTTTTTTTTATTTATCACCATATCTCTCCTCTTTACCTACAACTGTAATACCACTAAAATTTGAATACTTGAAAATTATCCCAAAAATAAAAAATAAAAAACAAAACAAAAAGTAAAAAAAAAGTAAGTCATTTGAAACATTACATTTCTACCTTGTGCTGCATTGCAACAATTAACAACCTCATTACCAAAGGGTAATTTGTCGATAGTATTAGAATCATGACTCGGCGAGGTGAAAACCAAATCAGTTCTGATGAATCCCCAAACCAACAGAGTGAGGTAGACACCCTTAGGACCAAGCTAGCAAATCAAAACACAATGTTGAACCAGTTATGTAACCAAATGACCCAAGTCCTAAGAGCTCTCCAACATCGTGAAAAATGACCCATAAATGAGGAGGTTGATGAGTCGATTAGGCAACATGTCTATTATCCACAATCCATAGCTTCAATAAATCCTAGGTCCACCTATAGGGCACCTGTTGACAATCATGCACCAGCAATTATTGATGACCAAGCCTTTGACCTTAACAAAGAATTCCTAGAACCTACTAGAAATTCGCAAACTCGAGTAATGGGTGAACGAGTTCAATTTGCTAACAATTTGGGGGGAATGGCTAAAAGAGTCAAAGTGGATGTGCTAGATTTTGATGGTAGGTTTGACCCAAATATATTTGTTGACTGGTTCGATAGCACAGAATACTACTTTGAGTGGTATGGAATGATTGATATTGAACATGTACAATTTGCAAAATTGAAACTATTAGGGTTACGCTAGGAAATTAGCAACATGTCCAACGTAGTCTCGAACACCGTCGAGAGACTTCCATCACTTAATGGAAAGTCATGACTCATGAAACAAAAACTTCAGAAAAAATATTCACTAACCTAATTTCAAAGCCAATGGTTGAACAATTGTTAAACCTTAAACGGTTGAATTCTAGTGTGGTTGAGTATTTGGCCCAATTTAAGTACCTTTTACCTAAGTGTGAAATAGAAGAGGACCAAATCATCACTGTTCGAAGATTTGTTAATGGGTTGAGGTTTGACATCCAATGGGAAGTCTCCCTTAGTTTCTCCAACACTAAGAAAAAAGCTTGCCGACGAACCATTGATATTAAGAAGAATATCAAACTTTATCCAATTTGTCGAGTATCTTCTTAGTCTCTTGACAATAAACTTTTACTCAATCTACCCCAAGTAGTGACTCTATCAAGTCAAAAATTCTCACTATTAGCAACAATCATGGCCCAACTATGAATCATCCAACTATTGATTCTCAAACTAGTTCATCTTCAATCTAGTATTATTATTACCATAATAGAGGTCACATTGTCTCTCGTTATCCTCAATGTACCCTTACCTTAAAACAAGAACTAGAGAATCAAATCGAGAAAGTAGACCAAGTAGTTGAACCCGAAGACTAATCAACTAACAAAAATAAACTAAAAATTAAAGATGCCTATTATAATGTTGTCCGTACTATTCTCTCTACTACTAGTGATTCCAATGAATGGAAGAGGACAAGTATCTTTCATACTTTTATCGAAAGCAGGGAAAGAACTTACAAATTAGTTATTGATGGGAATAGCACTATGAATGTAGTCTCAAAATCTGCTATCAAAAGACTAAACCTTAAAGTAGTCATATCCGACCTCATTCAAAGTAGACTGGGTTGACAAAATCACTCTACCTATGATAGAGAGACGTCTAGTACCAATCAAAATGGGCAATTACCAAGATGAGTCCTGTTGTTATGTCATACCAATGGACGTTGCCTATATTCTTTTTGGTTGACCTTGGTTGTATGACCTTAATGTTACTAATCATGAAAGAGAAAACACTTGTCTTTTCATACAAAGGCAAAAATATCATCCTGCGATTCGCAAAACCGACAAAAAGGATAAATCAGGAACTCCCAAGTCTCCTTCATAAGGCCCAACTACCGAGAGACTCCACTTACTGGATCCTCCCTTTGAGACTTCCTTGTTTAGGAAATGCATGTGGGTGGATTAGCAGGTCACCTAAGCTGAAACAAAACCATTGCATTAGTCAAGGATAGATTTTATTGGCCTTCCTTAAAGCAAGACGTTGCTCAAGCGAGAAGTGATTAAATTACATGACTTGTCCTTAACCATGGTGTCCGATAGAGATTTGAAATTTGTTAGCTACTTTTAAAAACCTTTATGGAAACTGTTTAGCACAACATTGAAGTTCTCTTTAACCTTTCACCTTCAAACTAATGGTCAAACTGAGGTTGTTAACCATTCCTTGGGAAATCTTCTTAGATGTTTAGTTGAGGAAAAACCCAGAAAATAATACTTAACCCAGAAAATAAGTCCTCGCACTACCATTGACCTTGCACCCCTTCCACATGACTATCATGCCTCAGAACCAACCCACTCCTTCGCTCAACATATTGATGATTGGTATGCTGAGATTCGACATAAAATTATCCAAAGTAATGAAAGTTACAAACTTGATGTAATTGCATATCGTAGAAGTCAAGAGTTTCAAATTGGTGATTATATCTTGGTTTGCGTTCGCCCTCATTTAATAAGTTACATGCTCGATCCATTGGTCCTTTCCCCATTATCGAAAAACTCTATATCATAGCACTTTTCAATATGAAGAATTGAACTCTATATCATGGTACTTTTGACCCTCCTCTGTCTACCGATGTTCTTGTAAGTGACAATCCTCTCAAAGCATCGATTCTCCCACAACACAAGGATGACATCGAGGCAATTCTTGATGACTGCCTTATTACATCTGCTACTAGCATTACTCAACACTTTCTTGTCAAGTGGCATGATCGTCCATCTTCTGATGTCACTTGGATTACTTTGGATAAACTTTGTGACTTTACACCAAACTTATTGGACTAGTACCTTGCAAATCACTCTTCGAGGTTAAGTTCTTTTTTATCGAGAGAGAATGATGGAGAACCATTTAGCTTTACAAAGGATTTCAGAAAAGTTTATTCTAGGCAAAGAAATCACTAAAAAGTCATCAATTAGTTGGCTTAGAGATTCTAACAATTATGTTGAAAATTTAAGAAAAAATGCCTTTTGATCTTTCTAGAGACTCCTTTTGTATCAAGTGCACTCATTTACTATTTAGATATCCTATAAGTCATAGTTTGGATTTCTAAAAAGCATACTAATTTCCTAAGAGATTACTCTTAGGAATCATTGTCTTTATTAATTATACCAAAGCTCCTAAACTCCTATGAATAGTGGAGCTTGTCAATAAATCAAGAAATTTTCAGATTTGACTGAAAAAAATTGCATCTTCTCTAGTCTCTTACTCCCTCCTCTCTTATCTCACATTTCTCTTTCTTTCCCTTCCCCTCACTTTCTCTCTACTTCCCTATTTTATTCTGCTAGTCATTAGTGCCCTGTAAGCCAATCACGTGAGTAATGACACGTGTGATATTATACGCACTCATTTTGCTTATTATTTATTTGACATTTTATCACTTTATCTTGCATGATTGCATATATTGTGATGTCCATTGATCTGTGCAATAGAAATCAAATCGTAATGAGATCACAATAATGAGACCAATGAGCCTTTAAACACAGACTCTAAATAATTACGGTCATAGGTTACTCGAGAGGGATATCGAGATAACCGGATAGACTTGTGTGTTGTATACCCGTTTATGTGATGGAGGCGGCTGGTCTCACAGTTGCTCGTGTGGAAACACTATGGATACAATGCAGGTGCTTATTGGAGAATGAGTTCACTGATTGATTCGCTCAGTACGTGTTGGATTGTTGATGATATCTCATTGTCAAACAGTGATTCCATCATCCCAATTATGTATATGATCATTAGACTTAAGACACCAAGGATGTCATGTATGAGTACTTCACTCTTTGATACCGGACTTATAGGCCTAGAAGTTCTAGATCTAATACAACTGATCATCAGGAGTGACAACCAACCTTACGAGGGCTATTGAGTGTCGATAGAGGATCATCCTCTCTCGGTGTCAAGAGAGAAACATCTCATGTGTTCTTGTTCAAACAAATCCATTGCCAGAGTCATTCGGATTTAGAGAAAAAAAAATTCTCCGGGAGAATACGATTAGAGTGAGACTCGAGTAAAAACCATACGGGCCTGACAGCATCATGTCTGGTATACGATCTATGGGTTATTAGATGGATGAGTGACCATAGATACACGGTAACTAAGAACAAACATGTCCAATGGATTGGATTCCCCTGTATTATCATAGGACTGTGGCATAGTAGCCTAGTACATCACCAGTCGATGAGTCGAGTGAATTATCATGAAAATAATAATTTACTGAGTCAAAAGGAGTTCTAACAGGTATGACTTACGGCCAGCTCGATATTTTGTCCTAAAGGGTCACACACATATAGTAAGTGTTGCGACGAGTAAAGGTTCGGATATGAGATATCCGTTGAAGCTCTTATCTTATTGGATATCCAATAAGCCCCTGAATTATTGGATCCTATAGATGAGATCCAACAATAGCCAATGAGAGATTATTGGATAAAGATCCACTAATCTAAGAAGTTTGGATAGTTGGATGGAGATCTAGTACCCAATAGGGCAGGATCAATTATGGTTAAGTTGATAAGGGGCCTTTATAAATAAGAGGGAATCAAAGGACCATAGGTCAAACCCCTTTTGGCTGCCACCTCCTATTATCCTCTCCCCCTCTCCTCCTAAGACAGCAGCCCCTATTTGCGGCGTGTGGACAACAAGAGTCGGCCCTTTCTTGATTGCGTGGTGCATGCAGCGAGAAGATTTATGCAGTGATTTAAGGAGAGTCTTTGTAGCCCCTACCATGTGGATCACCACTAGAGAGAAGGATAGATGACCTCCTTGATCCTCTGATACGGATTGTGGGTTTTTAGGGATATATGATCTCCTTAAGTAATACATATCCCTTCACGCGCGTGGTTTTTTGGTTTCGCGGGTTTTTGCGCACTAATCTTCTCACGATGACAAGAGACTATTTTTTTTATAGAAATCTAGGATTTTTGTTTCTGTTCTTCCGCTCCGCATGTGATGTTGCCCCAGATTTCCCTATAGTGGCATTAGAGCCAGGTTGTTCATGCGAAAGATTGACTTTTAAACTGCGTATGTTGTATTCAATGGCATAGAATTGTTTTTACGCGATTGCTGTAATTTTTGTCGTAGTTTTAAGATCTGGACTGCATATCTGCTCCCTGCTAAAAGGTGCTTTAGATCAATATTTTGTCACCAAAATTACGGTCGCAAAACAGAGGAAAAGGGGCAGCAACTATTGTTGCCCTGCAATTTGGCCGAAGGCTACTTGTAGCCTTGCCGTGAGCACAGCTTGCTCCTCTCGGCCTAGCCAAAAGCAGCAAGGTTAAGAGCAGCAAGGGTGCTCTCGACCTGCAGTTTGGCAGCCCCTGCAGCCAAGTTTCATGGCTGCAAGGGGCATCCCTGGCGGTAAGGGTTTCCTGGTCGCAGGGGTTACCTTGGTGGCCAGGACTCCTGGCCGCCCAAGGCTGCCCTACAGCAAGGGTTTCCTGGCTGTAGAGGACTCGTTGGTGGCTAGGGTTTCCTAGCTACACAAGGCAGCCCTGTGGCCTAGGATTCTTGGCCACAAGGTAGTCCCTAGTGGCTAAGATTTCCCAAAATACACGAGGAGGCGCGACGGGAGCATGGAGGTAACAGCCAGGAAATGCATTGTTGCACATATAAGGGACTACCTGCCATATTGTCACGGACTTAGCTGGTTTTGCCTAAGTCGTGCGGCACCCTTGCGTGTCCGTCCGCAAAGGTCAGCCTCCCCGAAGACTCCCATTGTCCCTTAGGACCAACAAAAGAGAGAACGGGCTAGAGAGAACGCCTCAATCGGGATCCACAAGCAAACATCTCCGAAAAACACTTCATAGACAATGCAAATTACAAACAGTCTTTACAAGCTCTGAACAGTGGCACAACAAAGGGTAAAATGGTCCATTACAGACCGAGAATCTCTCGTACATGTTAACATGACACAACCTTTATTTACAAGCCTAAAGAGGCCACCAACCCAACTAAAATGGGACTATTAAGCCTTCGGCCGCCCCTTTACATGCTGTACAAGGCATGAACATGCCAAAAGACACGGACATACATAAGCATTACATCAAACACCTTGTTTAGAAGTTTGTCCGTGACATTCTCCCCCACTTATTCCTTCGACGTCCTCGTTGAAGCCTTTGTCGACACTGCAACTCCTCGCCTTTGCTGAGTCTTCGATCTTCTGCTCTAGCTACAATGCGCCTCTTGGCTCCTTGCTGCTCTCCGCTGCTGATTTTGAGTAGTCGAACCTTTGATCCGCCATGCTGCTGCAACTCACCAATGACTCTGACTCTGGTGTGGGGTTGGCTGAGTTGTGTTAATCATTGTTGATTCCTGCGGATCCCCCAAATGAAGGAAAAGACCATCTTTACTACGCCAGTCTGTCAAATTCCACATGCTGCATGAACTGGGTGGATGCTTGTTGGAGCTTTAACGAGCATCGTCTCGCAAACTTCTGAAGTTTTAGGTCCTTCCTCCACAAAATTTGCTCATTGACTCTTCTTTCACTTAGTTGTCACATCCAAGTAGGTTCGCATCACTTCCGCTTTCTATTGGCATTTCGTTGGGAAATGAAGCGGACAATCTACTCTCAGTAGCACTGATCACCATTGGTGAGGATTTGACAACTATTGTCTTCCATTATCTTCGAAGGGTCTTTGAACTTGTGCAGAGCTCCTCTGCTGGATAGATAAGAGAATTGGGGTACTCGGTTTCGCCCATTCTCTTAAGAGTTGAGAAGGCAAAGGTTACTTGACTTCGCCCGCATCCTCAAGGTTGTACTTCATGCATCGAGCTGGTTACTAGCCTTCGCCTGCTCTTTCCTCACACTTCTGAAGCACTTGAAGTGTTTGCACTCCTTGCGTTGAGTTAGTTACTGTGATTCACCTTCTCAATGCCATTGAACTTCTGGAATGCAGGAAGTTTTCACCCCAACTTGGAGTAGTTCTCTCATAGGTTTGGTCGCCTCTGGGATTGTACCGTCTTCTCCATCAACCCTGCCGCCTACTCCACTGAGTAGCAAAGGTACAGCACCGCGTACTGCCTGCTTCGTTCCTTGGTTATGCACTCTTGCATGACCCGAAGTCCTTCACTTTCGGCTATCTTGATGAGAAGCACATTGACACCGGTCTTACGAAGTTCTTCGGCCTCTGCCCTTCAGCCTTGTCTCGGTACTTGGAGATTGCCTCTGCATTCTCCACCTCCTCGGCCCCTTTCAAAACCAAGCGCTCTCCTCCATGAGAGCAAGGGATCAATGACTTTCACAGAAGTCTCGCCTCTACGGTACCATGGCGTTGTCATGCCCATGGCCCTACTATCCGTCGCCTCGCATCTGCATCCCTTTTCTTCACAATCAGTAGATATGTCTCCATGGCACTCCTCTGAGTCCACCTCCATTCTAACTGATGCTTGATTTTGGGTAGCTAAGTCCCTCTGGACTCGTCGTCGCTTCCTCGCCCCTTTCAACCCCCTGCTTCAACACCTCTGTGTTCTCCAAGCAGTCTGTTTGGTCGATGGAAAGACAGACTGCAACTCCCATGCATGGCCTCTGCCATCACGTTATAGGGTTTGCACCGATTATGTTCTCCTTACCTTCCTTGGTAGCAACGTTCGCTTACTCGGTCTTGTCCTCTAACTTGCTGGGCTCCCTTAAGCGAATATAAGCTCTGAAGCAGTCCAACTCTCCAACTGCTTCAATCATACCTCTGCATGATCAAGTTCCTCCCATGGAACTCACTAGTACTTGCATTCGAACTTTTCCCTTGGTGGAACCCAGTCCCCATATGCTGATGACCAAGGTTTTCATCCGATGCAAAATTCGATTCACGCACGGAAGACCCGCCTCTGCGGTACCATGGTATTCACTCCTTGAATCCATAGCCCTTCTTGCCGTCGTGTTGTTCACCAAAGTGGAGCTCCCAATAGCTCCCAATCATACCTCCATAAGATCCAGTCCCTCCCGGGACTAAGTCGTGTGTATCGCATTGCCACGAACTGTTCCACCACGATCCGCTGCACCATGTCGCCTCCTGGTGACATCTCCATTGCATTCTGATCATTGTGGAATAAACTCGAATTGTGAACCCTTCATGTGTGGCCTCTGCCAATACATCGTAGGGTCTCCTCCACCTTCGATTTTGTTCGCTCCTTTGGCAATCGACCTTCATCCACCCACTCTTGGGTCACACCTAGATGAAGCACCGCTCTAGGACAGTCCGTCGCCTAGTAGCTCCCGAAGTCCACCAACTTCACTGTAATTTATGCACTATTGTCTAGATCCTGGGCCTCTGCCCCTACCAGCACAATCTCCGCTGCGCACCGCTTCCTTCATAGCAACTCGAATGGCAACACTGTGGCATATTCTTCAAGAGTACCCGCCTCTGTGTCCTCTTGCCCCGTGCTAAGACCTTCTGTACCCAACTTCGCCTCCGCAAATTGAGTCGCCTTAGTTCCTCCATCAAATGCTTCTCCGAGATAAGGTGCATGTGCCCCGAAGCTCCCTTCGTCTTTGGCACCATACGAGATGAGTCCGCTCCGTCAGAATGAAGGACCCATGGAACAACATGATCCTACTCTTGCCTTTGCAAGAGTTCATGTCCTTGACCTCTGTCTAAGGAAAGCACTATGCCTCTGCTCCACGTTCCAACTTCTGTGCTGGCTCCCTTCATGCGGCTTGAGTACTTCGCCAAGTTACACCCAAGTTGCTCCGCTCCTCGTTTTTGCATTGAGTCGATGATGGCCCTCGCGCCCACCATTTCACGGGTCAGCCCTCCCTTGAGTCCGATCTCCAAATCGACTCCAAGTGTGCTTTCATTTAAGTTGCTTTTGGGTCGCTCCCCCACTTGATCTCGTAATGCATCCACCAATGCATTCTCTCAAGCGAGATCATGCGACGATTCCTCGCCGCTTGCTCAGTCCATCGAGCTTCGTGGAGTTGTTGTTTGTTGAGGTACTCCTCAACATGTGAGGTTCGTCTCACATGATTCTCCCTTTGGAGAACCGGGACTTATCCCTCCTGGATAACTATCCCGTTGGAGCAACATCTCTCTTCGTTTGGGAGACCACTATCCCCTTGGACTACTCCGATCTGCTGAACAAACTGTGCCTTGTTCTGCCTCCTCCAAACGCACTTGCTAGATTGCGACTCCCCGTCAATACAGCCCTCGCTGCACCCCTCAAGGCCTAGCAACATGCTGAACTCGTTGCACACTTCAGCCTCCTACGGATGTATCCTTCACATGCCGAAGAGAAAGTTTCAATGCTCCATGGCGCCGAGTTTCGGTCGCCTTGGGATGGCCACGAACATTCCATCGTTCGCATACAAGCCCATGCATGAGTACCAAATTCTTCGAGTTAGCAATTCCCCTCACCTCTGTGAGCTTTGCATAACTCTTTTGGTCGTTGAGCAACTCATTCCACCTTGGATGGTCTCATCCTTTCCCAAGCGCCTCGCTTGCCTTGAGCACCATCAAGTATGGTTGTCAACGTTGAGCCGTAGCTCAAACTCAGCCATCCCAACCTTTGTGCGCTCCACATTCTTCCAAGCTTGTCTGTTCTCGTGGTGCCTCTTGCACGAAGGGTTGGCCATTCCTCTGAATGCCAATCTCAGATGCCCGCTCCTCCGAGCGACTCCTTTTCCCTACATCTCCATGCCCGTTTTCCCCCAAACGATCGCGCGTGTGCTGACTGCCCTCAACGCAGCCCCGCTAGGTCCCCCACGTTTGCATGCTAAGTGTTTCTATGAGTGCTTGTCCCGCTCTGATACCATATGTCACGGACTTAACTGGTTTTGCCTAAGTCGTGCGGCACCCTTGTGTGTCCGTCCGCAAAGGTCAGCCTCCCCGAAGACTCCCATTGTCCCTTAGGACCAACAAAAGAGAGAACGGGCTAGAGAGAACGCCTCAATCGGGATCCACAAGCAAACATCTCCGAAAAACACTTCATAGACAATGCAAATTACAAACAGTCTTTACAAGCTCTGAACAGTGGCACAACAATGGGTAAAATGGTCCATTACAGACCGAGAATCTCTCGTACATGTCAACATGACACAACCTTTATTTACAAGCCTAAATAGGCCACCAACCCAACTAAAATGGGACTATTAAGCCTTCGGCCGCCCCTTTACATGTTGTACAAAGCATGAACATGCCAAAAGACACGGACATACATAAGCATTACATCAAACACCTTGTTAAGAAGTTTGTCCGTGACAATATGGGGGCACCCTATGGTAAGGTTCCCAAAATACTGTAAAATAATTAATTAATAGTTTAATTAATTTTTATTTTTTAGTATTCTTACGTAGTGATGTGTATATGTGATATGTGATGTGGACGAATAATCATGGACCGTGTGATGTGATTATTATTTTTTTTAGGGCCTACAAGCCTTCATTTTTTTCTCGTTTATTGTCAGGCCTGTGTGTTTACAATTATGTTGTAATCAAGGTTTGTCGTACCGGACTGTACCGCCCGGTATGGGCGATACGTACCGATCCGACAGGCCAACGGTACACGGACCGGCTCGTACTGTACCGACACTGTAGATGTGTACAGTAACACTATAGCAGTGTACAGTAACACTATAGCAGTGTACAGTGCTCGGTACACGTGAGTGTACCGCTCGGTACACTTGGGTGTACCGAGCGGTATACCGTACCGTACCGGTACCGAGATCGAATCGAAACGCCGGTATGGTACGGTACGGCGAACCTTGGTTGTAATTACACGAGGAGGCGCGACGGGAGCATGGAGGTAACAACAGGACTCACGAGGCCGATACGAATGATCGCAACGCATGGAGATACACCGAGATGCCGACGGAACCGATGAAGACGAGATGGACGATCACAGGGTATGGAGATGCACTGTTGCACACATTGATCGTGATGTGAGTGATTGGGCCCATTGGCTCAGCCTTGATCATATTGCTGTAGTCCATGATCATCTGGTGTGATTGCTCATGTGATGTGTGATTGCTTATACACCTACTAGATATGTATATATATTTACATACAATATGGATATACATTAAATATGTATATGTTTGACACGTAATAGGAGACCGAATCAAATCTCCTCTCTCGAGAATATTAAGTCGGTAAACGTAAGGCAATTAGATTGACCCACGTGGTCTTCCATCGTTACAGGGAGAAATCGATTCCGGACGATGGTTGAGTTGATCGAGTCCCTAGAGGCACACCTATATTATGATTTGATATCTTGCCTACAACATAGAAATGTCACCGGTGACCTAAGGACGAGGTATGCTTGGTCGAGTCCCTCGATGGTATATTATCGAATCAAACTCTTCTTATAATGATGGTGATGACTTAACCGAACATCAAGATTGGTCAAGTCTCTTGAGGCCATAGTGGTTCGGAGGCCGACAAGGATGAGAATCACAAAGAGTTGTGATCGACAAAAGTTGCATACCTTTTCTTGCTTAGTGTGATTGGTCTAGTCCCTTGAGATTACGTTAAAACGTCGATTGAATCCTGATCCCCACTAAAGATCTGTCGGGGGTCTCTGATTCACATACCGAAGGGAGTTGTGTGTTTCGCGAGAAAATAATGGGGGTAAATTAAGATAGAAATCCTTATCTTGATTGTTTTATTCTATGTGGTATATGACTTAATATCTAATATATTGTTTGATATGCTTTCGATGGTAGAATAGTATTAATTAGGGAGTAATTAAGGTCTTTAATGTTGTGACTAGTGTGTTTAATATTAACTTATTCGAAATTAGACACTATTCTTCGTAGCCTGAAAAAGATATACGACATTATTCTTACCTAATTTACACTAGTTTTGTTAAAATTATATTAAATATATATTTATTTCTAACTTTAAAATCCTATCCTAATTTTTTTCTATTTTTTAGTTTTTTTGGAGGGTTTTATGCCTATTTTAGGTGTATCGCTCGATATGCCCTGACATACTGTTCAATAACCGGTATTGTACAAGATTAAAAACCTTGGATAAAACTACATGAACATATAACCTGTGTCATATGCGACTGTTGCTAAAATTATAAATATCTAATAATAAAATATGCCATTGAATGTCCTTTCATAGAGGCAGAAAAACACATCTCAATTTAGCGAGTACTAAAACTTACCCAATAGTCTTATAAAAAATGGTTCAAATACAATAAATATTCCTATTTGGCATGTTTTTCTTCCTTGGAAGCTCTAATATTCTTTTAACGACTATTAAAATTGCCTTTAACACTAAACCAAAGTCTATCACATTTATACAAAAAGAATACTACAGTTTTAAGTACTATATTATGTTGAAAACAAACAAAGAATTTAAATTTTGTAAGTCATTCTTTTCACACTATGGTTTTTGCCACAAGCTTGGTGGTTATGGTTTCACTTGTTAAATAACCTAATTTACCAACATAATAAATAGAATTTACGAAGATTTCCACTATTAGAAGCTAACTTATGTTGTTTAAAATAAAATATCAAACATAAAGATATAACCGATGAGGGCATCTCAAACTTACAAAGAAGAAATGAAGAGCTTCCTCATAACTATAAATAAAGATTATTAGCTTAACCAAACATATGACTCCTTACATATCTTAATGGTGGCAAAAGATCCATCTAATATGTCAAGACTTTACAGCTTTGTTGTTATTATTATTACTAGTGCATAATTGTTTACAATTAATTTCTTCTGAATATCCAAAATTACATGTAAAAAGTCTAGCCATGTGGGGTGGTCTACTACAAATCAAGTTTTTGAGTATTGGTTTGGCAACCGAATCTAAGTCCACTGACTAGAAAATAGAGATAACAAAATGTTTCTTATTTTGAATGATATTAACATACTTCAATATAAAATATGATTGAAAAACATACAAATGGATGTTCAACCAAGACATACAAATGGACGTTAAAATTTCATGTTAGAAAGGGGATCATCATGACAACGTTCAACCAAGAAAAGTTTGTAGCAATCACAATGCTAAACAACTATATAAGAACTGATATATAAATCACCTAAGTAACCCACATTGAAGTTAATACCTAAGGAATATCACTAGAAAAAATGGTTGTATATTGACTATTATATGATTATGTGGTTACACGAAGGAAATCATCATTCAAAAAACTAATCTATAAAAAATAAAATATGTTATTGCAAATTTTACCACTCACTCAAGTGATAAACAACAAATATTTAGCACATACAAGGTTCCAATGAACAATACCTAGAAGGTTTATTGCAGCACATAGTGTCCCACCAGTAGCAACCAAATCATCAATGATAATTACACGCTCCCCTGGCTGAACAGCTCCAACATGCATTTCCAAGGAGTCAGTGCCATACTCCAGAACGTAAGATTCTGAAATAACCTCACCTGCCCAGTCTCAAGAAAAATAAATTAGAGATGGTCTGTGATTTGTGGCAGTAAACATGCACATGATACGCATATAGGCAAATAAACAACAAGAAATCTTTTAATGCCTAGCTCTTTAATATAAGAAGGTCTTGCTACTTTTATAGATTACAGATAAGATAATAATCTACAAAGAGTATATAAAAATGAATATGATACAATAGTTAAGAAATTATCAAAACAATATCATTAATCTCAAAGGAATAATGAAGCAGCTATTTACTATGAAAACAATTATAATTGCGTAGAGGCTCCCTGACGACCTGAGGTTTCTAAGACTAAAAATATTATATATGTATGTATATGTATATATATGTATGTATATATATATATATATGTATATGTATATATGTATATGTATATATATGTATATGTATATATGTATATATGTATATGTATATATGTATATATGTATATGTATATATGTATATGTATATATGTATATATATATATATACATATATACATATATACATATACATATATACATATACATATATACATATATACATATATACATATACATATATACATATATACATATGTACATATATATATATATATATACATATACATATATACATATATATATATATACATATACATATATACATATATATATATATACATATACATATATACATATATATATATATACATATATATATATATATATACATATATATATATATATATATATAGGGATTCAATTTATTAATTTAATAATCCTAGACTACACTTGTGTTACATTTGCATTAAATGCTTGATATGATATCTCGAATCTTTAACAGATGTTCATGCTATTCAAAGTTTCAAACTATCACAAATTTCTTTCATAATACTTTATAAGTTGGTAAAATGTAAATTTATCTGCACCCATGTCAACATTACAACTTTGAGGTAAAATATATGTCAAAGCAATATTCAAGCAAGCACGAAGTTAATAAAATGCATACTGTTGTGCAGGTTCTGAACTTATGAATTAATGGCTGATACCATACATGTACCGTGAGTGAAATTTTTTCCTACTCCAACTTTCTTTTGCAATGAATCAAATATGCAGGATTACACTTATTAATACTGTGTATCTAAAACCCTCATCACTAGTAGGTACATTTTTCATTCTTTTTCCTTACCATTTATTGTTTTCTAGGTGCCATGCAGAATTATATCTATTTTTGATAGTTGCTCTGGAAAGCACATCTCTTTAGGATTATGTAATTTTATGATTGAATGGCAGTTTAGCAATATGTCAAAAAATCTTCTTATATATTTATTTTTGGTATTTATGATATGTGAGAATGAACACATAGAAAATTGTTGAAATGTCAAAAAAGGATTGGGAATTCCTATTATCATATGTATACACTATGGAGGTAGTGTAAGAGACCATTTTTTCTGAATTATTTTCTTAAAACCTTTGATAGACACTTTGATGTTGTTAAAGACTCACTTGAGGACTATATATAGGTACATGTGCAACATCTACTTCTGAAAGCAGTCTAGCAAATAACCACTTGTACCAGTTTGATTTTCTAACTGGTGATCCACAGTTATTAGCATACTTGACAAGTTAAACTGTTCTGATTACAGAGTTATACTAAAGACTCGTTGATTTTCATGTCTGATCAAAATTGTGATACCACTCTTGTCAATCAAAAGAGTTCAAATGTAACAACATTCCATCAGTTCAATTGTCATGCCAAACCACAATGTTCTATTTAACTCAAAATTTCAAGTCGTAAGGGGTGTTGTTTATCTACCAGTTTAATACCTGTTTGGACAACTTGTCAAATTAAGATATGGTACCATTCTGCTGAGTGATATACCAACTTGTACTGCTCAATATTACCAAAAAATAAAAAAAGAACAAACCAATTAACACATAACTATATGATCTGGTACATGTCCTTTATTGGAATGCATCAGCGCATATGAGTCAATCAATGCTTGAAACCAATTTACAAGCATAAAATGTGTTCTTACTCGCAAAAACATTAAAGAACTCAAATGATATGATCATCCATATTATTAATTATGAGAATTTGGTACATCTGAGATACTTCATCTGCATGTGACCATTTTTTGCAAGATCAGGCAATTCTGATGTTGATACACTCTTTGATTACGAATTATCCAAGGATGATCCAATTTTGGCTGATTTCTAAGCCTTCTAGGTAGAAAGTAGTTGAAATCGGTTAGAATCAGCCAAACTAAATAGAAGTTGGTCAATTTAGCCAATTTTATAGCATCAAAAGAAGAAAATATAAGTGACAATAAGAGGAGTGAGAGATGTTAAAGAAAAGAGAAAAATCAAGATGGACAGAAGGCAATAAAGAGAGTTGCAACTAAAAATATGAAAAAAAAAAGAAAAAAAAAAGGGAGACATCACTATTACTGTGTTTGCCCCCACCTACTAAAGAAAGAAATGTAAAGTGGAAGAGACAAGGGCAGGATTGAGAGCACTCCTTAACCATTTAAGGAAATAGAGATGTCATCATAGAGAACAAAATTCTGTGGAGTTTGGGGTTCATCCTCAACTCCTTAGGCACTTTATTCAAATACACTTTGTATAAATATTTCTGCTGAAAGCAGTTAAGTAGAGATAGCTAAGTCAGATCATGGAGGGAACAAGAGAAGAAAGAAACAAAAGTATTTGGGAAAGAAAGTAAAGAGAAACGAAACTTACCTGGCAACTTCTTAGGCTTACGCAATGGTATGAACTTTGCACCAAGTGCTAAAGCAATTGGCGGGCCAAATATGAATCCTCTAGCTTCAACTCCTATTAAAAACATTTACCTTATTAAATTTGTTCAAAACAATTATTATGCATTATGCAACAAAGGAATATTTTTGAGACTCCCAAATCTCAGTCAGATGCACATGAATGTAACATTCAGCTTAAAAACTCAAAACAGAATGTACTGAATTACCATTTAACAATTATATCTTGGATTAGGAATATTATCTGAAATCCCATAACCTAGTAGTCATCCATTACATTTGCTAGAAATCATTTTATAAAAAAATTATAGTTTTATTTTAAATTTTAAGTTAAATTACACATAGTTCCAACTTACCCACCTATGGTTTAAAAGGTCTGACATAACAACCTATTCTTTACCACATAGATCTTGTAGTTCCCTACCTCAATGTGATGACATGGCATTTACATGTTGCAAAAGTGGCATAAAAATGGGGCACATTGGAGACTGAGGAAAGCAATTGCAGCACATTAACAGTACCAAGTGGTAGATATCAATCAACTATTAGCAAGCACCAGACAGCCCAGTCCTAGGTGATACTTTGTTGTGACATATTTACTGCTTTGCTTATGTTCATTTTTTATCAAAACAATTCAAAACATTCCACTTAACCAGGTATCTCCAGATCAATTTTCGCATTTATGGGGACCAAAACCCTAAAGCTGTGACTCTTTGAGCTATCACAGTGAAGCAGTGAACCCAAGTTGCATGCAAGGAAATGCAGAAAAAGAATATATCCATTCCTTTTCCTTTTTACCATTTCTCATTCTTTTTGTTTCTTTCTCCACAGAGGTACCAACTGAGACCTGTCTTATACCCTGGTTATGTTGGTTCCAAGAATGCAATCCTTGCAGTGGATTCCAATATCATTGTGCTAACAGCACACTAGCGTGGTGCATGTGGCATCCATGTTGGACACATCGGACCCTTACATCTATTATATTGACATGGCACCACACATAGAACATGTGGGTCATCAAATGAGCACATGTTGTAATAATGGCATCAATAATGCATATTGTGACACCTATTTGAACAATGTGGGACCCCTATGCATCACATTTCAAACATTCCAAATACAATGTCAGCAGCATATCTGTGTCATATAGCACTGTGGCATCAAGTAAATTTGGTTCATTTATTTGTGTGGTTATTATTAGTGATACCAACAGCACAACATAAAGCTGCAACAATTTGTGGTTGCAAAGCCAGTATTTGTAATATTATAATGAAAAACCTAAGATATTTCTCTTCTAATATAACCACAAACTTAAACACTGAGGGCATTTCTATCACAAATTTGTTTCTCAATGCAAGATGGACAGAAGGGTTAAATAGCAAATATAGATAGTTAAGCCATAAAGTCCCCTTGCTTCGTAACTTATTATGATACAATGGACAAAGAATAAATACATCAAGCATTTACAATAACGCTTGCCATACTTATTGCCTCATAGGCAATTAGATAACTGGCAACAGATCTCAGAGTAATTCCTTACGATCCAGTTAATCTGATTATTTATATTAGTGTTAAGAAATTGCATAAGTTGCTCTTACATTCATGAAAGTCATGATTTGATGACATTAACTGGAATCATTAAGAATAAAATATAGTAACCTAGCTTCACAACTGTTGGGGATCATATCCCCCTACATGAAATTCATGATTTATATTGGTGTTAAGAAATCCATTTACTCTCATTATTTATATCAGTGTTAAGCAATTATATAAGTTGCTCTTACATTCATGAAAGTCATGTTTGATGACATTAACTGGAATCATAAGAATAAAATATAGTAACCTAGCTTCACAACTGTTGGGAATCAATATCCCCTCGCATGCACGGATTATAATTTCTGCACGTTAAATCCCGTTTGACATGGACCTATTCCAAATGTAATAAAAAGATATGCTCATTTGGTACCTTCATCCAGACGTTCGTCCCAATTAGTAATCAAGCTCTGTCTCTCTCAAGACCTTAAAGCTTAATGAATCTAAAAAGAAGTCAATCCAAGCACTGGACAGAGTGCATGGATCGACTTCCGTCTGCAAATATGCACAGCAAACTAGGCTTTACTACTAACCCAGGAATGCAGAACACGACCTCCATTAATTTATCCGTAAATGAAGCAAGAATTTTAAAGCACACACAAAACGCATGTATTTGGAAGGTCATCATTTTGTCAACTGTCTATCCAGTCCCAAGCCCAGAAAGCAGAACTTAAGCAGAACGATCTACGAAAGCAAACAGAGCACACTACTATATATACCAGCAACTGCGGAGATGCTCAGGTCCCTGTAGCGATCGACGAAGATCTCCACGGCATCCTTGAACACCTTGGGCCGCAGCAGCATGGTCGTAATATCATTGAACATGATCCCTGCTTCGATCGACCAAGATCAACACACCAGGATGGGAGAAAAAAAAAAAGGCAAACGACACCGTGAAAAATAAAGAAGAAGGAGAACCTGGCTTGGGGAAGTGGGGAACCACACGGATGGCAGCCTTGATGGCCTGCAGCCGAGGGTCTACCACTCCTCCGTTCTCCTCCTCCAACATGACGACCTCCTTCATCGCCTCCTCTGTGTATTCCGCGCACCCTCCGAGTGAAGCTGTTGGGGTTGTTGGGGAAGGAGGTTGTCTTCTGGGAGGGGTGACGGAATAAATAGGAACGGAGGGCGTGGAGGTGTTACTGCTGTCGTCGTCACAGCTTCGAGGTTGTTTTCGGTAATAATGAAGAGTGGGGGAGGGGAGTTACTACGGTCCACTGACCGCTGTCGCACCTAACTTTTTCGTCGCGCTCGTTATCTTGCTTTACCTTTGTGCAGTTCCCAACCCCTCTCTCTCTCTCTCTCTCTCTCTCTCTCTCTCTCTCTCCTTCTTTCGTCTTCGGGACTTGGGAGCGGTCGCAGAGGAAAGGATAAAAAAGAGGAGGGGGCGACGAGATGCGAATCGGCTTTTGGGGATTCAGAGGATTTGGCCCAACGCGGCCTGAGAGGGAGAAAGGGGGATACGGGATGCGGGATTTTGGGGCGGGGCCCGCTGTAATTTTCGTGCTGCTCTCCGGGGTGGCTGCAGTGGATACCAGAGCGGGAATGCCGCAGCACATGGTAATGGCGAGAACCCACCACCCGTTACCCGGTCAACATCACGAAGGACGTGGCATGCAGATTGGTTCAATAGATTTCTGGTGCTAATTCCTCGACAAGGATGGTTCGGATGTTCTAATTAGCATCAGATCATCACTTGGCGAATTCCTACAAAATCCCTTCTTCTTCTTCTTCTTCTTCTTCTTCTTTTAATTATCCTCAACCACATTTTTTTTTTTTACTTTTTTTTTCTCTCATTTAGAACCCATTCAATTGAGTCAATGCATCCTAATGAAATGATTTAACCGATCCAAAACTCATACCGGTCCAAAATAAACAATAACTAAAAAAATCAGATATATTGTGAGGTTTAAAAATAAATAATAGCTAAAATATATTGAATTTGTGAACATACCTATTTTAAAGGCTTGAAAATTTGAACAGTAGTCATCTAGGCTTTCTTAAATTATTTCCAAGGTTTTTTTATAAAAAAAAATTTAACAACTTCTAGAAAAAGTGCAACCTAAATCATACTGTTTTTAAACTAGTAAAATTATTTTGGAATAGGACTGAAAAATAAAAATATAACTCACATCTCTAAAAATTTTGTATTCTAGAAACTTCAGAAACCTTCTTATAAATTCATCTTAAATTGATCCAAATAAGATAAATGACACAAATTCAACCTTTTAAAATTGAAACAAGTGGAAATACCAATTTTGAAGGGTTAAAAATAGAAAAACTTGTCAATTAGTCTTCATAAATCATTTCCAAGATTTTTATAAAAATTTGGTGACTTTTGAAAAAAAGTAAGACCCGATTTGTTCTATTTTTATATGGAGTTACATTATTTTTTAATAAAAATAGTGCAGCTTTGTTTAAAAATAATGTAACTCGGCTCCTAAAAAAAATTTAGAAGATTTTCTCTAATAATATTCAATTTTTTTTACCCAAATTATTTTTAAAATCACCTTTAATTTGACAAAATTAAAAAAATTACATAATTCCAACCTTCTAAAAATCTAAAATAGTAAAAATATCCATTTCAAAGGGTTAAAATAGAAAAAATAGTAATTTAAGCTTTTATAAGTGATTTCTAATGTTCCTTAAAATTTTAATTTTTTTTTATAAAAAGTGGAACCAAAGCTAATACATTGTTTTTTAATAGTTTAATCTTGTTCGAAAAAGTGTAGCTCTAGTATAAAAAAATCAAATTTCAAAATTCTTTCTCTGATAATATTTAAATATTTTCCACCCAAAGTGATTGTAAATTCATCTTAAAATTTTCAAAATTAAAAAAAATCACAATTTAGTCTTTAAGTGTTGAAACGTTGTCTGAAAATATTCAATTGACTTTTGGCCCAAAGTGGTTATAAATACACCTCAAATTGATCAAAATTTAAAAAGTGACATAAATTGAGTCTCTTAATGGCTAAAATCAATGGAAATATATATTACAAAGGCTTAAAATATAAAAATGATTGTTTATATATTTGTAAATTATTTTTAAGATATATAAAAAATTAATGACTTTTGAAATTAGTGAGATCTGAGTTACATCAAATTTTTTTTTTAATAGAGTTACATTAACCAACCCAAAAAATAATATCATCGTGTTCAAAAACATTGTAACTTGGTTTTTTTTTTTTTTTTTTTTTTGCCAAAACTTCACAAAACCTTCTATGATTTTTTGGCCCAAGTTGGTTGCAAATTCACCTTTATTTTATTAAATAAAAAATATAAATTCAACCTTTTAAGTGTTGACTTAGTGAAAATGACTATTTTAAAGGCTTAAAAATATAAAAAATGATTATTATGCCTTCAAAAAATAATTCAAAGATTTTGAATCTTGAATTTTGATGATAAATTAATTGATGAAATTATGATCTAATATGTGATTGAGTGACGTAGGACTAACCTCGATCAAGGAAAAATAATTTAATTAAGGCATGAAGAATCAAACATTGGGTTAGAGTAGAACATATCAGAAGATTAGATGTCAAGCCGAAGGAATAATTGACGTACCGGAAGGACTTTGTACCATGAGTTTGGGAATCGGGCCGAAGGATCGAACATTGCACCAAGGAGATCGGAAGTTACGAGATGTCAACATGTCAATTAGGCAATACACTGAAGGATCGGACGAAGCGTTGGATGAACCAATCACATGCTGAAAAATATATGATTCATGCTTATAATCGATTATGTATAGATCGAGTTAGTTTAGGTCTAATTGAGTTAGTTTTGGGTGTAACTAAGATAACTCACTCAATTAGGAGCTACTTGGGCCTAAATTGAGACTGATTTATACGATGATATTCAAATAGAATTTGTTTTAGTCCAAAGTTATTGTAAATTCACCTAAGTAGTTTTTAGTCCAAAGTTATTGTAAATTCACCTAAAATTGTTCAAAATTTAAAAATAACATAAATTCAATCTTTTAAGGACTAAAATTAACATAAAATATCTAAATTAAAGAATTAAAAATAAAAAAAAATGATCATTTAGGTATTTGTATGTTATTTGTAATATATGTAGAAAACTTGATGATTTAAAAAATAATGAGAATTAAGTTACACTTTATTCATGTTAAATCTCGGATTTTGATGATGAAATCAATTGGTAAATTATTTGATCAAATCTATATGTCAAGAAAAGTGTATAGGATTAACTATGATAGCGATCAAGGCATAAAGTAAAACAAAGTGCCGGAGTCAAGATCGAGATTTCGTTGGGAGTTTGAGAGTTCGTCGGAAGTCCGGAGGTTCATTGGAAATGCTGTCGAAATTGATCGAGAAGAAGCTCATCGGAACTTACCAAAAAGATCATCGTGAAATCTAGGAGCTTGCCAAAAGTCTGCTAGAAGATTGTTAAGAGATCATTGGAAGATCGTTAGAAGCTCGCCGGAAGAAACCTAGACTTACCGAGCTTGTTTTGTTTAGTGTATGCCTTAAAAATCATAGTTAGCACATAATTAGGGTTAGGTTTGGGAGGTAATCTCATTAACCCTATTAAGAGTCAATTGGGCCTGTAATTGAACTGGTTTGGACCAAATTCAGGGCCCAACCAGGTTGTTAGACCACGTCTAGAGGTGGAACCGCATAGGGAGCGATCTCCCAGGTGGTCTGGATGGTGATACCGCCTAGTACTAGCGGTGGTAACGCCTAGTATTGATGGTGGTACCGTTAGTACCCCGAAAACTCGGGATGAGACACTTTTTTGCTCTAATTTTGAAGCTATTGGGGCCTATAAATATCCCACCCTTTTCTGCATGAAAGGATAACAAAGTAAAATCATAGTGTGAAAAAATCTTTAGGTATTGGGGTGTAAAAGTATTGTAAAAATACAAAGAGTTCTCCTCCTCCTCCCTCTCTTTAGCTTTGTAATCATCCAAGAAGAGGTGCGAGGCTTATAAGGGTTATCTCCTAAACCCGTGAAAAGGGGAAAGCGTTGTAAAGAGGTGGTTGGTCTTCGCCTATTGAATGAATACCATTAGTGGATGTTGGTGACCTTGACGGAGAAGAAATCGGAAGTGGATTTAGGTCGGATGATCGAACCACTATAAAATTGGCGTGCTCTTGGTGCCTACTTTACTTTTGTTGTATTACTTCATTGCAAACTGTCCAATCCCCCCTTCTCTACTTACTTACATGTTTATTCAAGTTAAACATATTCTCAATACAGTTTTTCATAGAACTAATAGTTTCATCGTATGAAGTTTTTCGAAATCGTTTAAATTGATCATTTTTATCCACTGCACTAATTCACACCCCCCCCCCCCCCCCCCCGCCCTCTTAGTATCATTCTTGATCTTAACATTTGCTAACAACCAAGAGGGTCACTCAATCACATGTCCACCCATGTTTAATGAGATGGATTACACCTATTGGAAAACTAGAATAAGGATTTTTCTAATTTCTATGGATTTTGAGTTATGGAATATTATGGAAATTAGCTTTCAAAAGTTTCTTTTCCAATGAATGATTGGAATGAGTTGGAGAAGTAGACTTCCGCTTTAAATGCCAAGGCTATGAATGTCTTATTTTACGCTTTAGATAAAAATGAGTTTAATCAAGTATCTATTTGTGAAACGGTTTTCGATATTTGGCATACACTCGAAATCACTCACGAGGGCACTAGTAGAGTAAAGGAGTTCAAAATTAATTTTTTGGTCTAGACTTATGAATTGTTTCAGATGAAACCAAATGAGACCATTGGAGATATGTACACCTGGTTTACGGATGTCATCAATGATCTAAAAGGATTTGGTAAAAGTTTTTCTAATTTTGAACTTGTTAACAAAATATTAAAATCCATCCCAAAGAGTTGGGATCCTAAAGTAACGACAATTCAAGAAGCCAAGGACTTGAACAACTTTCCGCTCGAAAAACTTATTGGGTCTTTGATGACCTACGAGATTACTTTTAATGCTCATGAAGAGCTTGAGAATAACTTTCCAATGAACAGGAAAGATATGACACTAAGAACTCTTGAAAACCACTTGAAAGAAAATTCAAGTGATGACCACTATGATGATGACTTGGCATTCTTAACAAGAAAGTTTAAAAAATTTATAAAAATAAATAAATCAAAAAATGATACTAAAAATAAAATTGAACCCAAGAAAGAATAAGTTATATGCTACGAATGCAAAAAGCATGGACATTTAAAAAGCAAATGTCCCAAAATGAAGAAGAAACAACTAAAGAAGAAGAAGCGCCTAAAGCAATATGGGATGACTCGAGCGATTTCAAAGATGAAGAACAAAGCAATAAGGAAATTGTCAACTACGCACTAATGACTATCGAAGATGAGGTAAGTGGTTCATTAGATGTAAATTTATCTTTCAATGAGCTTTTAAGTGCTTTTCATGATTTGCTCGATGAATGTAGAATAATGAGCAAAAAGTTTAATTGTTTGAAAAAGGAGCATGCTCTTTTAAATAATAAATTTGAAAAACTTATGCATGATAATCTTTTATTACCTCCATGCACTAAGTGTGAATACTTAGAAGCACTTGAGAAGGAAAACTTACTACTCAAAGAAACTCTAGAAAAGTTTAAGGTTGTAGCAAGTTCTTGAACATGATCATTGCCAATAAGGGTCACATTCATAAAAGAGGCGGAATCGGATTTATGAGTAGCTCTCACCAAAATCTAACCACCTTTGTTAAAGGCCTTACTTTGCATGTATCACCCCCCACTAAATGTAACTTTTGTTGCAAACTCGAACATGTTGCTTATAAATGTCAATTTAAGAGATATAGTCCACACAAATTGATTTGGATTCCTAAATGAACCATAAAGAACTTCATACAAAATGATAACTTGTGTAGATCAATTTTTTAGGCACCCAAGGTAAAATGAGTGCCTAAAAGAAAACCTCCTTTCTTATAGATGTGTCTACAATCACAAGCTAGAGCAAGAATGATACCTTGATAATGAATGCTCAAGGCATATGATCAGATATCCAAAATACCTCATAAAGCTCTCTAGCCAAAACAATAAAAGAAATATCATTAGAATTAGAACTATCGGTTATAAAGTGATTTTGATTGAAAATGCTTTATGTTTAATGAAATCAATTTTGATGATTTAATGATGCATAATGATGTAATGATGTAATGAAAATGTTAAAAGTCTTGGTACCATGATGATTTTATACTATGCATGAGATTTTGAAGTTACACATGATGATTTTTGTGATTTATGATTTATTGTTCTTGATAATTTTTGTGATAAATCTTATTTTTTGAGTTTAAATGATGATGCATATTTTGATTTGGCATAAAAAGACAAAGGCATGCTTTGCAAATCAATCACAAAATTTGAAACTAAAAGAACATGAGTTATTTTTAATCTTATAGGAATCTATCTATCTTACTTTCATTGAATTTTCCGAAAAGTGATTTTGATGATGATTTTGGATTTTTTTTAATATGATTTATTTTAATAATGATATGATATATCCAATCGAATCATTTATCTACGTTTGTGACTTGAGATGTATTTTATATGAAATATTTTTCTTGATTCTCGTATGATTCACTCTCTTAACAAAACATATATTATTACAACTTGAAAGTTTTATTATGAATCAAGATTTTTCACAAATTATCTTTTTATGATTCTATTCGTTATTTAGGAGATTTGTCAAGATGAATCATTCATGAATTGATCTTTCATGTCATGATTTTTATATGACTCATTTGTAATTATGATTTGTATATCTCATGATATAATTGAATCATTGATAAAAAAAATAAAGGGAGAGATTAATGAATCTATCTTTTTTTTTTTTGAATCTCTTGAAAATGATTTTGATGATTTGACGATTTTAATTTGGATGAGTTTTATGTAATCATATTTTTATCTTAATTTCTTTATATTTATAATTTGAGATTTATTCTATATAAATCAAGATCTTTTATCACCTATGTTTCTCTTTACTATTCACTTAAAGGGGGAGATTTTTTTTATTCAAATTAAGATCTTGATTTTTTTATAATTATAACTTAAAATTCCTATGAATCAAAGATTATTTAATATGTTTCTTCTTTTTGCTATTTGATTTATCCAAAAGAATAATAATTTGTCTCTTGATATTCACAACTTAAAATTTGTTTTAATGAATTGTATATCTCATTACCAAGTTGATTTTTCCTGATATATTTCATGTGATGATTTGAAAAATGATGTAATGAGAAAAGTTTTGCACTATTGTAACCATCAATTCTTTTTGACACCGACAAAGGGGGAGCAAAATTTGCTAGGTTATTCATCTCAAAAGAGAAACAAGAAGTGCTATATGGCAAATCTCAATATAAGCAAAGTTTGCTAACTTACATATTTCAAGAAGATGCAAAAACATGCTATCTTGTACATCTCAAAAAATTAAAAATATTTTTGCTAATTTTTATATCTCTAAAACTTGCTAAGTTTGCATGTTATATAGTGAAGTAGAAATTGCATGTTTCAAAAATATACTAGTTGCACTTTTCTCCTTTTTTTTTTTTATGACAAAGAGGGAGAAAGGCATGTTGATGATTTAAATCATGCATGATATGATGCACTTTAATTATGTATGCAATACTCATGATAATGATGCACCTTTCAATGTTATGCGCTTTTCAATGATGCACTTCTTGATGATGATATAATGCATGCAACACTCTAAGAATTAGATATGATAAATATTTTGAATACATAAATTCCTTGATATATTTTTTGAACTTTTCGTAACTTGAGTTTTCTTTTTAAATCGAGATCACTTTTTCTTTCTAGTAATATTTACAAAAGAGAATATTCAACTCATGGACTTTTGGTATTTACAACTTGATGTCTCATTCCTTCTATTTACAAGAAAAAGATTTGATTTATGAAGTTTTATTCATGGATTTTTTGATCATTCATATGATGCTCATTTCCCATGAATTCTTCCTTACTCTTCTCATGAAAGAAGAATTTTTATGGACTTTTAGTATGTGATGATCACTTGCAAGAATGGGGATTTGATTTCGTATGGATATCTTGATCCTTTTCATGAATCCTTTCTCTTTGTTAAAATAGAAGCTTGATTTGATGAAACTCATTTATTGTTTTAGATTTGACTTGGTTCAAATTCTTTCATGAATTTGGTTCTTGATTAATTCCTCCCTTACTCTTCTTCCTCTTCTTCTTATTTTTTATGATAAAGAAAAAAAAAACTTGCATATCTCAAGAAGAACCAAAAAGCTTTTGCACATCTAAAGTAAAAATGTTAGCTTATGCATTTTAAAAACCAAAAGTAGTAATCATGCGAAGTTTTTACTTACCTTCCTTTTTGGCTTAGATAAATTGGTGTGGAACTTGATTGAATTTTTTTTAACATACTTGGTTTTCCTTTTTGTTGATGACAAAGGGGGAGAAATGTGATAAATTGATGATAAATTGGCATTATGAATGTTTGAAATAATGTGTCAAATGTATCTTATTGTAAATGCTTGAATGCTTTGCAATTGCTTAAAATATGATTGGAATCGTCAAATACATTACAAATACTTGAAAAATATTAAAATATATTGCATATGCATCATATGTATCGTAAATACTTGAAATATATCATGAATGCTTCAAACGTATCATAATGTGGCATGAATACTTGAAAATGTTTCATTCTTAAAATCATGCTTGATTTCGTATCAAAATGATAAATGTCTATCATTGTGATTATCATACTTAATTTTCAACTTATAATTGATATCATGCCTCGGATCGATGAATTGTCATCTTTGAAATTTGAATCTTGCTAAATTTTGTATTTAAAATTCGTATCATACATGAAAATGATGATTGTCTATAATCATTCTATATTTGACTTAAAAATTGATATCATGCCTTAGCATCATTTGTATTATGATAAATACTTGGTATCATATTTTGAGATGGTAAATCATGATTGGTATCAGATATGCATGTCGATAAGTTTAAATGCATATAACTTATTGGTTTGATGCTTGAATTCAAAGGCCTTGAATTCAAGAGTGTCTTTTCTCAAATATGACATATAGATAGGGGGAGTTAAGGTTAATTCCATCATCAATTGATTGTCATCATCAAAAAGGGAAAGATTATTGAATCTCATATTTTGATGATGAAATCAATTGGTAAATTATTTAATCAAATCTATATGTTGAGAAAAGTGTGCAAGATTAACTACGATAGCGATCAAGAGATAAACCAAAACGAAGTGTCGAAGTCAAGATCGAGATTTTGTTAGAGTTCGAGAGTTCGTCGAAAGTCCAGAGGTTTGTCAGAAATGCTGCCGGAATTGATCAAGAAGAAGCTTGTTGGAACTTGCCAAGAAGATTGTCATGAAGTCCAAGAGCTTGCCGGAAGTCCACTAGAAGATTGTCGAGAGATCGTCAAAAGATCGTCGGAAGCTTGTCGGAAGAAACCTAGACTTACCGGGCTTGTTTTGTTTAATGTATGTCTTAAAAATCATAGTTAGCACATTATTAGGATTAGGTTTGGGAGGTAATCCCATTAACCCTATTAGGGGCCAACTAGGCCCGTAATTGGACTGGTTTGGGCTAGATTCAAGGCCCAACCAAGTTGGTAGACCTTATCTGGTAGTGGTACCACCAGACTAGGGCAGTGGAACCACCCATGGAGCGATCTCCTAGGTTGTCTGGGTGGTGGTACCGCCTAGACTGAGCGGTGGTACTATTGGCAGTTATTACTGCCAAGCGGTGGTGCCGCCAAAGCCTAGTCTCCGAGGCTATGTCAAGCGGTGGTACTGCTAGACTAGGCAGTGGTACCACCAGACTAGGTTGTGGTTGTTGAATCTTGGATTTTGATGATGAAACCAATTGATGGTGTTTATGATTTAATGTGCATTTGAGTGACGCAGGAAACTTTGATCAAGGAGAGATAATTAAAGCAGGAAGAATCATGTTGGTTCGGAGTAGAACATATCAGAAGACTAGACATCGAGCCGGAGGATCGGTCGACGTATCGACAGAAGGCTTTAGGTCATGAGTTCAGGCATTGGGTCAAGAAGAGCAAAAATTGTGCCAAGGATATTGGAGTTATGGAGGTCAACTAGCCGATTGGGCAATAGGCCACAAGAGAGGATGATGCACCGAAGAATCGGACGAAGCATCGATGAACCGATGACATTCCGGATAACATGATTCAAGTTTTGTAATAATTGTTTATATCGAAGTAAGTTTTAAATGTGCAGGATTAACTACGATAGCAAGATATAAAGCAAAATGAAGTTCCGAAGTCAAAAACGAGACTTCGTTGGGAGTTTGAGAGTTCATTGAAAGTTCGGATATTCGTCGGAAGTTCTGTCAGAATTGAACAAGAAGTCCAAGAGCTTGCCAGAGAAGCTCGTTGGAACTCGCCAAGAAGATCGTCATGAAGTCTAGGAGCTTACTGATACTCCGCTGGAACATTGCCGAGAGATCATCGGAAGTTCGCTGGAAGCTCACTAGAAGAAACATAGACTTATAGACTTATTTAGCTTAGTAAATATTTTAAAATTTATAGTTAGCACATAATTAGGTTAGAATTTGGGCCAACTCAATTAGGGGCCAATTGGGCCACGTTTGGGATGTGTTGGGCCAAGTGAAAAGGCCTAAACAATGACCCAACAAGTGGAACCAACGTGGCACAGTCTTCGACACTATGTCTGAGTGGTGGTACCACTAGTTTGGGCGGTGGTACCACCTAGACTCAGTATTTGAGATTGTTAGGTGGTGGTATCGCTATTCTGGGTGGTGGTACCGCCCAGTGTCAAGCTGCAGGCAATGGCATCGCCCGTACCCTAAAATTTCGGGGATTTGAATTTTGGCTCCATATTTTGAAGCCATTTGGGGTCTATAAATACCCCAACTATTCCTACATGGAGTAGCAAGAAAAGTGAACAAAAATTCTATGTTTCTAGAGTTCAAAACTTTTGTAAAGTATAAGAGTCCCTCCAAAGAGGTTGTAAAGGTTCTCTCCTGAACCTGTCGAAAGGATAATTGAGTTGTAAGGGTAGTTGATCTTCGCTCATTGAAGGAAGATCATTAGTGGATATCGGTAGCCTTGACGGAAGAGGAATCAGCAGAGTGAATATAGGTCACGACGATCGAACCACTATAAAATTCGGTTTGCATTTCTATTCTTGCAATTTATCTTTATTGTAAACTACCTTACATCCTTATTGCTTTCACTATGCTTTTATACTCTTTCAAGTTAATATCTTTACGAAATGGTTTTCGTCAAAATCGATTTTTATCATATGAAGATTTTTCGAACATGTGATTTTATCCACTGTACTAATTCCCCCCTCCCCTCCTCTTAGTATCGACTCATTCCTAACAGTTGGTATTAGAGCTACGTTATTTCTCATTTCATTTAACACCTAAGAGAAATGGCTCTTTTCGGATTTCAAGAGGGTTTTTCAATTGTTCATCCTCCCATGTTCAATGGAACGGACTACACTTATTGGAAAATTCGAATGAGAGTTTTCTTGATTTCAATGTATTTGAATTTATGGAATATTATGAAAAATAGTTTTAAAAAGTCTTTTACTCGAATGAAAGAATGGAATGATTTGGAGAAGTAAACTTTTTCTTTAAATGCTAGAGCTATGAATGTTCTATTTTGTGCTTTAGACAAAAATGAATTTAATCATATTTCTATGTACAAAACGGCTTCCGATATTTGACACTCTCGAAATCACACACGAAGGCACTAGTAGAGTAAAAGATTCTAAGATAAATCTTTTAATGCATGATTTTGAATTTTTTTGATAAAACCAAGTAAGACTATTGGAGACATGTACAACCATTTTACGGTTGTCGTCAATAGTCTAAAAGCTCTTGGTAAAAGTTTTTCAAACCTTAAACTTATGAACAAAATTTTACGATCTCTTTCTAAAACTTAGGATCCTAAAGTAACAGCCATTCAAGAGGCCAAAGATTTGAATACTTTTTTTATTGAAGAACTTATCGGGGCTTTGATGACATATGAAATGACCAATGTGGCACATGATGAACTTGAGAATAACCTTCTAAAGAATAGGAAGGATTTTGCACTTAGAACAAAAGAAGACCACTCGAGCGAAAGCTCAAGTGATGGTGAACTTGAAATTCTCACAATAAAGATTAAAAAGTTTTTAAAACAAGAATAAAAAATTAAAAGTAAACTTAAAAAGAATGCAACTACTTGTAATGAATGCAAGAAGACGAAAGCACTTTGGGACGAAACGAGTACCTCTGAAGAAGAGGAGCAAACCGATGAAGACGAAACGACAAACTTCATTTTGGTGACTCTCGACAATGAGGTAAAATACTCAAATGAAACCCCCTTAGTTTATTTTAAAATTACTTGAAGTATTTCATATGTTATTTTTAAATTAGTATATAAAATATAAAATATAAATAAATAAATAAATAAATAAAATGGGATCATGCTTTTCTTTTTCTAGCTAATTTTGAAAAATGATAATGACAATTGCATGTTTTATGAAAATATAATAAAATATTAATCTAATGCTTGTAGACCTAGTTAGATTTATCTTATGTATGTGTTTAAGAATCGTGAATGTGTATCATAATGATTTCTATGATTTTTCTTGCTCTTTTGATTTTAAACTATGATGTTTGATTTTCATACGAAAAACTTTAGCATCCTAAAATCAATCACACAAAATGAAACATAAAAAGAAAATTGTATTATCATTGGAATCAAAATGATAAACCAAATCATTTGTTTAAAGAAGCCTTATGTTTAATGTGTTATATTTTTTGTGATGATAAGGAAATTTATGCTTTGATTTGACATTTAATTCATTTGGTTTAAATAATGATATATGCTTTGATTTGGCATAAATGAAAAATGCATGCTTCTATGAAATAAATCACATGAATTAAAACAACTAAAAAGAAGAAATCATTTTTCTTAAAAAATTCTTTTTCTCTATCTTATCAATTTTTTTTACTAAGAGATTGATAAAATTACTTATGCCATTTTGAATCTCTTGAAAATGATTTTGAGTTGATGATTTGAATTTGAATGAGCTTTTATCTTGATTTTTCAAGAATTATAACTTAGATTTCTTATGCATAAATCAAGATATTATATTATTTGATCTCTTATGTCTCTTTTTGCCATTTACTAAAGAGAATATCTTTTTCAAAATTCATGACTTAAAATTTCTTTTGAACATCTTTTACTATTTGATCTCTTATGATTCTACTTACTATATATTAAAAGGAAGTATTATTGAAATTATGATCTTGAATTCTCGGAATCAAAATTTGATATTTTCCTTATGCGAATCAAGATCATTCACTTTTTATTCTCGAATGATTTCTTACATTTTATTAAATAGAATATTTGTCCAAATGAATCATAATATTTCTTTGATTATTTTTTTCTCACAACTTGAGATGATGTGCTTTGATGTTTGGAACATTGTATACATAAATTGATTTTTCTTCCAAGTTTCGATACTCCCTTGTTTTCATGAAGTAACTCATCACCAAATTAATTTTTCTTGTTATTCTTTATATGATAATTTGAAAATTGATAGAATGGGAGAGAAAATAAGTGATAAATGCTTAAAAAATTTAATATCTTAGTATCATGTATGATATGCCTATAATGATGATTGATTTATTTGGTATCATGCATAAGGATGAAAGGTAAGGTTTTAAAATTATGCATGTTTTAATTTGAAATTATAATAATGTACAAACATATTGAAAAGGAATTGATACTTTAACTTTGTCATGATTTAAAAATTGATGTAAAGAAAAAAAGAATTATAAATTGTATTCTTTCCTTCTTTTTGACAATGACAAAGGGGGAGATCAAATCTGCTAGCTTGCATGATGATATATGGAAGAAGAAGCTAAAACTTGATAGCTTGCATATCACAAAGAACTTGCTAGCTTGCTCATCTCAAATGAGAAGCAAAAATGCAAACATGCAAAATTTGTAATCTTGGACATCTTTAAAGTTAATGATGATTTGGTGATTATACATGTTGTAAAGTGATATAAAATCTACTAGCTTGCATATTCTAATATGATGTAATACTTGCTAAATTTGCTAGCTTACAAACTGCAATGATGATAAAACTTGAGATTATGTTTATTATGCAATGTTGTAAAGCTTATATCTCAAACACTTAAAGTTGTACTTCTCCTTTTTGTTGATGACAAAGAGGAAGAAGTATGATGTTATGCATAATTTTATGATAATATGTTACTTAGATTTTTGAATCCAAGAGTTCTATCGATATGGCATATTGATAGGGGGAGTTAAGGTTAACTCCGTCATCAATTGGTTGTCATCGTCAAAATGTGAGAGATTGTTGAATCTTGGATTTTAATAATGAAACCAATTGATAGTGTTTATGATTTAATGTGTGTTTGAGTGACGTAGGAAACTCTGATCAAGGAGAGACAATTAAAGCAGAAAGAATCATGTTAGGCTGGAGTAGAACATGTTAGAAGATTGGACGTCGAGCCGGAGGATCGGTCAGACGTATCAGCAGAAGGCTTCGGGCCATGAGTTCAGGCATCGGGCCAAGAAGAGCAAAAATTGTACCAAGGATATTGGAGTTACGGAGGTCAACTGGCCAATTGGGCAATAGGCCGTAAGAGAGGACGATGTGCCGAAGAATCGGACAAAGCGTCGATAAACCGATGACATGCCGGACAACATGATTCAAGCTTTGTAATAATTGTCTAGATCGAAGTAAGTTTTAAGTGTGCATGATTAACTATGATAGCAAGGCATAAAGCAACATGAAGTCCCAGAGTCAAGAACGAGACTTCGTTGGGAGTTCGAGAGTTCGTTGGAAGTTTGGACGTTCATCGAAAGTTCTATCGGAATTGACCGAGAAGTCCAAGAGCTTGCCAGAGAAGCTCATTAGAACTCGCTAAGAAGATCATCGTGAAGTCCAGGAGCTTGCCGGGGGCCCGCTAAAATATTGCCGAGAGATCATCGAAAGTTCGTCGAAAGATCGCCGGAAGCTTATCGGAAGAAACCTATACTTATGGACTTATTTAGCTTAGTAAATGTCTTAAAATTCGTAGTTAGCATATAATTGAGTTGAAATTGGGCCAACTCAATTAGGGGCCAATTGGGCTATATTTGGGTTGTGTTGGGCTAAGTGAAAATACCCAAACAGTGACCCAACAAGTAGAACCAACGTGACATAGTCTCCGAGACTGTGTCAGTCGGTGGAACCACTACTTTGGGCGGTGGTACTGTCCAGACTCAGTCTCCGAGATTGTTAGGCGGTGGTACTACCAGTCTGGGCAGTGGCACCGCCCAGTGTCAAGCTGCAGGCGGTGGTACCGCTTGTACCTTAAAATTTCGAGGATTTGAATTTTGGCTCGATGTTTTGAAGCCATTTGGGTTATATAAATACCCCAACTATTCCTACATAGAGTAGTAAAAAAAGTGAATAAAAACTCTATATTTCTAGAGTTCAAACCCCCTGTAAAGTATAAGAGTCCCTCCTCCTAAAATTTAGAGATCATTCTAAGGAAGAGTTTGAGGGAAGTTTTGTAAAAAGGGGTTATAAAAGTTTTCTCCTGAGCCTGTCAAAAGGAGAATCGAGTTGTAAGGGTAGTTGATCTTTGTCCATTGAAGAAAGATCGTTAGTGGATACTAGTGGTCTCGACGGAAGAGGAATCGACGAAGTGGATGTAGGTCACGATGACCGAACCACTATAAAACTCAGTTTACATTTTCATTCTTGCAATTTATCTTTACTGCAAACTACGTTACATGCTTATTGCTTTCACTACGCTTCCATTCTCTTTCAAGTTAATATCTTTACGAAATGATTTTTGTTGAAATTAGTTTTTATCATACGAAGATTTTTCGAACCGGTGATTTTATCCGCTGCACTAATCCCCCTCTTAGTGCCGACTTATTCCTAATAGTGGTACTGTCCATTGTCAGCTCTGTCAGGCGATAGTACCACCAGATTGGGTGACGATACCATCTAATGTCAAAGTGTCAGGTGGTGGTACCGCCCAGTACTAGCGGTGGTACCACTAGTACTCTAGAAACCTAGGATGAGACACTTTTTGGCTCTAATTTTAAAGTCATTATGCTTTATAAATACCTCACCCTTTTCGACATGAAAGGATAATAAAGTACAATCATAGTATGAAAAAGAATTTAAGTGTTGGGTTGTAAAAGTGTTGTAAAAGTACAAAGAGTCCTCCTCCCTCTCTTTAGCTTTGTAATCATCCAAGAAGAGGTGTAAGGCTTGTAAGGGTTATATTCTAAACCTATGAAAAGAAGAAAGCATTGTAAAGAGGTGGTTGGTCTTCGCCTATTGATCATTAGTGGATGCTGGTGATCTCGACGGAGGGGGAATCGAAAGTGAATGTAGCTTGGATGATCGAATCACTATAAAATTGGCGTGCTCTTGGTGCATACTTTACTTTTGCTACATTACTTCATTGCAAACTGTCCAATCCCCTCTTCTCTACCCACTTATAAGTTTATTCAAGTGAAACATATTCTCAAAATGATTTTTTATATAACTAAGAGTTTCATCATACGAAGCTTTTTTGAAATCGTTTAAATTGATCATTTTTATCCATTATTCTAATTCACCCTCATTAGTGTGAATTAGAACAATTCACCCTCATTGATCTTGATGGCTTTATCCATTGTTCTAATTCACCCTCATTCTTGATCCTAACATTTCAAACGAAAAAAAAAAAAAAAACTAATAAGCCTATTCATTGGCAAAACCAATAAAGCCATCCGCAAGTTAAAACAGCAAAGGAAATCAATACCACTTTTTGTCTCAGCCAGTTGAAAAGAAGTAGCAAGAAGAGATCTCCAATGGTCAGCAGAAATCAAAGAGGACTTGTAAGAACTCTTACATGAATGGATCAAACATCGAATTAAATTAAAGAGGTTGAGACAGCATTCAGAATTATGATCAATTTTGATACCATTATGAGGCTTTTCATAGAGTTACCAACGATATGAAATAAGTTCCATGTTTTCGGCTTATCATTCATGAAAGGAATGTTTAGAATATGGTTTTTTTTAAATTACAAAAATCCAATCGATCGAGTTATCGTAATTCACAATAGTTTAAATGTTAAATAAGTTTGAATCGGTCCTTAAAACTCTAATGTCATAATTTTTTAAGTCATAACTTTATTACCTTTTATTATTATTATTATTATTATTATTATTATTATTATTATTATTATATATATATATATATTTATTTATTTATTTATTTATTAGGCATGTGGTAATCCCTTAATTGATCTGACTAATGATCAAATGTTTAATTAGATCATTCCCTAATTCGATTCAATCTAATACGAAAACTCTTTGAGGAATTTTAACTTGAGCAAAGAGGAATCTCAACAGTTTGTTATTCCCTCAAGTTTACCTTTTTAGTTAAAATATAACATATACAAAAAAAATTATATTCTCGAGATAAGAATATTAAAAATAATTTTTATTAAAATATTAAATTATTAAATAATAATTTAATATATGAAATTATTAAAAATAATAAAATTAAAAACTATTTTTATTTATAAAAAAATTATGTATAATTTTGATAGAGAATAAAATGAGAAAGAATCATTTAAATTGATATTAATATATGCCTAGGAGACCAATAAATCTATAATTAAAAATATGAAATTATTATTATTATTATTATTATTATTATTATTATTATTATGAGAAGAGATAAAAGGAAGATCTAAAAAGATTTTAATAAAAATTATAAATTTAAATAAATTTTATTTAATTAAATATATATTTTTATAAATTTTAATGATGATAAAAGAAAGATCCATATAATTTTAAAGCACAAATGAAATGAACACACCATTGCCTTCCACTCCATTACTCTTCTCCCATCAAAGAGCGTTGGTCCATCACATCCTTTCCTCTATTACGCTCTCGGAAACACTGAAGCCTAATTCACCCTCTCATTTAATGGACAAGTGACAAGTTGCTAAAGGATTGATGGACGGACGGACATCAACATAAATTCGAGGTCCACTTGGATTAAAGAATGACGTGATCGACGACTGTCTTCAAGCTTAAGTCACCGGACAAACAGGTTAAATCGCCACGGTCCCAAGCCAGAGAAGCTGCGTCACCATGTTCTTGAGTCGCAAGTATCATCAATCATATTATTCTTCCTTAACACAAGCCAACCCCAACATGTAGTTAATGCAGGTTTAATTACGCAGACAAAAACTGGCCGCCGACCGACATTTCGACCCGCTCCGGTTCTGCAGAACCAGGGGTAATGACTCACTTCATGTCGGATCATGACATGCTGAAAAGGAAGCCCGAGAATGAACCGAGTCGGAGTATTATTATTCCAAGAAAAATCCAATCCGAATGGGAATGGATACGACTTCCCTTATCCCCTCCTGAAAGCCTTTTAGAACTTAACCGTAGAGGTTTGCACAGTAAAACAGAAGTCGAGGAAAATAGTGTAAATATGGGTGTGGGTGTGTAGAGAGAATTAGATATTAGAGTTACCATATATGATTAAAAATAATAATAATAAAGATGAGACCAGTGAGAAGAAATATATATTCGAAGGAGGGATGATTTAGATAATCGATATGATGAGACCGTTCCTTTTGATGCTTACAAACATCAATATGATAAATCATTGATTTCTTACAAATAGAGAAATATTCTCTATTTCTCTATTGGTAAGAAAATATTATATATATATTTATTATTTATATATATATATATATATATATATATATATTTATTATATATATATATAAACGGCATATCTAATGCAACATAATTTATTAAGTCATATTATATTGGTGGCCATATGTGAAAGCTGCAAAAGGATGCTTTTACCCTTATGAAATGGCATGCCCGGGTAGAAAAAAAAAAAGAAAAAGAAAAATCGAGATAGATATCATTCGAGTTAGTAAAAACTAAATATATCAAATTATCTATCTAAATGAGGCGGAAGACATAGATCAGATTACTATTTAAATAAAGATAAAAATCCACCAAAAATGATCGAATGATCAACCCACAAATATATATAATACAATAAAGTTGGTGTCTATTCATAATTTAGGTTAAAAACCAACCCATGGTAAGGTAGGTTTACTAGTGATGGGGTATCAGGGATGATAACATTAAATCTGCTTGATTCGAATTACTATTTTTTTTAATTACTAATAATTATACGAATAGAAAAACAAAATATTTATTGCTATTTATTTGTTCAGAAAAATATTAACATAGCGAAGAATCAAATTTATATTGGATATTATTACGAACGCACGCACAGAACATATGTCTCCTCCTCATTCTTTGGCTGGATAGGAGGAGGAGGAGGATTCGAGTGCCGCTCCTGACGGTGGGGCCTCACCGTCGGGCACCACCGTGGGTCACCTGAGTGGGCGGCGGCTCCCACGCCACATCGCCGGAAGAGAAGAAGACAAAAGCCGAGCAGGTACGTTAGGGGGGGGATGGGCGTCTGCGGGCCCCGGAATCCACATCGTACGGCCGAGATCGAGAGTGTTGTCCCGGGGCGGGGGGACGCGTGGACGACCCGGCGCCTACGGCCGCTTCCGCCGTTGGTGGCGTACAGCCTCGCAGTTAATGGGAGGAGATCGCGAGATCTTCTGCCTTTTTGGTGGTTTGTGGCGTCGACGTCACCCGCTTTCATCGAAGAGGAGCCTCCTGTTACTCCACGAAGAATGACCTCACGAATCTTTTGGTACCACGGAGAGGTGTTATAAATTGTTCAAATTATTTGAAAAGATATTTTTTTTATTTTTTGATAGTTATTTTTTAAAGGTCATATCTTTTGAGAAAATAGTTATAATTTTCAAAGATCGTGTCTTGTGAGAAAATAGTTAATTTTTAAAGATTATATCTTTTGAGAAAATATCTATAAATAGCTATTTGGGGGTAAATTACACAGATAATTCTTTCATGCTCTTTTCTTTACTCTCCGAGTGATTGAGTTAGACATTCTCCAATTCCTCTCTGAAGATTCTTTATTGTTTGCTCAATACAGATCTTCTAAAGGCTTGTCATATCCACTAAAACTATTTGCATCAAACCTAGAGCAATCTTATTCAGAAGAGGGTGCAAATATCGTTTTTAGGAAAGTGTTTATATACGTTTCAAGCCTAAATACCTTTCCTAAAGTATTCTTGATCTTGTGTTGGTTATTTGTTTCCATAGTGTTTTCTATCCTCTTCTTTGTCGTATCTTTTTCCAACAATCTAAAAATGATATCTTGTGAGTTTATATAAATCCACTATGGAGGCTACAAATACCATCAAATTATTGAATCAAGATTTTGTTCGTTTGGATCGTTTTGATGGAACGAATTTTACCCGTTGGCAAGACAAGATGAAGTTCATGTTGACTGCTTTGAAGATCTTCTATGTGCTTGATCCAAATCTTCAACCAATTCCTGATCCAACCGACGATGACACCGATGAAATCAAGGCTGAACAAAAGAAAAGAAATGAAGATGAAGTCATGTGTAGAGGACACGTTCTCAATGCTCTTTCGGATCGGCTTTATGATCTTTATACGGTGGAACCATCTGCAAAAGCAATTTGGAATGCTTTGGAATTCAAATATCATGCCGAGGAAGAAGGTATAAAGAAATTTTTAATTTCTAAATATTTTGATTACAAGTTTGTGGATGACAAGCCAATCTTGGCACAAGTACATGAGTTGCAGGTCATTGTTAATCAATTGAAGGCTGAAAAAATTGAACTTCCTGAACCTTTTTAAGTAGGGGCTGTAATAGCCAAGTTGCCTTCATCTTGGAAAGGGTATAGGAAGAAGATTTTGCATGACTCCAAGGATATCACTTTGGAGCAAATTCAAAAACATCTTCGAATCGAGGAGGAATCGAGGATGAGAGATAAGAGTGAGAAATCTTTTTGCAATATAAAAGCAAATGTTGTGAATCAGCCTAAGAATTCCAACAAAAGCAAACAAAACAAGGAGAATCATTTTGGCCCTAAAAGGGATCAAAGAAAATTTAAGAAGCCACAGAGTGGAGGCTGTTTTGTTTGTGGAAAACCTAGTCATTTTGCTAGGGATTGCAGATTTAAAAAAGGCCAGAAACCAAGAGTCAACTCCGTTGAGGGAGATGATAATATAATCGCTACGGTGAGCGAAGTGAATGCCATATTTGGCAAGGTTTCTAGTTGGTGGTACGATACTTATGCTACCGTCCATGTTTGCTATGATAAGGGACTCTTCAAGACTTACAAGGAAGTCACAGAAGGGCAAGAGATTTAAATGGGAAATGAAGTTCGTTTTAAGGTGATTGGTAAAGGAAATATGGAACTCACTTTCACTTCAGGTAAGAAAGTCACTCTTACTAATGTTCTTCATGTACCGGATATGAGTAGAAATTTAGTGAGTGGGAATCTCCTTAGCAAACCTGGAATAAAATCTGTTTTTGAATCCGGGAAGTTAATTCTATCCCGTAATGGAACGTTTGTTGGAAAAGGCTATTCCGCTGAGGGAATGGTCAAACTATCTATTGTTGACAATGATTCTAAAGTTAATAAAGATGTTGCTTCTATTTATATTGTTGATTCTTATTCATTATGGCATGATAGATTAGCACATATTGGAATTAGCATGATTAGAAGAATGGTTATGTGTGGCTTAATAAATTGTCATTTTGATGATCTTAATAAATGTGAAATTTGTGTTAAATCAAAGATGATTAAGAAACCCTTCAAAAGTGTTGAAAGATATACTAATTTGTTAGATTTAATACATTCTGATATATGTGAATTAAATGGCATATTAACGAGAGGAGGTAATAGATATTTTATTACTTTTATAGATGATATGTCTAGATTCACATATGTATACTTATTGAAACATAAAAATGATGCTTTTAATGCTTTTAAGGCATATAAAGCAGAAGTTGAAAATCAATTGGGGAAGAAAATTAAAGCTTTAAGAAGTGATAGAGGAGGAGAATACTTTCCTAATGAATTTAACTTGTTTTGTGAACAACATGGCATAATTCATGAATGTTCAGCACCTAGAACACCTGAGCAAAATGGATTAGCAGAAAGAAAAAATAGAACTTATCTAGAGATGATTAATGCTATGTTGTTGCATGCTAAACTATCTTATAATTTGTGGGGAGAAGCTTTATTGGCTGCATGTCATATCTTAAATAGAATTCCCTCTAAAAAGAATAAGATCTCTCCATATGAGTTATGGAAAGGAAGACGACCTAACATTGGTTATTTTAAAGTGTGGGGGTGTCTTGCATATTGTAAAAATAATGATCCTCAAAGGATAAAATTGGGACCTAGAGGAATCAAATGTGTATTTATAGGCTATGCTTCAAATAGCAAAGCATATAACTTCTCAATTTGGAGTCTAATATCATAATAGAATCTCGAGATGTGGAGTTCTTTGAACATTTATTGACTTCTAGTAATAATGTTCATCCTCCAACTAGTGAAGAGTCACTAGTGAAGAAATCTCAAAAGGTTGGTGAGCAACCTAAAATTCCTTTGATTGGACATCAATCAAGTTCACAAGAGGTTGGAGAGCAATCTTATGAATTAAGGAGAAGCACTCGTATACGAAAAGCAAAAACATTAAGATCAGATGAGATTGATTCTCAAAGTATTTCTTTTTACCTTGTAGAAGGAACTAATGAGAGAGTATTAAAAACAATTCCTCTTGTTTTACAAGTGGAAGATGATCCTAAAACATTTAAAGAAGCTATGGCTTCTCGTGATGCTGCTTTTTGGAAAGATGCTATTAATGATGAGATGAATTCTATTATGTCAAACCATACTTGGGAACTTGTCGATTTACCTTTTGCCTCAAAACCTATTAGTTGTAGATGGATATTTTGTAGGAAGTATCATACAAATGGTACTCTCCAAACGTTCAAAGCAAGGTTAGTTGCTAAAGGATTTCGACAAAAGGAAGGAATAGATTATTTTGACACATATGCTCCTGTGGCTAGGATCACATCTATTAGAATTATTTTTGCTTTAGCATCAATTTTTGATCTTTATGTTCATCAAATGGATGTCAAAAGATCATTTTTAAATGGAGACCTCGATGAGGAGGTATATATGGAACAACCCGAAGGTTTTGTTCTACCGAGAAATGAACATAAAGTGTGTAAACTTATTAAGTCATTGTATGGTTTAAAGCAGGCTCCAAAACAATGGCATGAGAAATTTGATGCAATAATTCTTTCTAATGGATTTGTTCATAATATTGCAGATAAATGTGTTTATCTCAAAACTTGTGATGACTATATGGCGATAGTTTGCCTTTATGTTGATGATATGCTAATAGTGAGCAACAACATAAAAGGTATTGTAGAAACAAAGAGGTTTCTATCTTCAACATTTAAGATGAAAGATCTTGGGCAAGTTGATACTATACTAGGTATCAAGGTAAAAAGAAATAGTGGGGGATATGTTTTGAGTCAAACTCATTATATAGAGAAAGTATTGGAGAAATTCAATCACTTAAAAATTAAAGATGCAAATACCCCATTTGACCCAAGTATCAAATTAGTCAAGAATGTTGGAAGAACAGTGGCTCAATTAGAATATTCAAGTGCTATAGGAAGTCTTATGTATGCAACGCAGTGCACAAGACCTGATATAGCATTTGCAGTTAGTAAATTGAGTAGATTTACTAGCAATCCAAATATAGAGCATTGGAAGGCTATTGAAAGAGTTCTTGGGTACCTTAAACGAACCAAAGATTATGGCCTACAATACTCAAAATTTCCTGCTATTTTAGAAGGATATACTGACGCAAGTTGGATATCGAGTTTTGGAGATAACAAATCCACTACTGGTTGGGTGTTCATCTTGGGAGGTGGCGCTGTTTCTTGGAAGAGCAAGAAACAAACGTGTATAACTCACTCAACTATGGAATCAGAATTTGTTGCTCTAGCAGATGTAGGAAAGGAGGCTGAATGGTTGAGGGACTTTCTATTAGAAATTCTATTGACTTCTAAGAGTGTGAATTCAATTTCTATATTTTGTGATAGTCAAGCCACTTTAGCTCGTGCATATAGTGAAATATATAATGGAAAGTCAAGACATATAAGTCTTAGACATGATTATGTGAGGAAATTAATCAAGAATGAGATTATTTCACTCACATTTGTGAAAACAAGTGAGAATTTGGCTGATCCATTCACCAAACCTCTTACAAGAGAAGTTGTAAGATCAACATCAAAATGGATGGGGCTAAAACTCCTTGAATAAAAGATCCACCAATGATAGCAACCCTACTCAACATTATCAAATGAGTAATGAAGAGTTCAAAGGGTAAGAACAAGTCATTGATATGTGGAGTGGTTCAGCACTTTGAAATATTTTATGAGTCTCATCTAAAGATGTTAAAGTGCTGGTTGTCACCGAATGAGGGTTGAGTTAATTATACTCTTAATGAAGTTCAGTCAAGTTAGGACAAGTATCTCAAAGAGTGACAAAGATACTGTAAGAACTTCACCTATATGAACTTAGAAGTGGTGCCGCTTCGATTGAGAGTTGGAGTTTCTCTCATAAAAGTTCATGAACTTGGATGAGCCCAAGGCCATATTAGGGCTAAGCGAGATTTTATGAGGAATACAAGAATATTATATTTATGTGTGTGGTATCACTGGTGTTATCATGAGGAATAACAAATTCAAAGCTTCTATGCTATTTGGGATTTCGACTTCACTTTGTAATGCTTACACTAAGGTAATATTCAAATCGAAAGATATATTACTTTATTCATAAATACTATTTAATCACTTGGAGAAAATTTTAAATTTGAACAAGTGGGGAATTGTTATAAATTGTTCAAATTATTTGAAAAGGTGTTTTCTTTTATTTTTTGGTAGTTATTTTTCAAAGGTCATGTCTTTTGAGAAAATAGTTATAATTTTCAAATGTTGTGTCTTTTGAGAAAATAGTTAATTTTTAAAGATTGTGTCTTTTGAGAAAATATCTATAAATAGCTATTTGGGGGTAAATTACACAGATAACTCTTTCATGCTCTTTTCTTTACTCTCCAAGTGATTGAGTTAGACATTCTCCAATTCCTCTCTGAAGATTCTTTATTGTTTGCTCAATACAGATCTTCTAAAGGCTTGTCATATCCACTAAAACTATTTGCATCAAACCCAGAGCAATCTTATTGAGAAGAGGATGCAAATATCGTTTTTAGGAAAGTGTTTATACACGTTTCAAGTCTAAATATCTTTCCTAAAATATTCTTGATCTTGTGTTTGTTATTTGTTTTCATAGTGGGTTTTATCCTCTTCTTTGCCGTACCTCCTTTTTCCAACGGAGGAATGAACGCAGGGAGGGAGGGAGGAGGACGAGCTCGTCGCCGCATGTGGTGAGACCGCATTCACGCCTCCTCCATCCGGATCTGGCAGGAGAGCACTGTGGATTGACGGTGCAGGTGAGTGTCTGATTGCGATGGAAGAAGACGAAGATGGAGTCGTTTGCGTTCATGAGGATTGACACCAGGGCCCACCCGGTAGGACCCGCTTCCACGGTCAATTTAAATTCTGATTATGTGTGGTGACGTGTTAATACCATTTATTCGCAAAATCTGTGTTGAGCTAATAGTTTTTTACTTTTCAAAATCAGAATATTTTAGTGATAGATTGTATACAAATTAAAGATTTGATCAAATAACTAACTATAAACTCCTATATTCCTTTCGCTCTAATATATATATATATATATATATATATATATATATATATATATATATATAATGATGCATCAAAGCTACTTGATTCGAGGGTACAAATCTTATTTGATTAACCTCAAAAGAAATAAGCTGACTAAATCAATATCTTCTTGGGACCAAATATTATTTTCTGATTTATATCATTCGATATCACAAAGAAAATACCGATTTATACCAAAATCTAAAAGCAAGGGGGACACCTAAAAAGTCGACATCGGGACCACTAAGGAGGGCCCCTTTTCACATGGCCAACTAAAATTTTACTTGTTGGGTTTCGTTCCTCCGCTCTCATCGCATTCTCTCGTATCGCACAATATTATAGTGAATATATATATATATATATATATATATATATATATATATATATATATATATATTATAATAATAATAAAAATAAAAATTTATATTTTTGATTTTTTTCAATTTATAATTTAAATTTATAATTTTTTTAAACAGTATAAAACACTATGAATGTTATTGAGAAACTAAGTGACATCATATTGTATTTTCTTTTGTTGTCATTGCTCGTATATCATTATAATTTCATATTTGTAGACTTATAATTGGCTCGGTTGAGATTGAGAGTCCATTTGGATTATTTATAGTATTTTTAAGTAGTTTTTATACTATTTTTATCATGATGATAATAATACTATAAAAAACTAATTATTTATTTATTTATATGACGTTATTTTTATTATAAATATCAATTTGAATAATAGTATAATATATCAAATACTTTCTAGTATGCTCGGATTCTATTTAGTTCATTTATAGTGTTTTTAAGTAGATTTTACAGTATTTTTATTGTGATGATAAAAAATTTTTAATAGGTCAAAAACAGATAAAGAAATTTTTAAGTATTTTTTAGAAAAATCACCCTATGTGTGTGCGGTGATGGTATCGATACAATTACTTATGCTATTTAATGTCACAATATATATATATATAAAGTAATAATCTAATATTAGTTCTTGATAAGATAGACACTTATTGGCTCCGTATTTGGACCATTGTGCTTGTACATATCATAAATGCTAGATAGATAATAATGGTTTCGTTAATTCACAAAACAATCTACCAAAATAATCGTTAATAAAGATCACACAAAATAACAATCTACCAAAGGGATATGTTCTTACAATAGTAGCACAAATCATATTTTAGTAGGAGCTTCATGACATCTTGGCTAATGTGAAGATGTAAGTTAGCTTGCTTTGTTGATAACATGGTGTTAAGATAGAATCCCAATATTATCATTTACCTTTACAAAATCTTACTATAAGCCCAAGTCGAACAAGATTTGGACGTCAGGAAAGAGTCTATAAGGGGTTGAGGTAGACTTCTCTTGCAAATGCTAATTCCTATGGGCTCACATGAGAAGAAGCATGCATATCATGCCATAATGAAATAGTTAATATCAAAGTTATTTAGGCTTCCAGTAAGTGCATGAGTCATGGATTTCTAATCACAATATATTCTTCACTTTGGATAGAGATACATTTAAACAAAGAGAAAAAGAAAACTACTGAAATGCATTCATATTTAAGTCCATTTCTTTCGCCCATGCTCAATGTAGATGGAAAAGCATATTAAAAGAACAAGAAGCACACCATCAAGTCATCCCGTTGAGCATATCACTGAATTTGACAGATCTAACAAACTCATGGTGTGTGCTTACACAACCATCTTTTTAAGAAGAAATCACAAACGACGCACAACATAAACATTGATCCCAAAAACACGATCATGATGTTGACTATATTGTGACCAAGGCCCAGTCATTCTATTAATCCAACATGTACAATCAAAAGGAAATTCTACTATAAACAACAATAAGACACCTTAAAAAAAACCTTTTAAAAACAATCTTGATCATAAGCTGAAGAAATAGTTGAGTATGTATATAGCAATTCGAGTCTCTCCATCCACAAACTTATCGCAAGGGCATGAGCCAATATCTGTGCAGTTATGGAACAGTTTCCTGCGCTATGTCCTCTGATCCTTTATCAGGAGTAGATGCCCCTTGAGAGGCCTCAGGAGGTTCAGGTCTGAACATATCATCATTTTCCAGTTTTGATAGTTTCTCTTTAGATGCTCCTTTGAGCAAGTCGACAACTTCAAGCACTGTAGGCCTCTTTTCGGGGCTGTTCTGTGCACAAAAGAGTGCAACAAGCACCACTCGTGTCAGTTCTGCTTCCACGTAGTTTCCATTGAGCTTTGGGTCCGCTATCTCATTGAATTTTCTTTCTCTAGCTAAAGGGAGAGCCCATTCTGTGATTGATAATTTCATAGTTGCGCTAAGTTTCTCGACTGGCCTTTTTCCACAGACAAGCTCTAAGAGGAGTACGCCAAGACTATACACATCTGAACTCTCTGAGGCCTTCCCGGATGAGACGTACTCAGGTGCAAGATAGCCAAGGTTGCTTTTTACATCAGTCGTGGCATCAGTTGCACCATCAGGAATTAGCTTTGCAAATCCAAAATCAGCAAGTCGTGCCTGAAAATCCGTGTCTAGCAGAACATTGCTTGCTTTAATGTCCTGGTGGATGATATGGGGTGTTGCCCGGTGGTGAAGGTAGCTAAAACAAGAAAACACAATCAAATAGTATTCAGACAACTAAACTCAGAGAACAGTTTATTTGAGTTGATAGACCTACGCGATCCCCTCAGCTGATCCTACTGCAGTGGACATCCTCCTACCCCAGTCAAGGATGCACTCTGCTGAGTAATGACCATGAAGATGTGAATGCAGACTCAGGTTTGGCATATAGTCATACACTATGAGGTGCTCCTTCCCTTCAGCACAGTATCCTCGTAGACTCAAAAGGTTCTTATGCCTTACTCTACCCAGAACCTCAATCTCAACAGCAAATTCTTGCTCAGCTTGATGACTCCAAACTTTCAATCTTTTAACAGCAATCTGCAAAAAGATGGCACTAGATTAAGGTAAGCAGTTGTGATGACAAGGGATTGCTGAAACATAAAAGGGATGAGAAAAGTCACATTATTATGCAGCTCATAGGAAGGTAGTAGATAGAATATAAATCACTGAACAGAATGTACAACTTGTAGGTTATAGAAAGAAACATGGATACTGTAGACTGATAGCTTTAAATTCAAAAATAGTTGAAACCAATTGTGCATCATAAACTACACTAAAGATCTAGAAAGCAACCATAAATTAGTTAAGGGATTGTCAAGAGGGCGGTTAGAAGTCCTAGCGAAGATATTTTTTTATTCTAATGTAAACCCATGCATGCTGGCCTTGAGTTCACTTGCACTTTGTGATATATAATCTGGGGTTCTTACTTCAATATTCATAAGAATTGTCAAACTTGAGTAACTCATCAAGGGGTCTAATAAATTTGTGGGAGCTGAACATGATTGACATAGAGATCCAATGCAATAAGTTTCTGGAATGTATACGTAGAGTTTGTGATAAAATAACAGCTTTCTCACTCAATAAAGTGATACTCTTGATGGTTAAATGTTTTTGTGATACCAATAACTGCTCCACCTTTTGTGTTAATATTTAAAGTATCTTTACTACGTTTGATGTTAAGGCATCAATGTGGTCCTATGTTATAAGACCTTCATGATTACAACAACAAGTCAAAATGTTCCAACGATTTGGGGTTAGTTGCATCAATTTTGTGATACCATTGAGTTGTGAACAAAACAATATGCTTAGATAGATTCAAAGCATTCAAATATTTATTTATAACTTTTTAGTAAAGTTTCTTTAAGTCTCCCTCTAACTTTCGTCATACCACTAATATTTATTATCTTACCTCTTATAACTACATCTATGGTTATTCTTAGCGCATGCACATATCATCTTAAACAATTATTCATTCGTATATCCTCTATTGAGAATACACTTAATTGTCTATGCACGAAAATATTTTTCCAACTTTCCTATACATATCCATTTCAACATCCTTATCTTTTTAAGTTTGCTTCTCTTAGCCGCCCAAGATATCTATAAAACATCCTTGGACTGACATATATATTATAAAAAAAGATATGGGACCGTCATGCTTGATAATGTAATATTTCCTCCTAACTTCGTTTCTGCTCATCAAATTTCTTAGCTTCAAAAATCAATATATGAATAATATAAATTCATCTTGACAAATATATATTCAACAGTATCAAATTTATACTGCACTTGATGTTCATCGCATCTGTATCTATGTGCAAATGAACATCCTAGCATCAAGCTAATAAAACAATACGTTAAGACATCTCAATGTCTTTGGTAACCCAAAGACCATCCTAATCAAGTTTACAAGCATGATGGTCTAATTATACATTCCAAAGGCAATTGATTTTATTATATTCCAACACTCCTACATCAAGACGATCCGTAGGATCTTCACCATTTATATAGGGTGTCCTTTCATCAAAACAAGATATCGTATATAAACAAGGTATCTGATACATTCTGAGAGAAATATTGAGAGGCAAATAGTTAAGTTAAAATGAGAAATATAATTTATGAGTAAAAAGGAACTAAATGAGTACTATAAACTGATATAAGGTAAAATCTTCAAACAATGTAGCACAAATAAGTGCATGAATAGAAAATATTATTGGCAGATCAAAATTCATCTGACCACAGAATTCAGGCAACAATTCATGACCAAATCATGAAGGATATACCCCCCATAAGATTCAACAAAAAAATAAATGAGTTACATGCTAAAGAATTTAAACGAAAATTGGAAAAGTAAGCAAATTAATCATCATAAAAAGAACAAATGAACAAGTATAGCGAAACAACTCACAAGCAATGGGTTTTATGCAAAATCAGCATAGGTATCTTCAATTGGAAGCATAGGAAAAACAAGTATGAGGTTTTAACTTCCTAGACAGGTACTTTGTGAGCTGGCATTTCAAAATTTAGTAGTTACAAGAACAAGACATCAATCAAGTACATAGCCAATTTTCATTCTGAGGATTCAGCATTTAATAGCCTATGTTATGTCCACAGTAGTCCACAATTGATCGCCAAGATGAATAGGAAGAGATTTTAACATTGAAAATCGAATCAATGAACAATTGATCCAAAATTCTCAACAACGATAATCAAGCATGACTAAAAAATTTCTCTGATTTATTTTTTAAAGAAAAATGACTACATAACTGATTGTCATATCCATGGATACTTCAATGATATGAAACAAGTGGAGAAAGGATGAACAAAATGTTTCAATTAAATGATAAAGCATCTCGTTGTCACTTGAAGAAAACCATCACAACTTGAGTGGTTCTTCCGATTTATTGACAAAAACACAATATGGCATATCTAGTACCATCACAACTCAAGTGGTTCTTCCAATTTATTGACAATAATACATTCTCCTGAACACATTGACAAATTTTATTCAGGTATGCTAGAAAAAGAAGAGTTTCAACCTCAAAATAGATTACCAATCGAAAGGCAATCAATTCATGAACTACAGAGGTATGCTGTAGGAGAATGATACACAGTTTATGTAAATTCACTCTGTGAAGACTCAAGTGTAAGACATATTATTCATTGCTTCTATCATGTTGCTGAAGAAATTCATCAAGGAAACATAAGAACACTGTATTCAAATATAGAGGAGGAAGTATCAAAATAGCTATTAAGGACCTGAGCCTCTAAATTGACCCATCTATGGGATGATCAGATAATCAATCGAAAATTAAAACAACATCTATATCATGGAGTTTCACCCGGAAAAGATTGAAATTTGTGACTTCTATAACTTCCTAATTTCTTGACCAATTTGATCTTTCTACAGGTTCAAAGATCCAGCGACTGCAACTAAGAACCAATATAGCTATAGAATCCAACA